>NW_026843710.1:4813928-5120892 GCF_030254825.1 Meriones unguiculatus
GCTGTACTATAGAGCAATAGTAATAAAAACTGCATGGTTTTAGCATTAAAACAGAAAGGAGGATCAATGAAAACGAATAGAAGACCCAGAAATAAACCCACACACCTATGAATACTCGATTTTTGACAAAGAAGCCAAAACCATTCAATGGAAAAAAGATAGTATCTTCAACAAATGGTGCTGGTCCAATTGGATGTCTACATGTAGAGAAATGAAAATAGATCCATATTTATCACCCTGCACAAAACTAAAGTCCAAGTGCATCAAAGACCTCAATATAAAACCAGATACTCTAAATCTGTTAGAAGAAAAAGTGGGGAACAGCCTAGAAGTCATTGGCACAGGAGACAACTTCCTGAACAGAACACCATCAGCACAGTCTCTAAGAGTAACAATCAATAAATGGGACCTCATGAAACTGAAAAGCTTCTTTAAAGCAAAGGACACCATCATCAAAACAAAACGATTGCCTACAAATTGGGAAAGCATCTTCACTAACCCTTTATCTGACAGAGGACTAATATCCAGTATATACAAAGAAGTATAGAATCTTAAAATCAACAAATTATGTAATCCAATTAAAAAATGGGGAACAGAGCTAAACAGAGAATTCTTGGCAGAGGAATATTGAATGGCAGAGAAACACTTAAAGAAATGCTCAACCTCATTAGCCAACAGGGAAATGCAAATCAAAATGACCCTTAGATTTCATCTCACACCCATCAGAATGGCCAAGATGAAAAACTCAAGTGACAACACATGCTTCAGAGGTTGTGGAGAAAGGGGAACCCTCCTCCACTGCTGGTGGGAATGTAAACTGATACAACCACGTTGGGAATCTATCTGGTGCTTTCTCAGACAATTAGGAATAATGCTTCCCCAAGACCCACCTATACCACCGCTAGGTATATACCCAAACTTTGTTCAAGTACACAAAAGGGATACTTGCTAAACCATGTTTATAGCAGCTTTATTTGTAATAGCCAGAACCTGGAAACAACCCAGATGTCCATCAAGGGAGGAATGGGTACAGAAATTGTGGTATTTTTACACAATGGAATAGTACTCAGCAATCAAAAAGGAGGAGATCATGAAATTTGCAGGCAAATGGTGGGATCTATAAAAGATCATTCTGAGTGAAGTATCCCAGAAGGAGAAAGACAAACATGGTATATACTCACTTATATATACCTATAACATATGATAAACATAATGAAATATATACACCTAAAAAAGATAATCAAGAGAGCTGACATGGGGTAAGATGATCAATCCTTGTTTAGAAAGACAGATGGGATGTGCATTGAACCTATGGCAGGAGTCTACTGGGTGCATCTGAAAGACTCTAACTAGCAGTGTTTTCAAAGCAGATACAAAGACTCATGACCAAACCTTCGGCAGAGTACAGGTAATCATATGAAAGAAGGGGAGTTCGTCTGATGGGGAAAGGATAGGAGTTCTACAAGGACCAAATATATCTGGGCACAGGGTCTTTTCTGAGACTGACATTCAACCAAGGACCATGTATGCATATAACCTAGAACCTCTGCTCAGATGTAGCCTGTGGTAGCTCAGTAACCAATTGGTTTCCCATAGCGAGGGGAACAAGGATTATTTCTAACAGGAAGTCAATGGCTGGCTCTTTGACATCCCCACTCCCCAAGGGAGGAGCAGTCCTGTTAGGCCACAGTGGAGGGCTTTGCAGCCAGTCCTGAAGATACCTGATAAAACAGGAGGAATGGTGAGGAGGAACCCCCATCAGTGGACTTGGAAAGGGGCAGGGTGGAGATGATGGAGGGAGGGTGGTTTTAGGAGGGAATGAGGGAGCAGGATACAGCTGGGATACAGAGTTAATAAAATGTAATTGATAAGATGAAAAAAAAGTTTATTGCCCCTCAGTTCTTCTTTTACATACACCAATCATTCTCTGTTTCAGCCATACCAGCCCCAAGAACTGTCTGGCTAACTTCTCAGTTTCCCGCTCTTAAAGATTCAATATCCCAAGAAACCCTATGCCCTGCCAGCCTATTATATCAATAAGAGTGTGAAAATTCATATAGTGAGTACTCCATGAATTGTTCAATTCAACACAACCTAGGAAATTTCAGATCCAAGACCACAGTAGGAGATAAACTTGTCATTGGGCACATTCCCCTTAATCTCACATCACTTTGAAACTTTCATCCTTACAGATAGGTCCCATTAAACAAATATTACAGTTTCATTTCCTACCTGACATTGTCATAGAGGTAAACAAAGTAAAGGTGTGGGATCTGGATAAAGGGATGAGATAAAGTCTTGATGGGTTACACAAGAAATAGTCACGTGGGCACAGGATCACAGATACTGGATACTGAGGAAAGTTTGTTTACTCATCTCCATGGAAACTCAAAATTATCTTAGGTGTTGATTGGCTGAGAGGGAGAATGATGTCATGAAATAGTTGATATTCAGTAAGAGTTTTAGGAGCCAGTTATTAAAAGAGCCAAAATTGACAGCTTGCTTGAGAGAAAGGCTGAACAGCCCTACATGCTTCAATCTGGGCAGCTGAAAGCATACAACCCAGAGATGACAGTTCCTGTGTCCAAGACACTTAGTTCATGAACTGGGTCACGTATTTTTTTCAAGTGGTCATTAATGAACTCACATATCAATGTGACTTTCATATTATCAAAGATTCCATTATTATTTGTTAAATGCACAGATATATCATCAGTCAGTGAATTACATACTGGGAAAATGTTCCCTGACCAAGGCAACTTTTGAACAAAAAGTATTTAATTGGGACCTTCCTTATATTTTTACAGAGATCATCCAGGGTTTCTTGTTTAGTCCTTCAGCAGAACTGAAAGCTTTTCATACTGAATCACAAGTGGCAGTCAGAGAGAGGGAGACTGAGAGAGACAGAGAGAGAGAAAGAGAAAGACAGATTTAGAAATAGAGACCAAGAACACAGAAACAAAGTGACAGAGACTCCATTCAGTCTGGTCACTTTCATTGGCACATCAACCACAAAGCACACCTCTTATAATATAACTAAAAAGGAATTTTAAAAATATTTTTATTTAAATTTATGAATTACTCGTTATTCACTTTCTATCTCCCCTTAAAACCCCCTCCTCCCTTTCCAAACTTACCTTCTCTCCCCTATCTCTTTGCATGCTCTTCCCCAAGTCCACCAAAAGAAAAGTACTTCTACTTCCTTCTGATTGTCCTCTATCAGATATCATCAGGAGTGGCTGCATTGTCTTCCTCTGTGGCCTGGAAAGCCTGCTCTCCCATAAAAGTGAGGTGATCAAACAAAGGCAAACCAATTCACATCACAGGCAGTCCCTCCTTCCATTACTGTGGAAAGACCTTGGGCAATGTACTGCTGTGGGCAACATCTGTGCAGGGTTTCTAAGTTATCTCCATGCATTGTACTTGATTAGAATATGAGTCTAAGGAAAGACTCCTTTATGGCCTGTTAAGGCTGCTCTCCTATTAGCATGTGGCTTTTCAAAAAGCAGACCCATCACTTCCTGTAAGAGGCAGTCTCTGTTCCTATTACTATAGAACCCCCTTGGACACTGAATTGGCATGGGCTATGTCTGTGCAGGGTTTCTAGGATATCTCCATGCATGGTACTTGGTTAGAGTATGAGTCTCAGGAAAGAATGCTGTGCTCAGATTTTTTGGTTCCATTGTTATCAAGGTGATGAACTATTGAGCTATTCAGGACTGATGGCTTCTCCTTGGGGTTTGTTTCAGGCTATGACAAGGATGAACTCAGTTTTCTTTAAAGGATTTGGCACAGGGACTCTATCATGTTCCAATGAGTAGATGAAAAATACATACTTCAATTGATGTATTTTAAAGTAAATATTTTAGTGTGACACATGACTAGGAATTTGAACCTGGGAGCAATAGAAAAGGAATGCAATGTATATTTTATGAAATTCCCACATATCAATAAAAATAATATGTTGACACTTTTACAATGACTTTTAACATGGGGGACCTTAAAGTTTAATTTCCTACCTGACATTGTCACAGAGGTAAACAGGAGTAAAGGTGTGGGATCTGGATAAAGGGAAGAGATAAAGGCTTGTTGAGTGTCACAAGAAAAATCATGTGTGCACAGTATCAGAGATACTGGACAGTGAGGAAAGTTTGTTTACTCATCTCCATGGAATCCTCAAGATTCTCTCAGGGGCTAATTGGTTGAGAATGAGAATGATGCCATGCAAAAGGTGAAAGCCAATAAATTTTCAGGAGCCAGTTATTAAAAAGGGCTCACTGGGAAGCCTGCTTGAGAGAAAGGCTAAGCAGGAAGAGTGTCCTAAGTAGAGGGAAATGAGGACACAAGGAGAACAATGCCCCATGAATCAGGCCAAAGAGGGAGATGGTGCAGCCAGACTTGATGCTTCAATCTGGGCAGCTGAAAGCATACAATAAAGAGTTGACAGTACCTGTGTGACACTTGTTTACCAAAAGTGTCACATATTTCTTTCAATTCATCACAAATAAAGTCACCTGTTCTTGACCTGTAAGTTACCAATTATCACAGACTCCATTATTATTTTTTAAATGCAGAGATGTGTCCCCAGTCAGTGAATTACTTACTGTGAAAATATTCCCTAACCAAACAACTCTTTGAACAAAAAGCATTTAATTGGGACCTTATATTTTTACAGAGACAGTCCATGATATCACGTCATCAAGCAGTCATCTTGTTGTAGTCCTTCAGCAGAACTGAGAACTTTTCATGATGAACCACAAGCAGCATCCTGGGAGAGGGAGACTGAGAGAGACAGAAAGCAAAAGTGCTAGAGTAACATATTCAGAAATAGTGATATTGAGACATACAAAAATCAAGTTATAAAGTGAGAGACTGAGAGACAGAGACTCCATTCTGTCTGGTCACTTTTATTGGCATATCAACCTCACATCATAACCTCTTATCATATAACTCCCTTATGAATTAAATTATCTAACATGCCCATACCTCCTAACCCTTCCCAGACATTTCCTCACAGGTGACAAAACATGTAAATAGATGAGCTTCAAGGGGACTTTGGAATTCAAATCACTAGGAATTGAAAGAAAATGGAGAGACTTCTAGACTAAAAAAACGTACTTATCCTGATAGTTTGTTATACAATACAATGATTAAAGTCCCAGCAACTTCAAAGGACTAAAGAACAGGAGTGACAATCTCTTTTGGGGAAAATGTAGAATATTTCCATAATGGAGTTTTATTCAGCTAAGAAAATGACATCATGATATTTTCAGGCAAATGGATGTTACCAGGAAAAATCAACTTGGGTGAAGTAACAAAAATGCAGAAAGACAAATATGGTATTTATTCTTTTATTAGAAAGTCTTCTAATAGTGGGGAATGCAGTTCCGTTGTGACCAAACCAGTCTTCCACTAAGGGGACTGGATGGCAGTTACTTATGTTATTGTGCCAGGGGATCCTATGGAGATTTTCAAGCAACCCAGGCTGTTGTTATTGAAATAAGTTGCTCTCTGCTATCAACTGATACCAGTGCCATGTTCTTGGATCCACAGCGATGCTTCCTTCTCTATAAAATTGTATTGCAAATAGAGACCTGCAGTCCGATATTATGCGATATTATGGGCGTTAAAACACCAGCTCTAAATGCGATTGACCTATGAAATTCTCTCTCCGCTCAGTTCTCTGCAAAGCCTCCAGGAGAGGAGTAAGAAAGAATAGCCTAAGTAGAGTGAATTGAGGACACAAGGAGACCAATGCCCTTTGAATCATGCTGAAGAGGAAGATGATACAGCCAGCTTGAATGAGACCTGAGAAGCTAGGATCAGATAGAAGGGGGAGGAGGATGTCACCTATCAGGGAAATAGAGAAAGGTCCTAGTGGTAGAAAGAGGTTGGGTGGGACAGGACGGAGAAGAGGGAGGGAATAGCAGAGGGGACACAAAGTGAACAAATTGTAATCAATAAACATATAAGAATAATGGTTATCAAGGTGATAAAGTACAGAGCTCTTCAGGACTAATGGCTTTTTCTTGGGGATGGTTCGAGGGTGTCATAAGGTTGAACTCATATTTCTTTAAGGAACTTAGCACTGAGATTCTGATCATGTTCCAATGAGAAAATGAAAAACACATGCTTAATTTGTTGTATATGAAAGAAAAAAAAGTACTGTGACACATGAGAAGGAATTTGAACCTGGGAGCAATGGAAAAGTATATTGTTTGAAATTCCCACAGAAATAATAAAAATAATATGCTGACAACTTTTATAATGACTTTTAACATGAAGAAAAGATTCAGGTAAAGAAGGGCAGAGTTTGAGATTGTAACTCATGCTTTCCAGAAACTCATTGTGTAGCAGAGAATCCTACATGTTTTTGTGTCCTAGGAATATAATAGAGACGTATTTCTCTGCCCTGAAGGCCCAATTATAACTTTAAACCCCTGGATTATGAGGATTGTTCACTGACTACTAAGTAGAACAGTGATGATAATCCAGCCAGGTCAACAAAAGCAACCGTGCTCATGGAGGTTGGGCAACAATAGTGTGGCACATCACCAGCTGTCAAAGAGCTTATTGTCCTTTAGTTATCCTTTTATATACATCAATCTTTCTCTGTTTCAGCTATCAAGTCAAAGGAATTTTCTGGTTTGCTTCTCTTTTCCTGCTCGTAAAGATTCAATACCACAGGGAACCCTAGAAACTGCCAGCCTATTATATCAATAAGAATGTGAAGGTATATTTAGTGAGAATGCGAGTAACTGCTCAGTTCAAAGTCACAGCTCAGGAAATTTCAGATACAAGACCACAGTAGGAGACCTACTTCTCATTCGGTACATTCCCCTTAATCCCACATCAAGTTGACACTTTCCTACTTAGGAAGCTGTCCAATTAAATAAACATTAAAGTTTCATTTCTTACCTGACATTGTCCCAGAGGTAAACAGGAGGTGTGTGATCTGGATACAGGGATGAGATAAAGCTTGTTCACTTTCACAAGAAAACTCATGTGTACACTGCTTCAAAGATCCTGAATGTTAGGAATTGTAGAAATGTGAGGTTACACGCGGGTCCACAGATCACACCACGAGATCAGTTCCACACTGGAGGTTTATTAGGTAAAGGGGGGTTACAGAGAGGGAGGTAGATAGAGATAGAGAGAGAAACAGACAGACAGAGAGAGAGGAAGAGAGAAGGAAGGAGAGAGAGAGAAGAAGGAGCGCAAGGGGAGTGGCCCCAGTTCTCTTATTGCATGATCCAGAGCATGCGCGGGTGGTTCCAGGTGGTCAGCAATTGGTCTGGGTGTCTTTCCAAATGCCTGATACTTGCCAGGTCTGCCAGGCCCCAGGGGCTGCCTGTAGCCTGCTTGCTGATCCCAACACTGAACACTAAGGAAAGTTTTGAGGAAACCACATAATTCTCTCAGGTGTTGATTGCCTGAGAGGGAGAATGATGTCATGCAAAAGTGAAAGCCAGTAAGAGTTTCAGGAGCCCGTTATTAAAAGGACCAAGTGAACAGACTACTTGAGAGAAAGACTGTGCAGTCCTACAATCCTCAATCTGGGCCGCTGAAAGCACATAACCCAGATATGACAGTTCCTACATCTAAGACATTTAGTTCAGGAAAATTGTCACATATTTCTTAGTGATCATTAATAAAGTCACGTGTCCTTGACTTGTGACTTTCACATCATCACAGATTCCATTATTAATTGTTCAATGCACAGATATGTCCTTAGTCAGTGAATTACTTACTGGGAAAATGCTACCTGACCATGGCAACTCTTTGAACAAAAAGTATATAATTGGGACTTGCTCATAATTTGACAAAGACCATTGCTGATGTCACTTCACCAAGCAGTCAACTGCTTGTAGTCCTTTAGCAAAACTGAGAGAATTTCATACTGAACCATAAGTGGAAGGCAGAGAGAGGGAGACAGAGAAGGAGCTAGAGAGACAGAATCAGAAATAGAGAAACAGAGATCGACAGAAACAAAGATATAAAGTGACAGAGTCTGAGAGACAGAGACTCAATTCTGTGTGGTCACTTTCATATCAATCTGACAGCAACATAACTACAACAGGAATTATATTATCTAACAAGGCCATACCTCCTAACTTTTCCCAGACATTTCTTTACTGGGGACTCCACATGTAAATAGAGGAGCTTCAAGGGGACATTGCAATTCAAATAATCAGGAAGTGGAAGAAGATGGAGGGACTTGTAGGCTAAAAGAACATAGTTATCCTGATAGTTTGTAATCAAAAGAAGAGGACTGACAAACATCTTTGGGGAAAATGTACAATATTTTCCTAATAGAGTATTATTCTGCTAAGAAAATGACATCATGATATTTTCAGGCAAATGGATGGAACCATGAAAAATCATTCTGAGTGAAGTCACTAAAATTCACAAAGACAAACATGGTATGTATTCACTTTTTAGGAGGTCTTCTAATAGTGGGGATTAAAGTTCCAATAGGCCATCTAAATGTGACCAAACCAGTGTTCCACTATGGGGATTGGGTGGCAACCCTGCTCATAGAGGTTGCTAAAACTAGTGTGGAACATCACTAGATGTCAAAAAGTTTATTTCCCCTCAGTTCTCCTTTCACACTAACTGGTGTTTCTCTGTTTCAGCCAAAACAATCTTAGGAATTACACAGTTTCCTTCTGTTTTCTCTGCTCTTAAAGACTCAATAACCCAGTGAACCCTAGACCCTACCAGCCTATTATATCAAGGAGAATGTGAAAGTATATTTAGTGAGGATGCGAATAACTTCTCAGTTCAAAAATTACAACCTAGGAAATTTCAGAACCAAGACCACAGCAAGACACTACCTTGTCATTAGGTACATTCCCCTTAATATCACTTCACCTTGAAGCTTCCCTACTTAGGAAGCTGTCCAAATAAACATCAAAGTTTTATTTCCTCCCTGACATTGTCACAAAGGTAAACAGGAGTAAAGGTGTGGGATCTGGATAAAGGGATGAGATAAAACCATTTTGGTTTTCACAAGAAAGAGTGAAGTGTGAACAGGATCAGAGATACTGGACACTGAGGAAAGTTTGCTTACTCATCTCCATGGAAAACTCAAGATTCTCTCAGTTGCTAATTGAGAGGGAGAATGATATCATGCAACAGGTGAAAGCCAGTGAGAGTTTCAGGAGCCAGGTATTAAAAGGCCCAAGTAGACAGCAAGTTTGAGAAAAAGGCCAAGCAGCCCTAGACACTTCAATCTGCACAGCTGAAAGCACACAACCCAGAGATGTCAGTTCCTATTTCTAAGATTCTTAGTTCAGGAAAACTGTCTTTCAAGTGGTCATTAATAAACTCACATATCCTGACTTTCACATTATCACAAATTCTATTATTGTTTGTTAAATGCACAAATATATCCTCAGGCAGTGAATTACTTAATGTGAAACTGCTCGCTGACCAAGGCAAATCATTGAACAAAAACCATTCAATTAGAACCTTGCATACATTTTTTACAGAGACCATCCATGATGTCATGTCAGCAAGTAGTCATCTTATTGTAGACCTTCAGCAGAACTGAAAGCTTTTCATACAACAAGAAGTAGGCAGAGAGATGTTGACAGAGATAGAAAGAGCTAAAGAGACAGATACAAAAATAGAGAGACCAAGACTAACAGAAAGAAAGTTGTAAAGTGAGTGAGAATGCAAAACAGAGACTCCATTATGTCTTTTCACTTTCAATGGCATACCAACCTCGAAGTACAACCTCCTATAATATAACCCTATTAGGAATTATATTATCTAGGAAGGCCATAACACCTAACCCCTCCAGACATTTCCTCACTGGGGACTAAACAAGTAATAGATGAGCTTCAAGGGGATATTGGAATTCAAATGACCATGAAGTGGAAGAAGATGGAGGGACTTCTAGGCTAAAAGAACATAATTATCCTGATAGATTGTAATTCAACACAATGAATAAAGTCCTAGGAACTTCTAAGGACTAAAGAACAGGACTGACAATCTCCTTTGTGGAAAATGTGGAATATTTCCATAATGGAGTATTATTCAGCCAAGAAAATGACATCATGATGTTTTCAGGCAAATGGATGGAACCACAAAATTTCATTCTGGTTGATGTAACTAAAATGCAGAAAGACAAATATGGTATGTATTCAATATTAGGAGGTCTCCTAATAGTAGGGGATAAAGTTCCAATAGGCCATGTATTGAAACCAAACCTGTCTTCCACTACAGAGATTGGCTGGAAGTTAATTGACTTGTGGGGCAGGGCATCCTATGGAAATTTTAAAGCACCCCAGGCTGTTGTTTTTAAAATATGTTGCTCTCTGTCCTCAACTGATAAATCAGTGCCATGTTCTTGCATCCAAAAAGATGCTTCCTTATGCAATAAATGGGATTTCATAGAGACTCACAGTCTGATATTATGCAGAGAGAGACCTAAATCACCCTGCTCTAAATGGTATTTCCTTATGAAATTCCCCTTCCCCTCAGAGCTCTGGAAACCCTACAGGAAAGGATGGAGTAAGTGTCATAAGTAGAGGGAATTGAGGACACAAGAACAAACCCCTGAGAATCAGGTCGCAGAGGTAGATGATACAGTCAGTCTTGAGGACTCCTGAGTAACTAGGGTTAGATGGAAGGAGAAGGAAGACCTCCCATATCAGGGAAGTAGAGAAAGGGCATAGGTGTAGAAGAAGGAGAGTGTTTGGGAATGGAAGGAGAAGAGAAGGGGGCAGAAAAGGGGACACAAAGTGAACAAATCATAATAAATAAATACATAAAAAAACTGTGATCAAGGTGATCAAGTATAGAATTCTTCAGGACTGATGGCTTCTTCTTGGGGGTTTTCCCAGAATGTGACAAGGATGAAGTCAGTTTTTTTAAGATATGTGGCCTGAGACTCAGATGATGTTCCAATGAGTGTATGAACAACACATATTTGAATTGTTGAATTTTCAAGAAAACAAAAATTACTGTGTTTCCTGGGTAGGAATTTGAACTTGGGAGAAATGGAAAAGGAGTGTAATATATATTTTAAGAAAGTCCCACATAAGCAATAAAAATAATATGTTGACCACTTTTACAATGAATTTTGACAAGCAGAAAAGATTCCACTAAAGGATGGTAAAGTTTGAATATGTAAGGCATGCCTTCCAGGAACTCATTAGATAGCAGAGAATCCTAGCCTTGTACTAGTGGTTATCCAGCTACCTCAGACCCCATGAGCTCAGGTGGCACCTCTGAATTAGATATCCTAGCACTAACACTACTTTTTAGAGGTTTTTTTTTTTTTTTTTTTTTTTTTTTTTTTTCTGGAGGAACACAGCAGGAAAAAGACAGCAGCTCATTTGTACTAGGCCTATAAAACAGTCCCATTTCTCTGTCCTGAAGGCCCAGTTTAAAATTTAAACCATAGGACCAGAATTTGTTCCTCAGTTAACACTGATTAGGACACAGCTACTGATCCAGGCAAGTCAGCCCAGGCAACCCTGCTCATAGAGGGTTGCCAAAACTAGTGTGAAACAGAACCAGCTGTCAGATAGTTTATTGACACTCAGTTCTCTTTTTATACTCACTGGTCTTTCTGTGCTTCACTCATACCAGCCCCAGGAATTACCTGTTTTCCTTCTCTTTTCACTGCTCTTAAAGACTCTTCACCCCAGGGAACCCTGGACAGCCTATTATATCAATAAGAATGTGAATGTACATTTAGTGAATATGCAAGTAACTGCTCAGTTCAAAGACACAACTTAGAAAATTTCAGATCTACAACCATATTAGGAGACCACATTGTCTTTAGGTACAATTCTGTTACAACCACATCACTTTGAAGCTTCCCTACTTAAGAAGCTGTCCAATTAAATAAACATGAAACTTTAATTTCCTACCTGACATTGTCACAGAGGTAAACATGATTAAATGTTTGCTATCTGGATAAAGGAATAATATAATGGCTTGTTGGGTTTCATAAGTAAAGTTATATTTACACAGAATACTGGACATTTTGGGAAGTTTGTTTTCTCATCTCCATGGAAACCTCAAGGTTTTCTCAGGTGCTGAATGGCTGATAAGCAGAATAATGTTTAGAAATGGGTGAAAGCCAGTACAGGTTTCAGGAACTAGTTATTAAAGGGGCCAACTGGACAGCCTACATGCCTCAATCTGGGCAGTTGAAAGCACAAAATCCAGAGATGACAGTTCCTGTGTCCATGACTCTTAGTTCAGGAAAAGTGTCAATAGGAAAACTAGAATAAAGGGCATAGAACTAGAAGAAGGAGTCTGAGTGGGACTGGAAGGAGAAGAGGGAGGGGGCCGCAAAGGTGATTCATAGTGACCAAATCATATTGAATAAGTACACAGGAAAAACTGTGATCAAGGTGATGAAGGACAGACCTCTTCATGATTGATGACTTCTTCTTGGACATGGTTGCAGTGTGCAGCAAGGATGAACTCAGTTTTCTTTAAGGCACTTGGACTGAGACTCTGATCATGTTCCAATGTTAACAACACATACTTGAATTGGTGTATTTAAAAAAAAATAATGTGACACATGGTTATGATTGGAAGAGGAGTGTTTTGTATAACATATGATACTCACACATAATCATTAAAAATAATATGTTGACAACTTATACAATGACTATGAAAATGGAGAAAAGGTTCCTCTTAACAAGCAGTCCTTGCACTAACACTACGTTTAAAGGGTTTGCTGGAGCACTACTGAAGGAAACACAGCTGCTCTTGTGTCCTAGTCATATAGAATGGACCAATTTCTTTGACCTGAAGGTCTAGGTATAAATGTAAACCCCAGGACCAGCAGGGTTTCTCACTGACCACTGAGTAGGACATAGCTTGCTTGAGAGTAAGCCTGAGCAACACTAAATACCTCAATCTGGGCAACAGATAGCACACAACCCAGTGATGAGAGTTCCTGTCTAAGACTCTTTGTTAAGGAATAGTGTCAGATATTTCTTTCAAGAGGTCATTAATAAAATCGACTGGTATGTGAGCAAAATGTAATTATGATATCACAATGGTCTTATGATGTCACAATGCTCTAATGATATCACAATGATTTTATGATATCACAATGCTATTATGACATCATATGATATGCCATCACAAAATAATTGTAACATCACAATAATAATATAACATAACAATGCATTTATGTCTTCACAATGCTATCATGACATCACATTATTTTTATCAAATCACAATCGTATTATGACATCAGAGTGCTATTACAACATCACTGTGGTAATATATCACAATGGAATTTTGATCTCAAAGTGGCATTATGACCTCAATATACTAATATATCATCACAATGTTTTTATGACATCATAATGATATCAAGATATCACAACGGTAGTATGACATCATAATTCTATGATGACCTCCCAATTGTATTATGACATCACCATGCTATGATGACTTAACAATGTTGTCATGATATATCAAAGGTATATGACATCCCAATGTATTATAACATCACAATGCTATTATGACATCACTTTGCTATTATGACATCACAATGCTATTATATCTTCAAAATGATATAACATCGCAATGGTGCCATGACATCACAATCATGTAATGGCTTCACAATGGTATGTTGTAGGTGATGTTTAATATTTACTATTGGTTTATCTTTTATTAATGCTTGCTGTTAATCCTAAACAGCTGTATAACCAATTCACCACACAGAGACTGGGTTTATTTAGTTAAATAAGAACACAATGCTGGTCAATAGTTACTCTCTCTTAAAACTTGAAACCCTCATAGTTTCATAACATTTAGATTTTACCCAGTATGCTTGTTTTTTTTTTTTTTTTGAAGTCATTTTCTTCAGGCTGTTCCAAGATCTCCCATCCAGCTCTGCTCTCGAAGCTCTGCTCTCTTGCCCTCTTTTCTCCCACTCATTTCCTGTTCTCTGTCTTTTCCTATCACTCAACATTGTGGCAGTTGTTTTATTCTGGCCTGTTTACACGAAGTTGAGACAGAATGCTTAGAATAAGTATCACAATGCAATATCCGGATTGAAACCAGAGAGTAGAGGGTAGAAATCATATTATGAATGAACAAGGGTAAAGTGTATATATTTCAAAAGAACATTATACTAACAAAGTTATGAGAAATCACAATGCTATGATGACATCACAATAATATAATGACATCACAATGGCATGACATCATAAAGATATTTTATTTCACAATGGTTTCGCAATGCTCATCTAACATCTCAATGCTATTATGACATCACAATGGTATTTTGAGTATGCAATGTTATTTTGATATCACAATGCTATGATGACATCACAATTCTATTATGACATCACAATTCTATTATGACATCACAATAGTATGACATCGAAATGCTATTAAAACAGTTACCCATAACTCTCTGTGATGTTGGAACATCTTCAGCCTTCTGGCTCAGAATATTTGGCAGACATATATGTGAAGTAGGAACTATTTAGGACTTGTTTACTATGTCTTGGAAGTATCAGGCAAGGGTATGACATTTCAATGCTGTGATGACATCCCAATGTTATGATATCACAGTCTATTATGACATAACAATTGTATGACACCTCAATGCTTTTATGACATGATTATGGTATGAAATCAAATTGGGATTTTGACACCAGAATGCTCTAAAAACATCACAATAGTATTACTATAAGATAGTTTCATGACATTGCAAGGCAATTATGAAATCACAATATTATTATGACACAACAATCTATTATGCCATCACAAAAGTATGATATCTCAATGCTATTAAAAAATCACAATGGTGTTTCGACATCACAATGCTATTAAGAAATCACAATGCAATTATGACATCACAACGAAATTTTGATATCACTATGGTTTTATAACTTCACAATTTTATTGTCTCATCACCATGATATTATTGTGTCACAAAATGATTGTGTTATGACATCACAATTATATTATGACTTCACAATGATATTAAGACATCACAATGCTTTATAACATGATTGTGGTATGACATCACAATGGAATTTTGACATTCCAAGGATTTTATGGCATCACCATGCTATTAAGACAATACAATTATTTTATGTGTTATGTATTATTAAGTATTATAAAAAAGGTAGTATGATATCACAATACTATTAAGACATCACGATGCTATTATAACATAATTGTGTAATGACATCACTATTGAATTTTGACATTCCAATGATATGACTTCACAATGGTATAAGTTTAAAATGATAGTGTGTGATCTCAATGCTATGATGACATCACAAAGCTATTATGACTTCCAATTGTGTGTTATTTCAAAGATTATGACAAAAAATAATATGACATCACCATGCTATTATGACATGACCATGCTATTATAACATCACAATGCAATGATGACATCATATCTTATAATATCACAATGCAATTATGACATCACAATGTCATAATTTTTTCATCAAAATGCTTTTTGTTATCACAATGGTATTATGACTTCAAAATGGTATTCTAAATCCATAATATTATTATGACATCACAATGGAATTATGACATCACAAAAGTATCATGATATCACTAGGCTATTATGACATTATAATGCAATAATGAAATCATATGATATAATATCATAATGGAATTATGACATCACAATCCTATGATGAAATCTCTATGCTATTATGATATCACAATGGTATTATGAGATCACTATGGTATTTTGACTTCACAGTGGCATTATGATGTCACAATATTGTTAAGACATCACAGTACTATCATTTAATTATAATGGTATTATGACATCAAAATTCAATTATGATGACACAATGTTATAATGACATCACAATGCTATTATGATTTCACAACCAGGTGATTTCACAATGGTATTAACATATTACAATGCTATGATTACATCACAATGCTGTGATGACATCACAATACTATTATTTCATCACAATGCTTTGATTATATCACAACGCTATTATGACATCAAAATGGTATTACAACACCACAATACTATGATGATATCACACTGCTCTCATGACATCACAATGGTGCCATGATATCACAATGGTATTATGACACACCAATGGTATTATAACATCACAATGCTATTATGAAATCAGAATGGTATGGCATGTCAATTCTACTATTATATCACAATGTCACAATGAAACATAGTAGACATCACATTGTGATAAGCTATCACAATGGTGTTATGCCATTACAATGATATATCACAATGGCTTTATGATATCAAAATGCTATTATAATATCCAAAAGCTGTTATGACATCACAATTGTATTATGACACCATAATGCTATTATGACATCACAATGGCATTATGACATCACAATGCTCTGAGGCCATCACAATGTGATTATGCTATCACAATGGCATTCTGACATCAAAATTCATCATGATATCCTGCTATGAACTGGCTCAGTTGGGTGCCCCTCATTCCTGGGAAAATCAGGGGATCAGATATCAAGAAGGTACAGGTAGGCAAAATGACTGAGACCATACCAGGTAGTTGGTTTGGATCTAGTGCAGTTTACTGAAGTCAAGCTAGCACTTATATAGTGATTGCAATAAGAAGCACCTTGAAGTTGACATATTTCCTGGAGCATTCAGACTTTTTATCAACAATACAAAGTTTACATTTTAACTGAAAGAGTAACCTGGTAGATGCAGTGTCTACAAAAATCTTGCCCTAACAGCCTCTTAAGCAGAGCAAACATAGAACAAGTGGTGTTTGTGCACTTCACTGCTACTAATTAGTTTACTGCTACTAATTAGTGAGTGGAAGGCCAGGGGATGTCATTGCCATCTGAACCAAGTAAGCTAAAGATTTATAACCTTCAACCCCTAGATTTATTTAAGCATTGAGGGGAATTCCTCCTGTTTATCTTGCTAAGGATTTACAATCTTTCCTTAGAGATCAGTTGCTTGAGCTAGTCTGTAAAATTTATAGTATAATACAAAACTCTCTGACCTTCTATGTTTGCCTATCTTCTTTTTGCCTCATCATAAACATCTGTGTTAATGGTTTTGTAGTAGTTTTACTGCAGTGAGAATATCCAGAGCATTTATCCTAACAGATCCTCATTAAATATTTTCTTTAGAAAGTCCTAAAACTCTTGTCTCTTTATTACCTACAGTGTTTGGTTTTTTTACAAGCAATTCCTGATGCTGAATCTGATTTATTACCTCTCCTAAAATTTTATTTTTCTTCTACTCTTATTTGCTAAAGCTTTTAGTAATGCATTAGCAATGTGTTTCCTTGGATAGTAAATCGTACTGTTCCAAGAATCATAGAGAAACAGCAAAAAAAGCTCATCAATCCAATCCTGTAACTAAGTAAGCGTGGGACTTTCAGAATACGTCTTTTGGCTTAGATGGCTATGTTAGGGTACTTGCTAGGGACCTCCAGGAAGGTGATTCCTGTAGGAAACGTGTCTTCCTTCTGGTACACAATCTATTGATATGCTACACTGATGATACTGCAGAGGATGTAGCAATATCCCAATGTTATTCTGACATCTAATGCTATTACTATTATGACATCACAAAGGAAATTTGACAATGCTATTATGACATCACAATGTTCTTATAACATCACAATGCTATTATGACCTCCCAATATTATTATGATATCACAATCATATGATATTGCATTGATGTTATGACATCACAATGCTATTATGGCTTCACAATGATATGAAATCAAAATGCCATTACAACATCACAAAGATATTATGACATCATAATACTATTATGACATCAAAATATTATGACATCACAGTGGTTTTAAATTTCAGTATGTTATTATGACATCACAATGCTATTATGATATCACATTTTTACTATGACATCACAATGCTTGATGAAATCGCAATGAACTTACGACATGAATTTTTTATGATATCACAATGAAATTATGACATTACAATGCTATTATGATTTCACAACAGTATGACTTTCCAGTGATATTAAGACATCTCAATTCTATTATGACATTACAATGGTCTTATGACATCACAATGCTATTATTATATCTCAATGTTGTTATGACATTACAGGATAGGAAATCACAATACTATTTTGACATCACAATTCTACTGACATTACAATATTATGACATCCCAATGGTATTATGATTTCACAATGTGATTATGACATCACATTGATATTATGACTTCGAAATGGTATTTTGATATGATGGTATTATGACATCAAAATGGAATTTTGAAATAAAAAAGCTATTATGACTTCACAATAGTAAGACTACACATGATATTAGGACATCCAATGCTATGATGACATCACACTGCTATTATGACATCACAATTAGATCAAAGCATCAAAATTTATCATGATATTTCAATGCTATTATGATGTCACAATGGTTAGGTGTTGATTTGCTGAGAGGGAGAGTGATATCATGAAACAGGGGAAAGACAGTAAGAGTTTCAGGAGCCACTTATTTTAAGGGCCAAGTGCACAGCCTGCTTGAGAGAAAGGCTGTGCAGCCCTAAATGCTTTAATCTGGGCAGCTGAAAGCATACAACCCAGAGATGACAGTTCCTGTGTCCAAGACTCTTAGTTCAGAAAAAGTGTCACATATTTCTTTCAAGTGCTCATTAGTAAAGTCCCATGTGCTTGACATGTGACTTTCATATTGTCACAGAATTCAATATTTTTTTAAATGCACAGATATGTCCTCAGTCAATGAATTACATCCTGAGAAAAACTATTCCTGACCAAGGCAAATTTTTGAACAAAAAGCGTTTAATGTGGACCTTGATTATATTTTTACAGAGTCCATCCAGGATGTCACATCAGCAAGCAGATAATTTGTTGTAGTCCTTCCTGAGTACTGAGAGCTTTACATACTGAACCACAAGCAATAGGAAGAGAGATGGAGTATGAGTGTGACATAGAGAGAAAGATCTAGATAGACAGATTCCGAAATAGAGAGACAGAGACAAAGATATAAAGTGACAGAGACTTAGAGACAGAGACTCATTCTGTTTGGTCACATTCATTGGCATAACAAACTCAAATCACACCCTCCTACAATGTAATTCCAATATGAATTTTCTTATCTAAGAAAACCATACCTCCTAACTCTTCCAAGACATTTCCTCAGTGGGGACTCCTCATGTAAATAGGTGAGCTTCAAGAGGAAATTTCAATTAAAATCACCAGGAAGTTGAAGAAGTTGGAGAGACTTCTAGGCTAAAAGAATATAATTATCATGATATTTGTCACTCAATACAATGATTATATTCCCAGCAACTTCCAATTTCTAAAGAACAGGACTGACAATCTCCTTTATGGAAAATGTGGAATATTTCCATATGGAATATTATTCAGCTAAGAAAAGACATCATGATATTTTCAGGGAAATAGATAGAACCAGGAAAAATCATCCTGGGTAAAGTAACTAAAATAAAGAAAGACACATATAGTATGTATTCACTTATTAGGAGGTCTCCTAATTAGTGGGGGAAAAGGTTACAACAGGTCATCTAATTGTGACCAAACCAGTCTTTGTGCTAGGGGGATTTGATGGTAGTGAATTGAGCTGTTGGGTTAGGGCATCATATGGTAATTTTCAGACTACCCAGGGTGTTTTTATTAAAAAATGTTACTCTCTGCCTTCAACTGATTGATCATTGCCATGTTCTTGGATCCACAGAGATTCTTCCTTATGCATTAAATGGGATTGCATACAGAGACACACAGTCCAATATTATGAACAGAAAGACCTTTAAATACCCAGTGGTAAATGTGACTTACCAATAAAATTATCCCTCCCCTCAGCACTCTGGGAAGCCTGTAGGAGAGGAGGCAAGAAGACTGTTATAAGAAGGAGGAATTGAGGACACAAGGAGAACAATGCTCTGAGAATCAGGCCTCAGAGGAATCTGATGCAGCCATCCTTGATGAGACCTGGTAAGCTAGGTTCAGATAGAAGGACAAGGCAGACCTCCCCTGAAAGAATCAAACTAACTTTCTTTAACCTATGTTTCTTTTAATTGATTTATAACTTATATTTTCAACTTTTAAGCCCACGTTAAGTAAAAGCCTCTTAGTGCTTCCCCAGAGAGCTGAAGAATGTAAAAGTTCCTGATATTAGCCATCTGCAAGGGCAGAGATAAGGAAGAGAACAAGAGAGCTCCTACCAAGTGGAGCAAAAAGTCACTGGCTGGCACCTATGTGACAAACTTTGCTTGGAAATTGGGCCAAATGGCCCCAATCCTTCTCCTGAATAGATCCTGACCTTTGAACAAAGCCTGCATCCCCCAATCCTCAGAACAGGCACATGATGAATTAATCACTCTCCCACCATTAACTGCAGCTATATGGCAGGAAATTCCATACTGACTTGAAGATCAGATATTTACAACAGGGCTGACCAAACCAAAGAGTCTGGTTCAAAGCCAACCAATTATTTTAAAAGTTAAATACCTCATCCAGTCATGAATTGCCAAGACTGCAACTTCTGAAAATTCCAGCCCTTTGTATTTTAAAAACCCAAGGCCTTTGTCTCCTAGTACCACTCCTTGCTGACTAGCAGGGGTGACCCCATTGCATAATGTTCAAAATAAAACTCCTGCGATTTTGAATCGATGATTAGTCTCTTGAGTTCTCTTCATACCTTCTGGAAAATTAGGCTCATGTGGGGCCTAACAACCCTCTCAGAGAACTAGAGATAGTAGAGCGAGGGGGTGGGTGGGACTGCAAGGAGAAGAGGAGGGGCCAGCAGTGATGATAAAAATTGAACAGTATGTAATAAATAATTAATAAGAAAATCTATGAAAAGGTGATGAATTATAGAGCTCTTCAGGATTGATGGCTTTTTCTTGGGGGTGGTACAATTATGCTGCAATGATAAACTCACTTTTCTTTAAGAGATGTGGCCCTGATACTCTGATCATGTTCCAATTAGTTTATGAACAACACTTACTTCATCTGATGTATTTTAAAGTCAATAAATTTTACTGTGACACATGGGTAGGAACTTGAACCCGGGAGCAATGGAAAAGGAATGTAATGTATAGTATATGAATTTCCCACATAATCAATAAAAATGATATGTTGACAACTTTTACACTAAATTTTAACCTGGAGAACAGATTCTGCTGAAGGAGGGCAGAGTTTGACTTTGTAAGGCAGGCTTTCTAGAAACTCATTATGCAGCAGAGAATCCTATCCATAAACTAGTGGTTACCCAGCTACCTCAGACCTCATGAGCTCAGGTGGCACCTCTGAACAAACAATATTGGCACTCACACTACATTTGGAGGGTTTGCCTGAGGACCACTGCAGGAAACACATCTGCTCTTGTGTCTTCGGCATACAAGACAGACATATTTCTCTGTCCTGAAGGATTAGTTTGAACTGTAAATGAAGACAAGGAGAATTGCTCACTGACTACTGAGTAGGGCACAACTGACAATTGAGCCAGGTCAGTGTTATACCCAGTTCGCGAGCCCCCAAAAGATCTCCAGGAATCGGCTCCCTTGCAAAACACATGAGGGTCTTTTTATTGAAAATTACAAGCTGCAGCTCAGGCCTACACAGCCCCACCACCGAAGTTGTGGGAGCTGAGCACACCGCGCCCAGGTTAGTGGGGTGATTTATAGATTCTGGTCCATCCCAGAATGCCCAAGGCACGGGCAATTCCTGCTTGGCAAGCATCTATTGGTCAAGGTGCTACATTTTGAATCAAATGGCTATAGAAAGTTTCCCAGACTATTAATGACCAGGTGTCCCTCCCTAGGGGGAGGGTCCAGTTTCTTAGCAACTGTATCTCTAGAGGGGGGGAAAGAACGCAGCGAGGTAGCTCTCCCCCCAGGGAACTAACTGCTATACCGCGCCTACTCTACATAATCTTAATGATCGCCGCTTATCTTTTGGTCTCTCAGTCAGCCAAGGCAACTATGCTCATAGAGGGTTGGCAACCCTAGCTTGGAACAGTGCTTGGGCCAGAAGAGTCAAATGGTTCTTGAGTTAGGAATGAGGATTAAAATAAATAAACTAACACACAACACATGGGACTTTTCTGAGAGGCTCTAGTGGAAAGTAGACTTAACCAGCAGCCTGGCTTTATTGCAGACTGCTTTTAAGCCAGAGTAAAAACAGTTCAGCACAATGGGTTAAATTCACAAGAAGGTGAAACAAGAGGTTTGATTTTGACAAGCTATCCCACCTACTGACACAAACAAAAGGAGATAGACTTGGACATTCTTCCCTGACTTCAGTGAAGGCCTGGTAAAACAAGTCTTTCTGCTGAGATTTAAATATCAAAACAGCTGCTAGAAAAGTAGTTCCCAACAGAAAAGCACCAGCTGTCAAATCATTAATTGGCCCTAATTTCTGCACTTAAACTCACAGATATTTCTTTGTTTGAGCAAAACCAGTCCCAGAAATTATCAGGTTTCATTCTCTTTTCCCTACTCTAAAGACTCAGTACTCCAGGGAACATCAGGGCCATCCTGCCTATTATGTAAAAAAGAATATGAAGGTACATTAGTGAGGATTCAAGTAATTGCTCACAATAAGTCACAATCTAGAAAATTTAAGAACCAAGACCACAGTAGGAGACTACATTGTCATTTGGTACATTCCCCTTAATGTCACATCATTTGAAGCTTTCCTAATTAGGAAGATGTCCAATTCAATAAACAGTAAAGTTTCATTTTCTAACTGACATTTTCACAGAGGTTAACAGGAGTAAAGGTATGGGATCTGGATAAAGGGATGAGATAAAGGCATGTTGGGTTTCACAAGAAAAAGTTACCTGTAGCACACTATGAGAGGTACTGGACATTGAGGAAAGTTTGTTTACTCATCTCCCTAGAAAATTCAAGATTCTCTCAGGTGCTGATTGGCTGAGAAAGAGAATAATGTCATCCAACAGGTGAAAGCCAATGAGAGTTTCAGCCCTACATGCTTCAATTTGGGCAGCTGAAAGCACATAATCCAGAGATATCAGTTCCTATGTCCAAGACTCTTAGGTCAGGAAAAATGTCATATATTTCTTTCAAGTGTTCATTAATAAAGTCACATGTCCTTGACCTGTGAGTTTCACATTATGACAGATTCCATTATTAGTTGTTAAATGCTCACATATGTCCTCAGTCAGTGAATTACTTATGATCCCTGACCAAGGCAAATCTTTTAACAAAAAGCATTTAATTATGGTCTTGTGTTCTGCCCAGTTCATTAACCCCAAAAGACCAGGAATAAACAGACTCAGCTGTAAATACATGAGGTTCTTTTTATTACAAAGTACAGCTACCACTTGGACCCACACCCCACACTGCTGAAATGGTAGGAGCTGAGTGAGCAGTGCCTAGGATAGTTGGGTGATTTAAAGATTCTGGTCCATCCCAGCATGCCCAAGTCAGGGACAATTCCTGCCTGGCAAGCATCTATTGGTCAAAATGCTACATTTTCAATATATTGGCTATAGGAAGGTCCCCAGACCATAATGACCTGGTGTGCCTTTTTAGGGGAATGGGCCAGTTTCCTAGAAATTGTATCTCTAGTGGGTGGGGAAAGAATGCAGTAAGGTGGTCCTCCCCCTTAGAGCATGACTAGACTTCTCCACCCACCTAATTCAGGTTTTATAATAGCTGCTAATTTTTAATCTTTTGGTCTCCCATTTCCCCCTTTCCCATGATAATTTGAAGACCCAATCTTGGGTCTCCCTGATATGACCCCTTGTATTCTATAGATTTAACTTTTTACAATGGTATCTGAGTACCATTAGGTATATTGCTCTTAAGAATTTTCTTTTTGAAAGCCATTAAGTAATTGAAAATACAAGTCCCAAAGTTAAAAATTAAAATGAGTAGGGGATTCCCTTCAGGGTGGATATAGGTGTAGTAAGCCACAAAGGAATATTATTCTTTTTCTCTATTGTCTCTATAGGCTTTTAGCCCAGTTGCTGCAATATTAGTTTCCGTTTAAGCTAATGCCCAAGATAATAGCTAATGCCAGGGAGCCCCTTTCGACTTAGCATTTCAGCCTGCTATGTGGGATTTGGGGCCGGAGATCCATCTTCTGGAGCTTCTTCAGTTCTGATAACTGGACCATTGGCATCAGGGGCTAGGAAGGCTGAAATGTCAGTCAAAGGTTGGGAAAATGGGGCATTCCCAAGCATCTGGTTAGTTGATCCACCTGAAGAATCAGGGAACAATCATGTCAGTTTCCAGGAAGTCCATATTTCAGCTTGCAATCCATAAGTGATCCCGGAACAGAGTCAAATGTAAAAATATGCTGAGACAAATTCAGACTGGAGACAAAAGTTAAAATGTGTCTATTAAATGGGAAAGACCGGGGAAAATCTCACTTCCTATTCTTTCTTTTGAGCTATGCCAGATCCAAGCCACATCCTGAAACTCATACGATGGTTTTTTTTTGTTTGCATTCATAAGGAAATATTTATTTAAAAAAAAACTCAGAAAAGTAACAGATCAGCAAATCAAATATAAGAAGATTTTGAGAGTAACAGATAAAACTGCATCCCACTGAATGAGTAGCAGTTAGCTGTTTGTTTTATAACCTATATAAACAACTTAAGTGTGTCCATGGCAACATTTCTTCTGTGGGCATAGCTGTTGGTAATCAGCCAGGAATGGAGCTTAGCCATTTTTCATACATTCAGCATCCACTTTTAGCCCCCATCTCCATGTTCACACTGGAAAGTTAGGCAGAAATACATTACTGGCTTTAGTGTTAAACCCTGGATACTTGGATTTTTCTTTATAAGGTAACTAGAAGGAATAGGTTTCAGATATTGCTATGTCAAACTCTACCCCAGAAATGGCAGATATTAAGAATACTATAGTAAAGGCTATGGCTCTGGGTCAGATATACTCATTAAACAGATATTTTTAACGTGATGAGAAGCACCTTTAAGTCTATCTCCAGAAGACAACCAAAGGAAGTTAAAATATCAAGCTGGTGACTGAATAATAAGCAATAAGTGCACCATCAACTTATCAGAACTCTATTGATCAATTGCAAAACTCTGAACTTCTGAAATTTTATAACATTAGCACAACAGTAGCAAAGAGGGTAGAGAAATCTAAAGTATCTATGATTTTTAATATGCTTTAAAATATTTTACATCATTATAAGTTATATTTATATGCCTTAAATCATTTACTTAAGACTCACTAATCTTTTTTTTTTTGCATTATTAACCCTGAAACATTTTCCCAAACCAAATAACAACACTCTTTAGATTTTTACAACCTAAACTCCTATATCATCAGACCCTACATAAGCTTCATATTTTTTATCCATTTATATATCTTAAGACACAGGAAACTAACATGAATCTGGTGAGCAAGGCAAACTGTTTTGTTTTTGTTTTTGTTTTTTTTTTTCTAAATAATAGATCTAGTACCAAGAAGATTTAACTAGCTAATGAACTGTTCAATGAGTTAACAGTGGATCTAATTGTCTGCTCTTTAGCTGCAAAGCTACCATTAGCTTAGCATAGCTGTCAGGTTGACCAGAGACCTGAGAAGGGGAAATTATAAGATAAATATATTGTTCCATGTGCCAATCAAAGTGACAGAGATGACTAGTTAGTCCATCATCTAGGCAGTGTCCCTAGCTCCTGTGGTCTCAAGGCATCATGAGCAGAGACAGTCCAGCTAGGCACAGATGAGCGACTGCTTCTGTGGAAAGAGGAACATGAGAGATTGACCACACCTTGCCTCTCAGAATGTGAACCAATGGCTCTCCAGATGCCCACGGCTTTTTCCACAGTTTAGGCTGGGCCCTAGCACTGGTCCAGTTGCTGCAGTATTGCCCAGTGGTTAGCATACCACAATCCGGAGTCACCATCATCTGCCTTGCCCAAATCTTCTCAGAGACCTTGGGAGAGCTACTGCCAGGATTTGGGGACTCTGTCACAATAAGCTTACACATGTTAAAATGCTTATTCATCAGATCTTTGAGAAGCTTGAGGGCCAGCATATCTGATTTATTCTTTGTCTTTATTTTCTGCTCTAAACTGTATCCTATAAAATAGAATGCTATAATCTCTAATTGTGGCATATTTCTAAGAGGTATGTTTTAGAACTATATTTTAAGTAACCTAGGTTTAACCTTAAGAAAACCTAAACAAAGAGACTTGGTAAGGCTCAACTGCAGTATTTAGCATAACTTTAAATCTGCTCTTTCTGAACTAAAATTAACACAAACCTTTTAATCAGATGCAGTTCATAGAGAGGCTAGAAAATCTTGCTTTTCCTACCATTTGCATTAAAATTAAACAGTAAAAAGCTTTGCACATAGCACTACTTAGAGGCTTGAACATAACTGATAGACCCACACAAGGATCACAGCAAACCTACAGCTCTATCCTCTCTATCCCTGAACCATCATGGTGGCTAGCAATGTGTTAGCATAGGCTGCTACTGACAATACCAAACATAGCCATTAGGTGCTGCTGATAATACAGCAAACACTGTGGAGAATCCACAATCCCCCACAACCCAAAGTTCTAACATAGTGATCAAATAAGTTTTAGAACAAACTGCATAACAGAACAGTGCAGATTTAAACTTTATGAACTATTCTGGCAAGACCAAAACTATCAGCCAGAATTCTCCCTCCTTAAAGAGAAAAAAAATTGCAATGAAGAATCACCTGCCTTTTAAATGAATTTTAAGATATTTTTAAATACAGTTCTTTCTCGAATCATATTAACTCTCTGACTTTATAATACATTCACTAATCTGCAACATTCTATATTCCTTCAGGTTCCTAGCTTCATTCTTCTGGCTTAACCAGATATTCTTATAGACAAGCTATTTTTTAAAAATATTTCTTGCTCTCTCCCTTGCTTTTCAAACAACATAAAAACTCTCATCAAAATCCTTTCCATCCTGACATGATCCTGCTGAAGCCCATTGTTCATGATTTGCTTTTTATAGGCAAAGCAAAAACAAGTTACATTAATGCAAAAAGAAGTTCTGAAACTGCCAATTTTTTTTTTTCCAAAATTACTTCCCTGTAGCAGATATGGTAGTCCAAGATCACATAAACAAACTCTAAGGAATTTAGATCAAGTTTCACGGAACTTTGTGAACCTTTCTTTTTTTTTTTTTTTCTGTGGCAAGGTGAAGAACAGGGTGGTAACATGTTTTTCAATAAACAAAGCAGCTTAACAAGCAAACAGCTCTCCACAAGATACATGGAAAACTGCAATTTTCTCAATTAGTGCAAACTATATGGCTTTGTTTCATTTAGTAAAATAAATAAATACCAAAGTATTTTGTTCTTCCCCAAAGGATCAAGAAACTTTCAAATTTTCGGTTAGAGTACCTAAGATCATTGCCATACCCAAATGCGTGATAAACTTTAAACTTTTTATAGCCTTAAACATTTTCTAAAACCTGTTTTTGCAATATCAAAATAAAGTACCCTTTTTGTAGAAGTCACAAAGCATAACCATAATTTTAAAAGTCAAAACCAGATTTTAAAGGCATAATTCAACAGTGAAAACAATCCAATCTATAAAGCCAATAACAATTTAAAATAAGGAATCCTTTTAATCTAGAAGGAACTATGTGACTACCAAGATGGTGGCCACAGGTCACTTTACATTTTATGAGGCTTATTTTAAGATGGCAAAATCAAACCACGTGGCAAACTATATTGTTGCCTTTAAACATATGCATTTATAAATCTTATAAAAACATAGGCACAAATATACATTTTAAACAAGTTTGAATGTAACCTTTAAATATACCCAATTATTTTTGATTGAATTAACGATGACCTACAGAGCATGAGATTAGTCAAAGATGAACATGATGGCTGTACATACAAAAACAAACAAATATTGCACAGACATTGAGACAAAAGAAAACAAACAGAAAAACCACTCACCAACTGGCCAAATTTCCTGGGACCAAAACTGATTCTTCTGAGGCAGGCCTAACATACAGATTCTTCCTGCTGCTACACCCAAGTGGGTGTAGGAGGCATTGATCCTGCTGCCCCAGACAACACTAAGAGTGGAGAAGTGCCTATGCCCTACCTGGAGCCATGACTACAAGGTCACTGTACTCACCATGTTGGACAAAGTGACTGTGCTCCACCATGTTGGAAGTGTGTCTGACAAAGGTCTTACAATTTCACTCACCAACACACACACACACACACACACACACACACACACAAACACACACACAGACACACACACACACACAAAGAAAAGACTAGACAGATTACCCACCAAAATACTGATGAAGCCAGAGGTGTCCCCTTGAACTTCAGCAGCTGTGACCACCAGTGCTTCCACATTGATCACATCTTGCTACCCAAATAATGACACCTGAGGCCTGAGGAATTTTCAGAATAGAGTACAGAAAGTACTGCACACACAGACATTGCACAGAAACATTTAGACACTTACTGATGGCATAAAAAACCTCTGGGTCAGGTTCCTGGAGTCTTGGGATCACAGATGAGCCCCCAAAATGTTCTGCCCAGTTCAGGAAACCCAAAAGACCAGGAATAAATAGACTCTGCTGTAAATACATGTGGTTCTTTTTATTGTAATAAAAATAAAAATTAATAATTAATTTACTGTAAGTTTCAGCTTGGGCCCACACCCCCCACTGCCTAAGCAGTGGGAGCTGAGCGAGCTGTGCTCAGGTTAGTTGGGTGATTTAAAGATTCTGGTCCATCCCAGCATGCTAAAGGCAGGGCAGTTCCTGCCTGGCAAGCATATATGGGTTAAAATGTTACGTTTTGAATTGATTGGCTATAGGAAGCTCCCCAGACCATAATGACCTGGTGTGGCTCCCTAGAGGGATGGGGCTGTTTCCTAGCAACTGTATCTCTAGTGGGTGGGGAAAGAATGCAGTAAGGTGGTCCTTCCCCTCAGGGAATGCCTAGACTTCTCCACCCATGTAATTCGAGCTTTAATTAATAAGAGCTGCTAATAATTAATCTTTTGGTATCTCACTTGCTTATATTTTTACAGAGACCATCCAAGGCATCACGTAAAGTCAGCAAGAAGTCATCTTGGTGTAGCTCTTCAGCAGAACTGAGAGCTTTTCATACTGAACCACAAGTTGCAGGCAGAGAGATGGAGACAGAGACAAAAAGAGAAAGAGCTAGAGAAAGAGATTCAGAAATATTAAGACTGACACCGACAGAAACAATGATATAAATTGGCCTAGACCAAGAGACAGAGATTCCATTCAGTTTGTTCACTTTTATTTACATATCTACCTCCAGGCACAACATCCTATAATATAACCTCAAAAGGAATTATATGTTTTTAATATTTTTTCATTTTAATTGTTATTAATTACACTTTATTCACTTTGTATCCTCCCATCAACCCCTCCATCCTCCCTTCCTAAACCTACCATCTCTCCTCCTTGTCTACTCATTCCCTTCCCCATATCCACTGATAGGGGAGGTCTTCCACTCCTTCATTCTGATGCTACTCAATGCGATCTCATCAGGAGTGGCTGCATTGTCTTCCTCTGTGGCCTGATAAGGCTGCTCCCACATCAAAGTGTGGTTTTCAAAGATCAGGCAAAACACTTCAGAGGCATGTCAGAGGCAGTGCCTGTTTCTATTACTGCCATGGGGTGCATCTGTGCAGAAGATCTAAGTAATCTCCATCCATGGTATTTGGTTGGAGTATGAGTCTCAGGAAAGATCCCTGTGCTCAGATTTTTTTGGTTGTGTTGCTCTCCTTGTGGAGCTCCTGTCTTCTCCAGATCATCCTATTTCTGACTTCTTTCATTATATTCCATGCACTCTGCCCAAGAGTTGGCATAAGTCTCAGCATCTGCTTTGATAGTCTTCAGGGGTAAGCCTTTCAGAGGCCCTCTGTGGCAGATCCTAACATGTTCCCTGTTTTCTCTTTCTTGTGATGTCTATACTTTTGCTATTTCTTGATGGAAATTGAAAATTTTAGCCAGAGTCCTCTGTTGTAACTGACTATTAATATTTACTATTAAAAAAGGGCAAGCCAAAGAATAGCCAAAACAACTGTAAAAATCCAGGTAGAGGATGCCTAGGATATACTTAATGCTAGGGGTAAGAGAGTTTATATGCTAAAGCTAAGAGAGTTTATATAAAGTACGACTATAAAGGCATAACTGTCCAGTCTGTATAAATAAGGGGCAAGTAAAAAAATAGCTACTATTAATGTAAAGCCTAGGTACAAAATGCCTAGGGTATGCTTAAATGCTAAAGGTAAGAGGGAGTTTATATGAAGTTTGGCTATAAAGGCATAATATCCCATTCTATATAAACAAGGTGATACTAGGGCTGAACCTCTAAACAGATATAAGATATGGATGATGTGCTTTACATGTAAAGAGACGAGCTTCAAGAGGATTTGCAATTCAAATCACAAGGAATTTGAAGAAGATAGAGGGACTTCTAGGCTAAAAGAATACTTATCCTAATAGTTTGTCATTCAATACAATGATTAAAGTACCAACAACTTCCAAGGACCAAAGAACAGGACTGATAATCTCCTTTGGCAAAAATGTGGAATATTTCCATAATGCAATATTATTCTGCTAAGAATATGAAATCAATATTTTCAGACAAATGGTTGGAACTAGGAAAAATCATCCCGGTGAAGTTATTAAAATACATACAGACCAATATGGTTTGTATTCACTTATTAGGAGGTCTCATAACAGTTTGGATAAAGTTCCAAAAGGCCATCTATTGTGAACAAATCACACTTCCTCTAGGGGGATTGGGTGTCAGTTAATTGAGATGTTGGTCTAGGGCATCCTACAGAAATTTTCAAGTAACCCAAGCTGTTTTTATTAAAATATGTTGCTCTCTGCCCTCATTTGATAGATCAGTACCATGCCCCTGTATCTGTTACACCCAGTTCCAAAGCCCCAAAAAGATCTACAGGAATCAACTCCATTGCAAAACACATGAGGGGCTTTTATTGTAAATTTCAAGCTGCAGCTTGAGCCCACAACACCCACTGCCAGAAGCAGTGGGAGCTGAGTGAGATGCGCCCAGGTTAGTTAAGTGATATATAGATTCTGGTCCCTCACAACATGCCCAAGGCAGGGGCAATTCCTGCCTGGCAAGCATCCATTGGTCAAAATGCTACATTTTGAATTGATTGTCTATAGGAAGGTCCCCAGACCATAATGACGTGGTGTCCCTCCCTAGGGGGATGGGCCAGTTTCCTAGCAACTGTTATCTCTAGTGGGTGAGGAAAGAATGCAGTAAGGTGGTTCTTCCCCTCAGGGCATGACTAGACTTCTCCACCCATATAGTTCAGGCCTTAATAATAGTTGCTAATTTTTAATCTTTTTGGTCTCTCATATCCCCCTTTCCCATGATCATTTGAAGACCCAATTTTGGGTCTTCTGGATATGACCCGTTGTATAGATGACCTTTTTATAATGGGATCTGAGTACCATTAGTGTAATGCTCTCAAGCATTTCTTTATGAAAGCCATTAAGCAATTGAAAATACAAGCCCCAAAGATAAAAATCAAAAGAGTAGGAGTCCCTTCAGGGTACATATAGGGGTAGTAAGCCAAGGAGAACTATTATCCTTTTTATCTAGGGTCTGTCTAGGCTTTTAGCCCAATTGCTGCAATATTAGTTTCCATTTCAGCTAAGCAGATGCTGAGGATAATAGCTAATGCCAGGGAGTCAGCCCTTTTTGACTTAGCATTTAGGCCTGCTAGGGGGGATTTGGGCAAAAATCTGTCTTCTGGAGCTTTTTCAATGCTGACCGTTGGACCGTAGGCATCAGGGGATAGGGAGGCTGAAATGCCAGTCAAAGGCTGGGCAATAGGGCAGTCCCAAGCATCTGGTTAGTTGATCCACTCAAAGAGGCAGGGAGCAATCAGGTCAGTTTCCAGAAAGTCTAGATTTCAGCTTGCAGTCCACAGCTGATCTGGGAATAGAGTTAAACAGGTGAAAATCTACTGAATCAAATTCAGACTGGAGACAGAAGTTAAAATTCGTCTATTAAATGGGAAAGATCAGGGAAAATCTCATCTGCAATCCTTTTGAGCTCTGCCAGATCCAGGTCACATCCTGAAACTCATGATTTTTTTTTGTACATAAAAGGAAATATATATTCAGCAAATCTAACATAACATTCTGAGAGTAACAGGTAAAACTGCATCCACTGAATGAGTATCAGCTGTTTGTTTTATAACCTTTATAAACAACTTAAGTGTGTCCGTGGTAACATTTCTTCTGTGGGCATAGCTGTTGGTAATTAGCCACAAAAGGAGCTTGGCCATTTTTCATATATTCAGCATCTACTTTTAGCCCCCATTTCCATGTTTACAATGGAAAGTTAGGTAGAAATACATTGCTGGCTTTAGTGCTAAACCCTGGACACTTAGATTTTTCTTTATAAAGTAACTAAAAGGAATAGGTTTCAGATATTGCTGTGTCAAAGTCTACCCCAGAAATTGCAGATATTAAAAATACCATACTAAAAGTTATGACTTGTGGGTTTGATATACACACTAAACTGATGTTTTTAACATAACAAGAAGCACCTTTAAGTCTATCTCCAGAAGCCAGCCAAAGGAAATTAAAATCTCAACATGGTGACTGAATAATAAACAGTATTTCCATCCCCAATCTCAAGCTGTACCACAAGGCAACAGTAATAAAAACTTCATGGTATTGGCATAGAAACAGAAAGGAGGACAAATGGAACCTAATAGAAGACCCAGAAAGAAACCCACACACCTATGAATACTTGATTTTTGACAAAGAAGCCAAAACCTTTCAATGGAAAAAGGACAGCATCTTCAACAAATGGTGCTGGACCAACTGGATCTCTACATGCAGAAAAATGAAAACAATTCCACATTTATCACCCTGAACAAAACTAAAGTTGAAGTAGATCAAGGACCTCAACATAAAACCAGTTGGGAAAAAAAAGTGGGGAACAGCCTAGAACTCATTGGCACAGGAGACAACTTCCTGAATAGAACACCAACAGCACAGGCTCTAAGAGCAACAATCAATAAATGGGACCTCATGAAACTGAAAACCTTCTGTAAAGCAAAAGACACCCACATCAAAACAAAACAACTGCCTACAGATTGGGAAAGAATCTTCACCAACCCTTTATCTGACAAAGAGCTAATATCCAGTATATACAAAGAACTAAAGAAGAAAAGCAACAAACCAAGTAATGCAATTAAAAAATGGAGAACAGAGCTAAACAGAGAATTTGCAATAGAGGAACATCGAATGGCAGAGAAACAAAGAAATGTTCAACCTCATTAGCCATTAGGGAAATGCAAATCAAAACGACCCTGAGATTTCACCTAACACCCATCAGAATGGCCAAGATCAAAAACTCAAGTTTTTGTTCAATGTATACTGGACACGTTGTGGAGAAAGGGAAACACTCCTTGTTTGCTGGTGGAAATGTAAACTGGTACAACCACTTTGGAAGTCAATCTGGTGCTTTCTCAGACAATTAGGAGTAGTGCTACCTCAAGACCCAGCTATACCACTCCTAGGCGTATCCAAAAGATGCTCAAGTATACAACAAGGACATTTGCTCAACCATGTTTGTAGCAGCTTTATTTGTAATAGCCAGAACCTGGAAACAACCCAGATGTCCATCAATGGAGGAATGGACACAGAAATTGTAGTATATTTACACAATGGAATACTACTCAGCAATCAAAGAGGAGGAAATCATGCAATTTGCAGCAAATTGTGGGATCTAGAAAAGATCATTCTGAGTGAAGTGTCCCAGAAAGAGAAAGACAAACATGGTATATACTCGCTTGTATAGACTACAAGATATGATAACCATAATGAAATCTATACACCTAAAGAAGATAATCAAGAAAGTGGACATGGGCGAGGATGATCAATCCTCAGTGAGAAAGACAAATGGAATGTGCACTGAACGTATGACTGGAGTCTACTGCAGAAGGCATCTGAAAGACTCTAACTAGCAGTGTTTCAAAGCAGGCACTAAGACTCATAACCAAACCCTGAGCAGAGTGCAGAGAATCAAATGAAAGAAGGGGAGTTAGTATGATATGGAAAGGATAGGAACTCTACAAGGACCAAATATATCTGGGCACAGGGTCTTTTCTGAGACTGACATTCAACCAAGGACCATCTATGGATATAGCCTAGAATTTCTGCTCGGATGTGACCCATGATAACTCAGTGACCCATGATAACCAAGTAGTTTCCCAAAGAAAGGGTAACAAGGACAATTTCTAACAGGATCTCAAGGTGTAGGCTCTTTGACCCCCCCCAGGGGAGGAGCAGTCCTGTTAGGCCACAGAGGAGGACTTTGCAGCCAGCCCTGAAGATACCTGATAAAACAGTGTCAAATGAAAGGAGAGGAGGTCCTCTCCTATCAATGGACTTGGAAAGGGGCAGGGAGAAGACCAGGGAGGGAGTGTGGGATTGGGGAGGGAATGAAGGAGCAGGATACAGCTGGGACACAGAGTTAACAAAATGTAACTAATAAGAAAAATAAAATTAAAAAAAGAGAAAAAAATAAATGCTTAACATTTTAAAATATCAAAAAAATGTTTATCCAAAAATCTCCTATATTTCTACGAATGTGACATATTTCTCAAGTAAGCATAAATAATTTACCTGCTAGCTGTAAGTTACTTTCTTCTAATTTATTAGTCTGCATTTTATATTCTAACATCATTTAATTATATAAAGTCAGGTTATGTAATTTTCTTTTTTCTTATACAGGATTTATTGATTTGGGTTATAGATTTAATGACTGTTTACTTTCTCGGTTCCCAAGAACTGAGAATTATTGCTAATGCCTTGATCTTAATGATTTTTTTTAAAACTTAATATATTAATAAGACTCATTTTAAAATATTTTTATCATTTTAGTGGTTACCGTATTGAGTACATTTTCAGGTGTTAAGATTACTTATTTTAAAATTTTAAACCTCTACATTCCTCAATGTGCTCTCCTTATGCTTGCCTTTGGTTCTTAAATAATATCTAGAGACAGAAGATTGTTCAAACCTTTTGCTATATTATTTATGTTCTGATATAGTGTGGTGTGTGCCTATCTGCATAATCAGTTCAGAGAAGACACTCTGGAGACAGGAATACTACAAATCTTGGCTCTGCTACCAAGAAAAACAAGTCAAAAATATGGTTTTCAGGTGTTTCTTTTTTAATTTTTTATTAATTACACTTTATTCATCCTGTATCCCCCCCATAGCCCCTCCCTTCTCTCCTACCTATCCAACCTTCTCTCCCCTTTCTGCATGTATGCTACTCCCCAAGACCACTTATATGGGAGGTTCTCCTCTCCTTTCTGATCTTAGTCTATCAGTTCTCATCAAAAGTGGCTGCATTGTCTTCTACAGTGGCCTGGTAAGGCTGCTCCCCCCTCAGGGGGAGGTGATCAAAGATCAGGCCAATCAGAATATGTCAGAGGCAGTCCCTCTTCTCATTACTTTGTAAACCTCTTGGACACTGAACTGCCATGGGTTACATCTGTGCAGGGGCTCCAGGCCATCTCCAAGAATAGTCGTTGGTTGGAGTATGAGTCTCTGGGAAGTTCCCTGTGTTCAAATTTTCTTGTTCTGTTGCTCTCCTTGTGGAGATCCTGTCTTCTCCAGCTCTTACTATTTCCCACTTCTTACATAAAATTTCATTCACTCTGCCCAGCAGTTGGCCGTAGGTGTTTCTTGAAACAAATTATTTTTGAAGGACATGCTGTTTAAAGAAGTTGTTACTTATGAGAGTTTTCATGTAGACATGATATAAAGGTGTTCAAAATGAAAAATAAAATGAAATAAACAGTCAGTGCTCCATCAACTTATCAGAACTCTATTGATTAATGCCAAAACACCGAACTTCTGAAATATTATAACATAAACACAACAGTAGCAAAAAGTAGCAAAAGGGGTGGGTGGGAATCTGAAGGATCTCCCATTTTTAATGTGTTTTCAACTATTTTTGTATCTTTATAACTCATAATTATACCTTAATATATCAACTTAAACTCTTTAATCTTTTTTTGGATTTATTGACTCTAAAACATTTTCTCATACCAAATAACAACACTCTCTAGATTTTTACAACCTAAACTCCTATATCCTCAGACCCTACATAAGCTTCATATTTTTATCCAGCTATATATCTTAAGAGACAGACAACTGACATGAATCCTGTGAGCAAGGCAAACCTGTTTTCCTTTCTAAATAAGAGATCTAGTACCTAGTAGTTCTATCTAGCCAATGAACTGATGAGTGAGCTAACAGTGAATCTAATTGTCTGCTCTTTAGCTGTAAATCTACCATAACCTTAGCCTAGCCATCAAAGTAATCAGAGACCTGAGAAGGATAAATTATAAGATAAATAAATATACCAATCCATGTGCCAATCAAAATGACAGAGATGACTAGTTAGTCCATCACCTAGGCAGTGTCCCTGGCTCCTGTGTCTCATGGCATCCTGAACAGAGGCAGTCCAGCCAGGCACAGAAGTTAAGAGACTGTTTCTGTGGAGAAAGAAAAGAAAGAATGGCCTCACCTCACCCTTTGCAACATGAAACATTGACTTTCCAGGTGTCCACAGTTTTGGCTAGGCCTTAGCAGTGGGCCAGTTGAGGCAGTATTGCCCAATAGTTAGCATACCACAATCCAGAGTCACAATCATCTGTCGTTATGCCGAAATCTTCTCTGAGACCTTGGGGAGCTACTGCCAGGATTTCAGGACTTTCTGTCACAATAAGCTTATACCATATTCATCTGATCTCTGACAAGCTTAAAGGCCAGCATATCTGAGTTACTCTTTGTTTTTATCATCTGCTCTAAACTATGTCCTAGAAAACAGAATGCTATACAATCTGATTCTGAATTTTTTTCTGAAATGCATGTTTTAGAACTATATATTTTAAGTAGCCTAGTCCTGACCGTAAAAAATCTTAAACAAAGAGACTAGGTAAGGCTCAACTGTAGTATTTAGCATGACATTAAGTCAGCTCTTTCTGAATGAAAATCAAAGCAAACCTTTAAATCAGATACAGTTCATAGAGAGCCTAGCAAATCTTGCTGCTCCGACCACTTGAGACCTAAACAAAGATGATCACAAACTCATGGCTCCACCCTCTTTATCTCTGGACCAGCATGGTGGCTGGCCACATGTAACTGAACTCAGCTGAAAGCCCTAAACAAATATGGCAACAAAACTACAGCTTCACACGCTTTCTATCCCTGAACCATCATGGCAGCTAGCCATGTGTTATCACAGGCTGCAACTGACAATACCAAACATAGCCATTAGGTGTTGATGATGATACAGCAAACACTGTGGAGCATCCACAACCCCCCCCACAACCAAAAGTTCTAACATAATGATCAAATAAGTTTTAGAACCAACTGCATAACAGAACAGTACAGAACAATTTTAAACTATATGAATTATTCTGGCCACACCAAACCTATCAGCCAGAATTCTTTCCCCTTAAAAGAGCATGAGAAAACATTTTGCAATGAGGAATCACCAGCCTTTTAAATGAATTATAACATATTTAAATACAGTTCTTTCTGAAATCATATTAACTCTCTGGCTTTTTATAATACATCCACTAACCTGCAACATCCTATATACTTTCAGGTGCCTTGCTTTCTTTATTTTGCTTAACCAGACATTCTTACTTTTTTGCGTTCTCTCTTGCTTTTCAGACAACATAAAAACTGTCATCAAAATCCTTTCCATTCTGACATGATCCTACTGGAGCCCAGCATCTACAATTTGCTTTTTATAGGCAAAGCAAAAACAAGTTACATTAATATAAAAAAGAGTTCTGAAACTGCCAAATTATTTTTCTAAAACAACTTTCCAGTAGCAGATAACATAAAGGTAACATAAACAAACTCTCAGGAACTTAGAACAAGTTTTAAGGAAATTGGTGAAACTTCCTCTTTTCTCCATCTCAAGGTAAAGAACAGGATGGAAATATTTTTTTTCCATAAACAAAGCAGGTTAACAAACAGCTCTCAACAAGATACATTGTACAAACTGCAATTTTCTCCATTAGTGCAAACCACATGGCTTAGTTTTACTTAGCAAAATTAATAAAATAAATACCAAAGTATTTTTATTCTCCCCCAAAGTATGGAGAAACTTTCAAATTTTCTGTTAGACTGCCCAAGATCATTGTCATACCCAAATGCCTGATAAACTTTGAACATTTTATAGCCTTAAACATTTAAACAATTTTTAAAACTAGTTTTTGCAATATCAAAATAAAGTACCCCTTTTGTAGGAGAGAAGTCACAAGGCATAACCATAATCTTAAAAGTCAAAACCAGATTTTAAAACCAGAATTTACCAGTGCAAACAATTTATTTTCTAAGACCAATACCAATTTAAAATAACTCATCCTTTTAACCTAGAAGGAAATGAGAATTATTTGACCAATGTCTCCCCCCAATTATTATTTTTTTTACCCATAACAAGGTGGCTGTCACATTATAACCCACATGGTAAAGTCAAGATGGAGGTGAGACACTGAGGCACATCATACACCACGTACTAACCTATACATATGCGTTAATATACCTAATAAACACATAGGCACACATTTTAAACAAGTTTCATAAGGTCTTTCAGAACTGAAAACAAAAGGTAGACACAAACAAATACTGCACAGAGATATTGAAACAAAAAACACTCACCAGCTGGCCAAATTTCCCGAGACCAAAACTGACTCTTTGGGGGCAGGCCTAACATACTGATTCCTCCTACATTGGGCTATTGCAGTAGACATTGGGCTATTTCAGTAAAGTGGGCTATTGCCCCAGGAGACACCGAGTGGCACGCATTGGGACCAGGTAGTACAAATTACCCACAAAAATACTGAAAATACTGATGAAGCTAGGAGCAGGTCCATCTGATAGGTTTGGGGTGGAAAGTCATCTGTACAATAAACACAAAGACTCACAAATGCAAGAAACACAACCGAAAAGCAAAAACAGTGCTAGGGGTTAAGGAGCTCTTCTGTCAGAAATTACTCCAGGATGGGCCCAAGTCCCTTCCTGGGTAAGGTACTGTAAAAACAGACCTTCAGATTCTCGCTCTGGCTCTTCTGCCACAGAAGCCTCAGAATGGTGGGTGGTTCTAGACCACCTCTAGAAACTGATGAAGTTGTGGACGTCTCCCCCAACTTCAGAAACTGTGATTGTTTGATACGTCTGTCTAAATCACATTTAGTCACTCATACAGATACCTCGAGGCAGAACAGAATACAGAAGATAAGCGCCAACCAGAACACTGCACACTGCACAAAACACAAAGAGACAAAGACAGAGACAGAGACTGAGACACAGACACTACACTTACCAGCTAGTATGAGACCCTCCAGATCAGTCCTGAGGTCATCAGGGGCCCTGGAATCTCTGTGGAACCTCCAAATGTTACTCCCAGTTTGAAAGCCCCCAAAAGATCTACAGGAATTGACTCCATTGCAAAACACATGAGAGGCTTTTTATTGTAAATTACAAGCTGCAGCTTGAGCCCACAACACCCACTGCCAGAAGCAGTGGGAGCTGAGTGAAATGCGCCCAGGTTAGTTAGGTGATATATAGATTCTGGTCCCTCACAACATGCCCAAGGCAGGGGCAATTCCTGCCTGGCAAGCATCTATTGGTCAAAATGCTACATTTTGAATTGATTGCCTATAGGAAGGTCCTCAGACCATAATGACCTGGTGTCCCTCCCTAGGGGGATGGGCCAGTTTCCTAGCAACTGTTATCTCTAGTGGGTGGGGAAAGAATGCAGTAAGGTGGTCCTTCCCCTCAGGGCATTGCTGGACTTCCCCATGCACCTACCTCAGATCTTAATAATAGTTGCTAATTTTTAATCTTTTTGGTCTCTCAGTATCCACAGAGATGATTCCTTCTGCATCACATGGGATTGTATATAGAGATCCACAGTACTATAAAATGCAGAGAGAGACCTTATAACACCCAGCTCTAAATGGGATTTTCCTACTGAATTCTCCCTCCCTTCAGAGTTCTGGGAAGCATGAAGGAAAGTAGGCAGGAAGAATGTCTTAAGTAGAGGGAATTGAAAACACAAGAAGAATAATGCCCTGAGAATCTGGCTGCAGAGGAAGATGATGCAGCTAGTGTTGATGAGACCTGATAAGCTAGGTTCATATAGAAGGGTGAGGACAACCTCCCCTATCAGGGAAGTAGAGAAAGGGCATATGGGTGGAAGAAGGAGGCTGGGTGGAAATGGAAGGAGAAGAATGTGGGGGCAGCAGAGGAGATACAATGTGAACAATTTGTAATAAATAAACACATAGGAAAAAACAGGACTGATGTCTTCTTCTTGGGGAGGGTTCCAGGGTATGGCAAGGATGAACTAAGTTTTCTCTAAGAGACTTGGCACTGAGACTATGATCATGTGCCAATGAATAGATAAACAAGTCATACTTCATTTGATGTATTTTAAAGAAAAAAAAATTAAAGTGGCACATGGATAGGAATATGAACCTGGGAGCAATGGAAAAGGACTGTAATGTACATTATATCAAATTCCCACATAAGCAATAAAAAATATTATGTGGACAACTTTTACAATGACTTTTAACATGGAGAAAAGATTCCATTAAAGGAGGGCAGAGTTTGACTTTATAAGGCATTCTTTCTAGGAACTCTTTATGTAGCAGAGAATCATAGTCATGAACTAGTCGTTACCCCACTACCTCAGACTTCATGAACTCAGTTGGCACCACTGAACTAGGAGTCCTACCCCTAACACTACATTTAGAGGGTTTAGATGGAGGACCACAGGATGAAACACAACTGCTCTTGTTTCCTAGGCATATAACACAGAACCATTACACTATCCTGAAGGCCCAATTTTAAATGTAAACACTAGGAAAAGGAGGGTTCCTCACTGACCACTGACACAGCTGCCAAACCAGGTCAGCCAAGGCAACCCTGCTCATAAAGGTTTGGAAACACTAGTGTGGAACAGAACCAGCTGTCAAATAGTTTACTTTCCCCCATTTCTCCTTTTACACTCACAGATTTTCTATCTTTTAGTCAAACTAGTCTCAGGAATTGTCTGTTTTCTGAAGGAGTCTGGTGATTGGAATTTTGCCTCCTGATCTTGAAGATGTGTGTCTTATCTAAGTTCTATGTCTCAGAGACTTCCCTTGGTGGTCTTTACAAGCATGGTATTCTGAGTCTGAGAAGTAGATAACAAGCTTCCTGAAACCTTGGGAAACAGATCACAAACTTTGTTTAACCTTGAGCAAATTCTTGGATGGTTTGACAGGTGGTACAGATGTGTTGATACTGTGAAAAAAAATTTGCATGTATGCTTTGCTTTATAAGTGTTGTTTGCTAGTGCAGTAAAGTGAGACATGATCAGGAATCTGTATTGTCTCCATTCTTTGCCTCCCTGTCCCCTCATTTACACTCCATCTTTCAGGTGGACCCTTTTCTGTTGGTTTAATGTTCTTTTGAAATGTATGCATCTTACCCTTGTTCACTCAAAGGCTGATTTATCCCCCACCACCCCAGTCTCTGGATTCAATCTGGATATTGCAATGTGATAACAGGCCAAAATAAAACAACTAGCCACAATGTTGTGCAAAGGGAGGAGCCAGAGAACAGGAAAAAGGGGAAGAGTGGGAGAAAAGGGTGAGAGAGCTTGGAGAGAGAGCTGTAGGACAGATCTTGGAACTACATGGAGATAGACTGGACCTAATATTTAACAAAAAAGCAAGTATAATGGGTAAAATCGAAATGTTAGGAAACTATGAGGACTTGGAGGTTTAGGAAGGAGTAACTCTTGCTCAGCATTGCATTTTAGGTTAACTAAATAAACCCAGTGTCTATGTAGTGATTTGGTTATACAGCTGTTTAGGACTAACAGCAGCTTTAGCATAAGATACATCACCAATAGCAAATATTAATAGTCACTTACAACAAACGGCACCAAACTAATCTAAGTATCCAAACCCTTTAAATCATGCTTTACCATAATGTGGTAGAGGTAATAAGCTCCCAGTAAAAAAAAACCCAAACTTAAAACCTAAAAAATCCCAGGTAAATTACTGTATTTTTAAGAGAGACTCTTACATGCCCAGGAGCAAAAGACAGCCTCCTGTGGACAGACCTGAGACTTGACAAAACTGGCTGGTACTATAGTTTATCTGAGGGGTAAACAAGCATGGCTCCTTTATACTGTGGTTGGTTCAACTGTCTCAGATCCACAGCCATGGAAGGAAAGAAAGAAAGTGGAGGCAGATAGACCTCTAGACAGAGTTTGGCCTAAATTGCATGTAAAGTGAAAATTGCCATGGCAGATGGTGTTTTAATCCCTTTTGGCTTCATTTTGGCTGTCATAGTCATGGATCTGGTTGCAATATGTTTAATGATGTGGTTCTTCTCCATACCTTCTCCAAGAAAGTTTAAGGAGAAAATGGAGGAAAATAAACAAGGATTGGAATACTAAGTTACAGTGAAGAAAAAGGGCACTCTTCCAAATAATTAGATTAATAATGGCTAAAATTCAAAGCTCTCTGGCTGTAAGATACTTGTCAGCTCTTTTTGGTAAGGGTCCACCAATTCAGTAAAAATCAATAAAAATAACCAATTGGGCTTTGTTATAGCATAAATTGGTACAACTGACCCAACCTTAAATTTTTCTTGTCTCTTTGTTTGATTTTCACTTAAAGGCTTTGAATTACAGTGATACTGATTTGAATATATGCCTTTATTGCCAAACAGACAGATCTCTGAGTTCAGGATCAAGATTTTTTACATAAGAATAGCCAGAATGGCAACTCCTGCTGTTTAGCCATTTGAAGAGATACTCTTAGATTCAAAATGACAAAATTTTCCAAAGGTTACCATGTAAATTCTTTTTTCTTAATAATAGATATTATGTCCTTACTGATCTAAAGTTGGGATTCACATCATTTTTAAGTTTATGTAAAGAGAGATAATGTCACACTCCTCTGGAAACTGCCTTATCATTTAAACAAGAGACAGTTTCATGGGGGAAAATGTTGGTCATGCCTATGTAAAAAAAGACACAAGAGGCTAAAAGATGGCCAAGTACTTGCCAACCTAGTTTAGTCTTAAAAATTAAAAAATTATATTTATATGTTTTAAAAGTAAAACTGTCCATCCATTTCAAAAAGAGGGCAAGACAAAGAGCAGCCAAAACCAAGGTAAAAATCTAAGTACAAGATGCCAAGGATATACTTGATGCTAAGGGTAAGTGTGTTTACAGTCTAAGGCTAAGAAAGTTAATCTAAAGTTCAGCTATAAAGGCATAAATGTCCAGTCTTTATAAAAAAGGGGCAAGCCAAAAAATAGCCACTAAAATATCAATGTAAAGCCCAGGTACAAGATGCCTAGAATATGCTTAAATGCTAAAGGTAAGAGGGAATTAAAATTAAGTTTGGCTCTAAAGGCATAACTTCCCATTCTTTATAAACAAGAGGATAGGACAAATAGCTACAACATATAGAAAAATTTAGGACAAAACCTCAAATAAGATACAAGACACCTTCGGTATGCTTATATTCTGAATTAAAAAAGGAGTTTATATAAAGTTTACTTTAACATGCGTTTTTCTATTGCTCAAGGCAAACAGCTTGTCTCTCTAATGGAAGACTTCTCTAGGGAAATAGGTAGCAACGTGGTCTAATACAACAGGCACACAAGAGCCCAAAAAGATATTTTGATCTATCCAACTTTGTTTTGTTTTCAACATGATAACAAGGGTAACTTATATTGGTAATCCTTTTACATGGGAACAACTCTAAAACTGACAGAGACATAAAAATGTGTCTCCAGACAAAACTTCAACAAATATACTCAAAATGTATTGTGCTAACCTTTTAATTGATATAGATTAAATTGGCTTAAGTTTAGTTTCATCCAGCACATATCTTACATTCATAATTTTAGAACAATATAATGCTTGTGAGAAATTATATGCAGAACAAAAGAACTGGATACGAGAGATGCTGGATCACACCTAATAGAATCGTTCTTCAGCATGCTGAGACATTGACACATCTGTTCCAGCATCTTGCATGTTCCAGCATTCTGCTTATTCCTGCCTCAACTTCTTCAACTCCTGTTTCTCATCAAAGCCTGCTTCCAAAAGAACTTTGAAGAAAGCTACTAATCTTAATAGGTCCAGCATTGTAGACTGTTCCAAAGAGGACTTTTATTAAGCCTAAATTTTCTCAATATTCAAGCACTAGACTACAAATATTATTGCTTGCTTAATTAACCATTTTCCCATTTTATTTCAGCCCCTAAAGGATTTCTACATGTCCAAAATGTCAACTACAAAATTTTATTGTCATTGGGAGATGTTTATTATAATGGTCTTTTTCAAAGTGAAACAAGGAATATACAGGGATATCATAGGAATAGAAAATAGGTAACTTATTGAATCTACTCAACTTAGGATTTTGTTTGTTATTCTCAAATAAGCTTATTTTTAACTCATTGGTAAATGATTTTGTATATTGATTAAAAAGTTTACTTTTGATACATTGTTATAAGCTTTAGTATATTGATAGAAATCAAGGTTACTTCCAATACTTTTAAACTGCTATTAAAGACTGTTTAGGGTATTAGGTACTGCAAGTTAATTGCTAGTTATTGTCATCTCAGAAACTACTCTACTTTATCACAGGAGTATATATCCTAGGTTTAACAGAGATAAATGATTTTGTAGACAGATCAATTACATAAAGATAGGTAGTCTTCAAAACTTCAGAGACCTACAAAATATGACATTTAAAAGTGCCTTTATTATTTTAGAGATTCTTTCATGATGAGACACATCATTTCCTGGCTGCACCCTGCCAACCTGAAAGAAGATAATGAGCATCTAAGAACCTCCATATGGAGATGGCTACAAAAGTGGCAAGAAAGGCATTCCAGTAAAGAAATTACCCTTGCTTCAAAAACAAGAAATTCTGCTAAAAATGCGCAGGCTTAAATGCAGGACAGGTAGGCTGACAAACTCTGCCCAAACAGTGTAAGCAAGTCCTAAATAGTTCACATATATGTCTGTCAAATATTCTGAGCAAGAAGGCTGAAGATGATTCTCCAATGCTATAAAGAGTTATGGGTGACTGTTGGCACCAAACCCTCTCTTGTCAATTTTTATTTTTTGAAAGCTGCTAACATGCACTTCCTATTTATTCTAATAGCTAATTTTATTTCCTCCTCAAGTCTCTGATGGGGTTGAAACCAAATAGTTATAGTGCCACAATTAAGCTTGAGTAGTTTAGAAGTTAAGAAAACCTTTCATATGGGTAATACCAATAAGGATAAAATTAACTTGGGTATAGAAGTTTTAACTTGTCAAGATAGGAGAATCAGATAACTTTCTCCTAAGTTGCTAAATACACATGGACTGGACATTGTGCATGTAGATTTTACCTAACATTTTTCATAATTTCATAATTATTATTGTATTGATAGAAAAGAAAACTTTTATTGGACTTAAAGGGGTATAATGTTCTTTTAAAATGTGCACTACCCTTGTTCATTCAAATGCTGATTTCTCACCCTCAGTTTCTGAGTTCAATCCAGCTATTGCATTGTGATAAACAGGCCAAAATAAAACAACTAGCCACAATGTCCTGCAAATGGAGGAGCCAAAGGACAGGAAAGAGGGGAGGAGCCAGAGGGCACGAAATGAGTGGGAGAAAAGGGTGACAGAGCTAGGAGAGAGCTGGAGGACTAATCTTCGAACTATGTGGAGATTGACTGGACATAATATTTCACAAAAAGCAAGTATAATAGGTAAAATATAAATGTTAGGAAACTATGAGGGCTTGGAGATGTAGGAAGGAGTAACTATTGCCCAGCCAGCATTGTATTTTTGGTTAACTAAATAAACCCAATTTCCGTGTGATGATTTGGTTATACACCTGTTTAGGATTAATGGAAAGCTTTACTAAAGATAATTATTAGTAAATATTAATTTCAGATAAAACACTTTTCATCAAGCCCAAATGATGGGTCAGTTGGCACCTGAACAAGTGACCTTGAAAACGAGGGGCAGGGTGATAAATATAGATCTATTTTCATTTTTCTGCTTGTAGACATTCAGTTGGTCCAGCACCATTTGTTGAAGATGCTGTCTTTTTTCCATTGAATGGAGTTGGCTTCTTTGTCGAATATAGAGTATTCATAGGTGTGTGGATTTATTTCTGGGTCTTCTATGCGGTTCCATTGATCCTCCTTTCTGTTTCTATGCCAATACCATGCAGTTATTTATCACCCTGCACAAAACTAAAGTCAAAGTGGATCAAGGACCTCAACATAAAACCAGATACCCTAAATCAATTGGAAAAAAAAAAGTGGGGAACAGCCTAGAACTCATTGGCACAAGAGACAACTTCCTGAACAGAACACCAATAGCACAGGCTCTAAGAGCAACAATCAATAAATGGGACCTCATGAAACTGAAAAGTTTCTATAAAGCAAAGGATACCGTCATCAAAACAAAATGACTGCCTACAGATTGGGAAAGAATCTTCACTAACCCTTTATCTGACAGAGGACTAATATCCAGTATATACAAAGAACTAAAGAAGCTGAAAAGCAGCAATCCAAGTAATCCAATTAAAAAATGGGGAACAGAGCTAAACAGAAAATTCTCGACAGAGGAATATCGAATGGCAGAAAAACACTTAAAGAAATACTCATCCTCATTAGCCATCAGGGAAATGCAAATCAAAACGACCCTGAGATATCACCTTACACCCATCAGAATGGCCAAGATGAAAAAACTCAAGCGATAACACATGCTGGAGAGGTTGTGGAGAAAGGGGAACCCTCCTCCACTGCTGGTGGGAATGTAAACTGGTACAACCACTCTGGAAAGCTATCTGGCGCTTTCTAAGACAAATAGGAATAGTGCTTCCTCCAGACCCAGCTATACCACTGCTAGGTATATACCCAAAGTTTGTTCAAGTACACAAAAAGGACACTTGCTCAACCATGTTTATAGCAGCTCTATTTGTAATAGCCAGAACCTGGAAACAACCCAGATGTCCATCAAGGGAGGAATGGGTACAGAAATTGTGGTATTTTTATACAATGGAATACTACTCAGCAATCAAAAAGGAGGAAATCATGAAATTTGCAGGCAAATGGTGGGATCTATAAAAGATCATTCTGAGTGAAATATCCCAGAAGGAGAAAGACAAACATGGGATATACTCACTTATATAGACCTATAAGATATGATAAACATAACGAAATCTATACACCTAAAAAAGATAATCAATTGAGCAGACATGGGGTAAGATGATCAATCCTCATTTAGAAAGACAGATGGGATGTGCATTGAATGTATGACAGGAGTCTACTGAGCGCATCTGAAAGACTCTAACTAGCAGTGTTTTCAAAGCAAAGACTCATGACCAAACCTTTGGCAGAGTACAGGGAATCATAAGAAAGAAGGGGAGTTAGTCTGATGGGGAAAGGATAGGAGATCCACAAGGACCAAATATATCTGGGCACAGGGTCTTTTCTGAGACTGACATTCAACCAAGGACCATGTATGGATATAACCTAGAACCTCTGCTCAAATGTAGCCTGTGGTAGCTCAGTAACCAATTGGTTTCCCAAAGTGAGGGGAACAGGGACTATTTCTAACAGGAACTCAATGACTGGCTCTTTGGCCTCTCCACCCCCGAAGGGAGGAGCAGTCCTGTTAGGCCACAGAGGAGGGCTTTGCAGCCAGTCCTGAAGATACCTGATAAAACAGAATCAGATGAATGGGGAGGAGGTCCCCCCTATCAGTGGACTTGGAAAGGGGCATGGTGGAGATGAGGGAGGGAGGGAGGGACTGGGAGGGAATGAGGGATTGGGACACTGCTGGGATACAGAGTTAATAAAATGTAACTGATAAAAAAAATAAATAAAAAAAAAAGAAAACGAGGGGCAACATGAGAAAGGCTGGTTTTTAGGAGCTGTGGATGCCTAAGAAAAAATGTGCTTTGTGATGACCAGCAATTGCAAGGAGGAAGACAAGGTAGTCAGGCAGTGAAATCATTGGGCAGAGAAATAGCAGGAAGAAGTTAATGGGGAATTTAAAGTCAATGCTAATAAAAGGAAGAAACTGGGAGAAACACCTTTATCCCCTCCCCTTTAGTTTGTAAATGAAGATTGTTCCTTGTTCCCAGTTGAAGGTACCATCAATCTGGAAACCTGGGAAAAGGAATCTCATAAGCTAATGCATTGCTTGGGGAAATTAGAGCAGCCAGACTGGCAGAAAACAAGTACTTCTAAGGTTATTTCAAATGTTCATAAAGGAGCTCAAACAGATTTGTGTAATTTGAGGGCAAAAAATAGTTTTAGGAGCTAGATCATGAGGATAAAGTGGAGTCAGACAAAGAAATTGCCAAGTCTCATAAGTCAGACTGGCCTCCTGGTCCCTCTGCCCCAGTGGCTTTTCATGACACATGTGCAAGAGATTTGGGACCACTGCAGGAGGATATTACTGTTCTCTTAAATAAAGTCCAATTAGAAATGGAACAAGTTCAGATATTAAGTGAATACAAGAAATTAAAATTACAAAATAATAATAATAATGATAATAATAAACAATAATGACAATAATAATAATAATAATAAAATGGATTGTTTGAACTGGTAAATTTTAAAGTAGTTTTTACTTTTGAAATTATAAATTTATGATTTTACTTTATTATTTTGCTTTATGATTTCACTTCTGAAGAGGATGCTTTGTTTTAATATTACAAAAACATGTTTTAACAAATATGTAAATGTTTAAAAATTATGTACCATGCTTCTTTTTTTGTCTTTGTCTCTACTTTTTGTTTTTTGTGTGCCAGGTTCTGGTTTTGGTTTGCTCACAAGGTTTGGGAACTTGGAGAGTTTCCAATCTAGCTGAGGGAATCTGGAGGACACTCCAATTCATGGGGAAGAGATCCCAAGAGGCCCGTAAAGGTTCTACTCCTTTGGGGACAAGGAGAGAGGGTCTCTCAGATCCTATTTTATGTGATAAGGGGGCTGCTGGAGCCTGCTCTCCATCTGGAAGCTTTGGAAAGGGCCAGGGGGCTCTGCTCCTTCCAGAATATATGTGTGTAGAGGGGACCCATGAGGGGTCCACTCCTTCTGGACTCTGTGGGACTTGTGTCTGATAGGGGCTGGTCAAGTCCTGGAATTTGGGTATTATGGTTACTCCAAGGTGACAAAGTCAGATTTCTATGTTCCTTATGTATCTCTCTCTCTATGTATGTTTATCTGTAGACTTGGATATTTATAGACATGAGACAATTTGAATGAACACATCTGAGTTTGGTCTTGGACCCTCGGAGTTAAATTCAATAAAACATTTTAAAAGGTATTAGGTATTTTAAAATAGTAAACCTTGAACAGTCTAACAAAAAACTTACAACAGTTTCTCACTCCTTTGCGGGAAATAAAAAACCTTGGTATTTATTTTATTAGGTTTACAAAGTAAAACTAAGCCAAGCTGTTTAAGCAAATTAAACAAAAAACTGCAGTTATTACAATATTTTCTGTAACAAAAACTATAAAATATTTTGCTCTTCCTGTAAAAAGGCTGGAGATTCTTCAATGCAAAATGTTTGAATATGAGCTTGTAGAGGAAAAAAAGGACTACAGTTCCATGTTAGCCCAGGGCTTTGCAGGGATATATTCAGATCATTGTTAACTATTATAAAAAAAAAATATATGCCTGGCTGCCAGTACCTAAATAAATGACTTAATGCTGTTTCTTTCTGGCCTATAGATTTATTAGAGCCAGAATAGTCCGTTTTTGCTGAGGGCTACAGGTTAAGTTTAGTTCTCTGTTTAATGTTAAATAAAACTTTTTTCTTTAAGTTTTTGCTCTTAAGTTTTAATACAATATGATAGAAATCATAAGATTTGCTTGTCCCTTTATAAGTTAAGTTTACTTAAAAGTTTTCCTTTGATTTTAGTTTAAAAATGCAGATTTAAAGTTATGCTAAGATTATAATTGAGTGCAAAATTGACTTTTACCTAGTCTCTTATGTTTTTTTAAGGTTAAATCTAAAATTGTAACTATAATGTTTCCCTAACAGATCTACCTAAAATTTGGTTATAAAACATACGTTTGAAAAATATGGCAAATTGAGATTATAACCTCCTGTTTTATAGGATGAAGTTTAGCACAGATGATAAAGATAGACAAAGAGTAACTCAAATATGCTTGCACTCAGATTGTCAGAGATCTGATAAATATGGCATTTTAACATATGTAAGCTCATTATGACAGAGTCCAACCTGTTGAGGCACAAAAAAATCAAATTAATTCAGTTTTTATAGATGTAACCTGTAGTTTTTCCATTTAAAACAAAAGTTAGCCCAATTGTTGACACTTGAATGGTATTTACAGATGGTTCATTATCTGGTGTTGCTGCCTATGCTTATAAAAGAAAAAAAAAATCTTTTCAAGTGCTTAACACATCTGTACAAATAGCAGAGTCATCTGCAGTATTGGTTGTGTTTCAAAGTTTTAATAAGCAGTCTTTGAACATTTTTACAGATAGTGCATATGTAGCTCAGGCTTTGCCTAGGTTAGACACTATAGGTCAAAGTCAGGTATCTTGTCATGCTGCAATTTTATTTCTACAAATTCAAAATGATAAAAAAAAATTTCCCTGTTTGTAGGACATTTGAGGACTCATTCTAATTTTCCCAGACCCTGTCTAAAGGAAATGAATTGGCAGATAAAGTCACCAAATGCCACACTAACTCCAGAGTCTATATAAGCATAAAAATGTGCTATATAAGCATAAAATTATGCTGCTAAGACAAGGAGACATGTTTCCTATGGGAATCTGTTCCCTGGAAGTCCCTGAATGTTCTCCCTGGCCATCTATGCCAAAAAGATGTACTCTGAAAATCCTGCTTTTTCAGATGAAGGATTGATTGAGGATTGATTGATTTTTTCTATGATTCCTGGTACAGCACAATATTTTTGATAGATTATTAAAAGCTTTAGCAAGAATAGAGTAAAAGAAACATAAGTAATGAATTCGATTTAGTATTAGAAAGCATTATATGAATAGAAAAAGAAATAATGGGCTCTTTCTTAGGAAAAAATAGCTTAAGCAAGTACAGCAGGCTCTAGCATTCCTCCCTTTAGCATCTTGTTTCTAAGGAAGATTATAAATCTTTAACAAGACATATGGGAGGATGGTTGACCAAGGTGTATTTAGACTTTAATGTAGAAAAAGACTTTGGCAGGTATTTGTCTTGGCTTGGAGGACTATTACAGCTCCTGACTTTCCCCTTCACTAGTCACTGATAATGAAACCACAGTTTGAGGTTTTTGTTTCTTGTTTGCATTGATCAGAAAGTTTCTAGGCTGAGATTTTTTTGTGGGTACTGCTTTATGCTTGGCTACACTTTCCAGTTAAAACAAACTTTGTATCCTTGGTAAAAGTTTGAATGTTTTGGAAAGCATGCCAACTTTAAAGTGCTTCCTTATTAAATCACTATAAAATTATTAGCCTGCCTTCAGTAAAATTGCAGCAGAGCCAAAATCATCAAGGTGTCTCTGTCTGTCAATTCATCCCCGAAACCCTGTGTTCCTGTCCAGAGCCTTGTTCCCCACGGATGCAGGGAATCCGACTGGGCTGGTCTGTGGCAACCAAAGTTTATTGTTCACAGTTAAAAATAGCCAAGGATGCCCATAGTATGCATCATCTTAATAGTCAAACCTTGAGACTTCAATATGGATTGAGTGAGGAACAGGCCAGTAGTATAGTCAAGACTTACAGTACTTGTACTCAATTTCAGCCTGTTACTCAAGTCAGTCCTAAAGGATTGGCTCCAAATCAGATATGACAAATGGATATTACTCATATTTCTGAATTTAAACAATTAAAAAAAATGCATGTATGCCTAGATACCTATTCTGGATTTATTTTGCCACTCCTCAACCAGGAAAATCTCCAAAGAACGTTATTGCTCATTGTCTACAGGCTTTTAATATTCTAGAAATTCCTAAACTGACAATTGAACAGAATATAATAGCAAATCTTTTAAAATATTTTGTCAACAGTTTCAAGTTTTTCACATAACTAAAATGCCTTACAGGCCTCATGGATAAGGCAAGGTAGAGCATGTCCACTAAACAGTGATGATTTATTTGCAAAAAACAAAGAAGGGGGAGCTATTCCCCTGGATACCTAAGAATCATCTTAACCATGTTATTTTCATTTTGAATTTTTAAAATTTGGATAAGCATGGTAAATCTGCAGCATATTGATTTTGGCATACAGAAACCAAGAAAACTTTTGCTAAAGTTAAATGGAGGGGTCCTTTAAAAAATCAATGGCATGGACTGGCCCCTGTACTCATATGGGGACAAGGATCTGTCTATGTTTTTCCATAAGAAAATGTTGCACCTCGATGGCTACTAGAACATCTGGTGCAAAAAAAAAAAAATGAATGAGGAGTTTCCTCCTGACAAACATAATGATGTCAATGAAGACCTGTGCAGTCAATATGACTTTTTATTGGGAGTACGTTCCTAATCCATCTCCACTACACCCAGTTTCCTGGGATGATCTAGAAGTTCTTGTTTAACTCAACAATCTTTGGTTGCTGGGTTTTCCTGCTTTTGAAGGAACACAAGTAAAAGAAACTCTTAACTTTTCAGGAATAGGAAGAGGTAATCTTCTTGCTTTACCAGAAAGAGTATTCATCAGGACTGCTTACCAGTCTCTCCTGACCAGATCATAGGTCGAAATGCTTACTACTCTGAAGTTGGGTTGGCAGCTCAAGCCTCCCTTTGCAAACAGGCAAAGTAGAACATTGGAGGGATATTATTGTCCCTTTCTACGGGAGTTAAGAATGACAGTCTTACATCTCCAATGAGACACCCATCCTATGAGAAAGGTGATCAACTCACTTGACCTCAAATGATGGTTCCTTGAATAAGATGCATTGGAGTAACACCAAATAACTACTCCTGGGACAATGACACTGCGTTTACAGTCATGGACTGGACTGGTCTATTGTTAAGGGTATTAAGAACTTGGTTTCTGATATAGGCAGTCAAAATTCCTTTGTTTTAGAAAAAGCTATTAGTACTTTACTTTGGAAGATTTCAAATAAAAATTTGCAAACCTATGTATGGGAATTGGGGACTGTGTTGGAATATTGGGCTTTCTCTCTGGGAATGCAAGTAGCTTTGCTAAACTATTCAAGTATACTTCTGTTTGGCATGTGTTAATCTTCTTTATTTACTGCTAATTAGAAACATTGTAGTAAGACATTTTCAGAACCTATTCAATTCAATGTGTATATAACAATCTTGCTAATTGTGTTAGTGTTAATAATAATGCTCTTTCAATATTAGTTGTAAAGCAATCTGCCTTTGTTATGATTCCTGTTAGGGGTTTAATGATGAGAAATAAGATACATGACATAGAATCTGCCAAGAAATGTAGGTTAGAATTGGCCAATTCAACCTGGGATATATTTACTAGTCTCAAGGAGGTACTTTCCATCCTTTGATTCTGTGCTTAAGTGGAGACTGACACTTGTGGGTATGGCGGGTATGCATTTGTTGCCCTGTGCCTGCCTTCCTTCTTCAACAACTACAATGCATGCAAGTACAGTTGCATGTATTTAAATTAAAGACCTCTAACAACCCCAGTTGATATGGAGGTAAGTCAATGACAGGTCAGAGTAAAATTGTGGTTGTTCAACCTAAGTCAGAGTCTCATAAAATTGCATCTGAGACCTAAATGACAAGTAAGGAAAAATACATATTTTGCCAACCTAAGACATGCTTTCCAAAACAAAGAAAGGGGAACTGAAGGAGTCTGGTAATAGGAATTCTGCCTCATGGCCTTGCCAGATGCTGGTCTTTTCTAAGTTCTATGTCTCAGAGACTGTTCTTGGCAGTCTCTGCAGGCTGGCTGTTCTGAGCCTGAGAAGTAGAGGTTCTCCAACCTTGGGAACCACACAGCAGATTTTGTGTAACCTTGAGTGAATTCCTGAATGACTTCCCTGTTGGAATAGATGTGTTGCTACTGTAAAAATAATTTTGCTTGTATGTTTTGCTTTATAAGTGTTGTTTGCAGGTTAAGTAATTGAGACTTGATTAGGAATCTATCTTGTCTCCATTCTTTGTTCCCCTTTTGCCCATTTCCACTCCCCCATTCAGTAGTAATCTGTTTGACTACCCTGCAGTGCTGGTCATGTTACCCTGTTCTTAGAGACTCAATACCGAAAAGAAAACCTAGACCCTGACAGTCTATTTTATCAATAAGAATATGAAGGTACCTTTAGTTAGTATGCCAGTAACTGCTCAGATCAAAGTCACAATCTAGGAAAGTTCAGATCCAAGACCACAGTAGGAGACCACCTTGTCTTTTGGTATATTCCCCTTAATCCTACATCACTTTGAAGCTTCCCTACTTAGGAAGCTGTCCAGTTGAGTAAACATTAAAGTTTCAATTCCTACCTTAGATTGTCACAGAGGTAAAGAGGAGTAAAGGTATGGGATCTGGAAAAAGGGATGCGATAAAACCTTTTGTTTGTCACCACAAGGAGTTAAGTTTGCCCAGAATCAGAGATACTGAACAGTAAGGAAAGTTGTTCACTCATCTCCATGGAAACCTTAAGATTCTCTCAGGTGTTGATTGGCTGAGAGGTAGAATGATGTCATGCAAATAGTGAAAGCCAGTAAGTGTTTCAGGAGGCCATTATTAAAAGGGCCAAGTGGATAGCCTCCTTGAGAGAAAAGAGATCTGTCTAGCCCCCCATTCCAAAATCTTGTCAGCTGAAAGCACAAAACGCAGAGATGAAAGTTCCTGTGTCTAAGACTATTAGCTCAGGAAAAGTGTCACATATTTCTTTCAAGTGTTCATTAATAAAGTTACATTTCCTTGACATGTGACTTACACATTATCACATATTCCATTATATGTGTTAAATGCACAGATATGTCCTCAGTCAATGAATTAATTACTGTGAAAATGCTCCCTGACCAAGGCTACTCTTAGAAAAAAAAGCCTCTAATTGTCACCTTGCATATGTTTTTACATAAACCATGGATGATATCACATCAGCAAGCAGCCAACTTTTACAGTCCTGTAGCAGAACTGGGGGCTTTTCATACTGAAGTACAAGTGGCAGGCAGAGAAAGGAAGTCAAAGAGAGATATAGGTAGACAGAAAGATTGAGAAATAGAGAGACTGAAACAGACAGAAACAAAGATATAAAGTGACAGTGACCAAGAGACAGAGACTCCATTCTTTCTGTTCACTTTCATCGGCACATTAACCTCAAACCACACCCTCTGATAATATAACTCCAAAAGGAATTATATTTTCTAAGTAGGTCATCCCTCCTAACACTTCCCAGACATTTCTTCTGGGAAGAAGAAGAAACATTTAAATGGATGAGCTTGAAGAGGGCATTGCAATTCAAATCACCAGCAAGTAGAAGAAGATGGAGAGTCTTCTAGGCTGAAAGAACATAGTTATCTTTAAAGTTTGTCATTCAATGCAATGATTAAAGTCCCAGCAACTTCCAAGGACAAAAGAACAGGTTTGACAACCTCCTTTGGGAAAATGTGGAATATTTCTATAATGGATTATTCTTCAGCTAAGAAAATGACATCATGATATTTTCAGGCAAATGGATGGAACCAGCAAAAATAATCCTGGGTGAAGTAACTAAAATGCAGAAAGACAAATATGGTATGTATTTACTTATTTGGAAGTTTCCTAGCAGTGGGGGATAATGTTCCAATAGGCTATCTATTCTGAATAAGCAAGTCTTCCACTAGGGGGATTGGATGGCAGTTAAATGAGTTGTTGGGCCAGGGCATTCTATGAATATTTTCAAGCAACCCAGGCCCTTTTTATTAAAATATTTTGTCTCTGCTCAAAACTCATAGATCAGTGCTATGTTCTCAGATCCTCAAAGATGCTTCCTTTTTCATCAAATGAGATTGCATACAGAGACCCACAGTCTGATACTATGCAGAGAGAGACCTGAAAACACTCAGATCTACATGGGATTTTCTTATGAAATTCTTCCCCTCCCCTCAGAGCTCTAGGAAGCTTTCAGGAAAGTTTCAGGAAGAGTGTCATATGTAGAGGGAATTGAGAACAGAAGGAGAACAATGCCCTGAAAATCAGGCTGCACAGGAAGATGAAGAAGCCAGAATTGATGATACCTGATAAGTTAGGGTCAGATAGAAGGGGGAGGAGGAACTCCCCTATCAGAGAACTCAAGAAAGGGCATAGGAGTAGAAGAAGGGAGCTGGTTGGGACTGGAAGGAGAAGAGGGAAGGGGGAGCAGAGGAGATACAAGTAAACAAATCATAATAAATAAATAAATTTGAAAAACTGTGATTAAGGCGAAGTATAGTCCTCTTCTTGGACATGGTACCAGACTGCAGCAAAAATGAACTCATTTTTTTTATGGTACTTGGGAATGAAACACTCTGATCATGTTCCAATGAGTAGATGAACAACACATACTTCAATTGAGGTAATTTAAAGAAAAAAAATTAGTGTGAAACATGGGTAGGAGACTTTAAACCTGGGAGAAATTTAAACCTGGGAGAAATGGAAAAGGAGTGTAATGTATATTAAATGAAACTCCCAAATAAGCAGTAAAAATAATATGTTGACAAATTCATAATGATTTTTCACATGGCGAATAGATTCTGTAAAGGAGGGCATAGTTTGACTTTGTAAGGCATGCTTTCCAGGACCTCATAATGTAGAAGAGAATCCTAGCCATGAACTAGTAGTTACCCAGCTACCTCAGATCATAAACTCAGGTTGCACCTCTGAACAAGCAGTCCTGGCACAAACACTACTTTTAGAGTGTTTGTCTTGAGGACACAGCAGGGAACACAGCTGCTCTTGTGTCATGGGCATATAACATGGACCGGTTTCTCTGTCCTGATGGCCTAGTTTAACTCTTAACCTCAGGACCAGGAGGATTCCTGACTGAACCAAAAGTAGGACACAGCTGCAGATCCAGCCAGGTCAGCTAAGGCAACCCTACTCAGAGAGGGTTGACAACACTAGTGTAGTACAGCACCAGCTGTCACATAATATCTTGCCCCTTAGTCGTCTACTCTTCCCAATCTTTCTCTATTTCAGCCAAAACAGTCCTAGGAATTGTCTTGTTCCTTCTCTTTTCACTGTTCTTAAAGACTCAACAGCACAGGGAACCTTAGACAATATGAGTGTATTATATTAGTAAGAATGTGAAGGCATATTTAATGAGTACATGAGTAACTGGCTAGTTCAAAGTCACAACCTGAGAAATTTCAGAACCAATACCACAATAGGAGACCATCTTGTCATTCGGTACATTCCTCTTAATCCCACATCACTTTGAAACTTCCCTACTTAGGAAACTATATAATTAAAAAAATAGTTTTATTTCCTACCTGACATTGTCACAGAGATAAACAGGAGTGAAGGTGTGGGATCTGGATAAAGGGATGAGATAAAGGCTTGTTGGGTTTCCTAAGAAAAAGTCACCTGTACACAGGATTAGAGATACTGGACACAGGAAAGTTTGCCTATTCATCTCCACTTCAACATTCTTTCAAGGTGCTGAATGGGTGAGAGGGAGAATGATCTCATGCAAAAGGGGAAAGCCAGTAAGAGTTTCAGGAGCCAGTCATTAAAAGGGCCAAGTGGACAGCCTGCTACAGAGAAAGGTTGAGCAGCTCTATATGCCTCCATCTGGGCAGCTGATAGAGTACAGCTGAGAGATGACAGTTCCTGTGTCTAAGGCTCTTAGTTCAGGAAAAGTGTCACATATTTCTTTCAAGTGGTCATTAATAAAGTTACATTTCTTTGACAAGTGACTTTCACTTCATCATAGATTCCATTATTATTTGTTAAATGTACAAATATGTCCTCGGTCAGTGAATTACGTACTATGAAAATGATTTCTGACCAAGCCTCTCTTTGAAAACAAAACAAAACAAAACAAAACAAAACAAAACAAAACAAAACATTTAATTGGGAACTTGCTTATATTTTTACAGAGACCATCCCTGATGTCTCCTCAACAAGCAATCAACTTGTTGTAGTCCTTTAGCAGAACTGAGCGCTTTTCATACCAAAACATAAGTGGCAGGGAGAGAGAGGGAGACAGAGAGAGCAAGAAAGAGAAAGAGCTATGTAGACAGATTCAGAAATATTGAGACTGAGACTGACAAAAATGGAGATATAAATTGACAGAGACCAAGACACAGAGACTCCCTTCTGTCTGGTTACTTTTATTCATACATCAACCTCCAAGCACAACCTCCTATAACATAAATCCAAAAGGAATTATATATTTTTAAAATTTTTAAAATTTCTATTATTTACAATTTATTCACTTGTTATCTCCCCATAAACCCCTTCTTTCTCCCCTTCCCATCCCACCTTCTTTCCCCTTTCACCTTGCATGCCTTTCTTGAAGTCCATTGTTAGGTGAGAACTTTCGTTACTTCTAATTCTAGTCTATAAGATCTCATCAGGAGTGGCTATATTGTCTTCCTCTTTGGCCTGGTAAGGCTACTTCCCCATCAGGGTGAGGTGAATAAAGAGCAGGCCAAACAGTTCATGTCAGAGGCAGTTCCTATTCCCATTACTATGGAACTCCCTTGGACACTGAACTCTGCCATGTCTGCATCAGTTCAGAGATTTTAGGTTATCTCCATGCATGGTACTTGCTTAGAGTATGAGTCTCATGAAAAAATGTTCTGCTCAGATTTTTGGTTGTGTTGCTCTCCTTGTGGAGCTCCTATCCTCTCCAGACAGATCTTACTATTTCCAAATTCTTTCATTAGATTCCATGCATTCTGCCTAACAGTTGGCCATATGCCTTAGCAGTTGCTTTGATAGTCTGAAGGACAAAGCATTTCAGAAGCCCTCTGTGGCAGGCTCCTATCTTGTTCCCTGTTTTCTCCTTCTTCTGATGTCTGTCTTCTTTGTCTTTTGGGATGGGGATGGAGAATTTTAGCCAGTACTCCTTCTTGATTAGTTTCTTTTTTTTTAATTTTTTTTTATCAGTTACATTTTATTAACTCTGTATCCCAGCACTGTCCCAATCCCTCATATCCTCCCAGCCCCTCCCTCCTTCCCTCATCTTCACGGTGCCCCTTTCCAAGTCCACTGATAGGGGGGGACCTCCTCCCTATTCATATGATCCTGTTTTATCAGGTATCTTCAGGACTGGCTGCAAAGCCCTCCTCTGTGGCCTAACAGGACTGCTCCTCCCTTTGGGGGTGGGGAGACCAAAGAGCCAGTTATTGAGTTCCTGTTAGAAATAGTCCTTGTTCCCCTCACTTTGGGAAACCAGTTGGTTACTGAGCTACCACAGGCTACATCTGAGTGGAGGTTCTAGGTTATATCCATACATGGTCCTTGGTTGAATGTCAGTCTCAGAAAAGACCCTGTGTCCAGATATATTTGGTCCTTGTGGAGCTCCTATCCTTTCCCCAACAGACTAACTCCCCTTCTTTCTTATGATTCCCTGTACTCTGCCAAAGGTTTGGTCATGAGTCTGCTTTGAAAACACTGCCAGTTAGAGTCTTTCAGATGCGCTCAGTAGACTCCTGTCATACATTCAATGCACATCCCATCTGTCTTTCTAAATGAGGATTGATCATCTTACCCCATGTCTGCTCAATTGATTATCCTTTTTAGGTGTATAGATTTCATTATGTTTATCATATCTTATAGGTCTATATAAGTGAGTATATCCCATGTTTGTCTTTCTCCTTCTGGGATATTTCACTCAGAATGAGCCTTTCTAGATTAGTTTCTTAAGTGTACAGATATTAGTAGGTTTATCCTATATTATATGTCTAGATCTGTGAGTATATGTCCTGTGTGTCTTTCTGTTTCTGGGATAGCTCACTCAGGATGATCTTTTCCAATTCTCACTATTTACCTAAAAATTTCATGATTTCCTTCTTTTTATTGCTGAATAACGTTCAATTTTGTAGATGTAACACTATTTATGTATCCATTCTTCAGTTTTGGAGGATGCACTGGGTTGTTTCCAGGTTCTGGCTATTACAAATAAAGCTGTTACAAACATGATTGGGCGAATGTCCTTATTATATACTTCAGCCTCATTTTGATATATGCCTGTGAGTAGTATAGCTGGATCTTCAGGAAGCTCTATTCCTAGTTGTTTATGAAAGTGCCAAATTGATTTTCAGAATAGATGTTCAAGTTTACATTCCCACCAGCATTGGTACAAGTTTATAGTCACACCAGCATTGGAGGAGGGTTCCCCTTCTCCACAGCCTCTCCAGCATGTGTTGTCACTTCAGTTTTTCATCTTGGCCATTCTGATGGGTGTAAGGTGAAATCATTTTGATTTGTATTTCCCGATGGCTAATGACATTGAGCATTTCTTTAAGTGTTTCTCTGCCATTTGATATTCCTGTATCAAGAATTCTCCCTTTAGATCTTTTTCACATTTTTTTTTAAATTGGATTACCTGATTTGTTGCTTTTCAACTTCTTTAGTTCTTTATATATACTGGATATTAGCCCTCTGTAACAAAAAGACTTGGTGAAGATTCTTTCCCAATCTGTAGGCATTTGTTTTGTTTTAATGACAGTGTCCTTTGCTTTACAGAAACTTTTCAGTTTCATGAGGTTCCATTTACTGATTGTTATTATTAGAGCCTGTGCTGTTGATGTTCTCTTCAGGAAGTTGTCTCCTGTGCCAATGAGTTCAGTGACTTTCCCTCTTTTTCTTCTACCCAATTTAATGTGTCTAGTTTTATGTTGAGGTCTTTGATCAACTTGGACTTTAGTTTTGTGCAGGATGATAAGTATGGATCTATTTGCATTTTTCTACATGTACACAACCAGTTAGTCCAGCAGCGTTTGTTGAAAATGCTATCTTTTTTCCATTGTATGGTTTTGGCATCTTTGTCAAAACTCAGGTGTCCATAGTGTGTGGCTTTACTCCAGGGTCTTCTATTCAGTTCCATAGATCCCCCATTCTTTCTATGCCAATACTATTCAGGTTTTATAAGTGTTTCTCTATAGTACAGATTGAGATCAGCGATGTAGAAACCTCCAAGGTCTTTTATTGTGGATGACTGTTTTTGTAATTCTGGGTTTCTAGTTTTTCCATATGAGTTTGGGAATTTCCTTTCAAGATGTGTAAAGAATTGTGTTAGTAATATGATGGGAATTGCAGTGAATCTGAGAATTTCTTTTGGTAAGAATGCCATTTTTAATACATTAATTCTGCCAAGACATGAGAATCGGTGATCTGGTCCATCTTCTGATATCTCCTTCTAATTCTTTCTTCAGAATCTTGAATATTTTTTATACAAGTCTTTGACTTGCTTGGTTAGGGTCATACCAAGGTACCTTGTATTTTTGAGCAAATACAATAACACATTAAAGATATCATCCATGATGACCAAGTAGGGTTCATCCCAGGATGCGGGGGGGGGGGGTCAATATATGGAAATCCTTCAATGTGATCAACCATATTAAAAAAATAAAAAAAAACACATGATAATATCCTTAATGCTGAAAAAGCTTTGACAAAATCCAATATCCATTCATGTTTAAATATTGGGGAGATTGGGGATGAAAGGTACATATTGAAAAAAAAGTAAAAGCAATACACAAAAAGCCTATAGCCAACATAAAGCTAAATGGAGACAAACTTAAAGCAATCCCACTAAAATCAGGGATAAGGCAAGGCTGCTCACTCTCTCCATATTTTTTTCAACATAGTTCTGGAAGTCTTTGCTAGAGAAATAAGAAAATTGAACAAGATCAAGGAGATAGAAATCAGAAAGGAAAAATTCAGAGTATCACTATTTGCCGATGGTATTATAGTATACCTTAGTGATCAAAAAATTCTACATGTGAAATCCTACAGCTGATGAACACCTTTAGCAAAGGGGAAGGATACAAAATTAACTCAAAAAAAATCAGTAGCCCGCCTGTATACAAAAGACAAAAGGGCTGAGAAAAAAATTAGGGAAATAAAATGAATTAAATTATCTAACAAGCCCATACCTCCTAACATTTTCCAGATATTTCCTTACTGGGGACTCCACATGTAAATAGATGAGCTTCAAGAGGAGAGTGCAATTGAAATTACCAGGAAGTGGAAGAAGACAGAGGGACTTCTAAGCTAAAAGAACATAGGTATCCAGATATTTTGTCATTCAATATAATGTTTAAAGCCCAAATTACTTCCAAGTTCTAAATAACAGGACTGACAATCTCATTTGGGGAAATATGGCATGTTTCCCTAATGAATTATTATTTAGCTAAGAAAATGACAACAAGATATTTTCAGGCAAATGGATGGAATCAGGAAAAAAAACATCCTTGGTGAAATAACTAAAATGCAGAAAGACAAATATGTTATGTATTCATTTAAGAGGAAGCCTCTGAATAGTGGGGGATATAAATGTCTCTACTAGTACCTGTAGCTGTTACTCCTTTAAAATGGCCCAGAGAGCTCAGAAAACCCCTGAACCATAAAGCAGGGGAATCAGGCTGAGGGGCTGGAGGCTGTGAGTCCTCTGCATGGGGCCATCCCCACTGCAGGGTTTCATCCTGTCCTGCAGGCTCTGTAGATAGGAGATGGTGGCAGAAAGCTTCTGTCGCAGGCCAAATGGAATTGCATACAGACCCACAGTATGATACTAGAGAGAGAGAGACCTTTAAAAAAACAGCTCTAAGTGAGATTTCCCAATGAAATTCTTCCTCCCCTCAGAGCTCTGGGAAGCCTGCAGGAGTGGAAACAGGAAGAGTATCATAAGTAGAGGGATTTGAGGACACTAGGAGAACAATGCCCTGAGATTCAGGCCACAGAAGAAGATGATGTAGCCAGCCTTGATGAGACCTGATAAGCTAGGGTCAGATCAGTGGGGGAGGAGGACCTAACCTCACAGGGAATGAGAAAAAGATTAGGAAGAATCTCCATGGGTAGAAGAACAAGGCACTAATCAATCATTGCAGGGAAGTGAGCAACTTATTTTAATAACAACAGCCTATGATGCTTAAAATTTTCCGCAGAATGCCCAGCCCCAACAACTCAATTAACCGCCATCCAATTCCCCTACTGGAAGACTGCTTTGGTCACAATAGATAGCCTAATGGCCATTTATCCCCCACAATTAGGAGATCTTCTAATAAATAAATACATACCATATTTGTGTTTCTGCATTTATGTTACTTCATGCAGGCTGATTATTCCTGGTTCCATCCATTTGCCTGAAAATATGTTGTCATTTTCTTAGATGAATAATTCTCTGTTATGGAGATTCCACATTTTATCCAAAGGATATAGCCAGTCCTGTTCTTGAGAACTGGAAATTTCTGGGACTTCAATTATTCTATTAAATTACAAACTATAAAGACAACTATGTTCTTTTAGCCCAGAAGTTTCTCCATTTTCTTCCACACTTTGGTGATTTGAATTGCAATTTTCCCTTGAAGTTCATCTGTTTATATATGGAGTCCATATATATAGAGAGAAAATGTCTGGGAAGGGTTAGCCATATTGCCTTGTTAGAGGCAATATGGAGTTATATTATGGGAGGTTGTGCTTTGAGGTTGTTATGCCAATGAAAGTGACCAGACACAATGGCATCTCTGTCAGGGGGAGGAGGACCTCACCTATCAGCAGAATTTTAGAAAGGGGTAGAAGAAGAAGTGTACCTGGAAATGGAAGGAGAAGAGGGAGGGAACAGCAGAGGGGATACAAAGTGAACAAATAAATAAAAACATTAAAAAAAACTGTGATCAAGGTGATGAATTATAGAGCTTTTCAGGACTTATGGCTTCTTCTTGGGGGTGGTGTCACGGTGCAGAAAGGATGAACTCAGTTTTCTTTAAGGGACTTGACCCTGAGACTCTGATCATGTTCCAATGAATAGATAACACATACTTTAGCTGATATATTTTAAAGGAAAAAAAATAAGTTTGACACATGAACCTGAGAGCATTGAAAAAGGAGCATTGAAAAATATGTAATTAAATTCACATATAAGCAATAAAAATATTATGTTGAAAACTTTTACAAAGACTTTTAACATGGAGAAAAGATTCTGCAAAAGAAGGGCAGAGTTTGACTTTGTAAAACATGATTTCCAGGAACTCATAGTAGATAATCTCTGTCATGAATTAGTGGTTACACACCTACCTCAGACCCCATGAGCTCAGATGACACCTCTGAAGAAGCAGTATTAGTACTAACACAAAGTTTAGAGGGTTTGTCTGGAGGACCACTGTATGTCCTAGGCATACAACACAGACCTATGTCTATGTCCTGAAGGCCCAGTTTGAACTGTAAACCCCAGGAACAGGAGGGTTTCTCACTGACCACTTAGTACAACACAGCTAACAATGCAGCCATGTCAGCGAAGGCAAACCTGCTCATAGAGATTTGGCAACACTAGTGTAGAACATCATTAGTTGTCAAATAGTTTATTGCCCCTCAGTTCTCCTTTTACATTCACAGATCTTTCCTGTTTTAGCCTAAATATTCCCAGGAAATTTTGGGTTTCCTTCTCATTCCCTGCTCCTCAAGAGTCAATTCTCCAGAGAACACTAGACCATGCCAGTCTACTTTTATCAATAAGAAGATGAAGGTACATTTGTTGAGTATGCCAGTAAGTGTTCAGTTCAAAGTCACAACCTAAGAAATTTCAGATTTAAGACTACAGTAGGAGACCACCTTGTCATTCCTACATTCCCCTAAATCCCACATCACTTTGAAGTCTCCATACATAGAAATGTGCATGATAGTACTCATTAAAGTTTAATTTCCTACCTGACATTGTCACAGAGGTAAACTGGAATAAATGTGTGGGATCTAGAAAAAGGGATGAGATAAAGGCTTTTTAGGTTACAGGAGAAAAAGTCACATGTGCCCAGGATCAGAGATAAAGGACACTGATGGAAGTTGGTTATCTCATCTCCATGGAAACCTCAAAATTCTTTCTGATGTTGATTGGTTGAGTGGAAGAATGATGACCTGAAACAGGTGAAAGCCAGTGAGAGTTTCAGGAGACAGTTATTAAAATGGCCAAGTAGACAGCCTGCTTGAGAGAAAGGCTCAGCAGACCTACATGCCTCAATCTGGGCATCAGAAAGCACACAACCCAGAGATGACAGTTCCTGTGGAAAAGAATTTTAGTTTAGGAAAAATGTCACATATTTCTTTCACATGGTCATTAGTAAAGTCACCTGTCCTTGCCATGGGAGTTTTACATTATCACAGATTACATTACTATTTGTTAAATGCACAGATAAGTCCTCAGTCAGTGAATTACTTCCTGTGAAAATGCTCACTGAGCAAGGCAACTCTTTGAACAAAAAGCTTTTAATTGGGAACTTGCTTATATTATTTACAGAGACCATCCAGGCTGTCAGAGCAGCAAGCAGTCATCTTGTTGTAGTACATCAGCAGATCTGTGAACTTTTTATACTGATCCCCAAGTGGCAGGCAGAGAGAGGGAGACAAAGAGAGAAAGAGAATGTGCTAGAAAAACATATTCAACAATAGAGACACCAACACCGACAGGAACAAAGATATAAAGTAACAGAGACCAAGAGACAGAGACTCCATTTCCTCTGGCCACTTTCATTGGCATATAATCTTTAAAGCACAACCTCCTATAATAAAACTCCAATAGGAATTATATTATCTAACAAGACCATAACTCTGATCCCTTCCCAGACATTTCCTCACTAGGGACTAAACAAGTAAATAGATGAGCTTCAAGTGAACATTGGAATTCCAATCACCAGAAGCAGAAGAAGTTGGAGGGATTTCGAGGCTAAAAGAACATAGTTATCCTGATAGTCTGTCATTCAATAGAATGATTAAAGTCCCAGTAACTTACAATTTTTAAAGAATGGAACTTACAATCTCCTTTGGGGAAAATGTGGAATATTTCTATAATGGGTATTATTCATCTAAGAAAAAGACCTCATGATACTTTCAGGCAAATGAAAAGAACCAGGAAATACCATTCTGGCTGAAGGAACTAAACTGCAGAAAGAAAAACATGGCATGTATTCACTTATTGGAAGGTCTCCAAATAGTGGGGGATAAAGTTCCAATAGGCCATCTACTGTGACCACACCAAATTCCACTAGGGGCATCGGTTGGCAGTGAATTAAATTGTTGGGCCACAGCATCTTACCGAAATTTTGAAGCAATGCAGGGTGTTGTTAATGAAATATGTTGCTCTCTGCCCTCAACTGATAAATTAGTGCCATGTTCCTGTATTCACAGGGATGGTTCCTTCTGCCTCATATAGGATTACTTGCAGAAAGCCATTGTCCAATATTATGCAGAGAAAGCCCTTAAAACACCCAGCTGCATATGAGATTTCCCTATGAAATTTTCCATCCCCTCAGATCTCTGGGAATACTGCAGGGAGGAGGCAGAAAAAGTGTCCTAAGTAGAGGGAATTGAGGACAGAAGAACAATGCCCTGTGAATCAGGCTGCAAAGGAAGATGATGCAGCTAGCATTGATGAGACCTCTTGATAAGCTAGGGTCAGTTAGAAGGGGGAGGAGACCTCAACTATCAGGGGAATTTTAGAAATTACATAGTGGTAGAAGGAGGGTGTTTGGGAATGGAAGGAAAAGAGGGAACAGCAGCAGAGTGAATACAATGTGAACACATTGTAATGAATAAATGCATAAGAAAAACTGTGATCAAGGTGATGAAGAATAGAGCTCTTCAAGACTTATGGCTTCTTCTTGGGGGTGGTACCAGGGTACAGAGAGGATGAACTCAGCTTTCTTTAAGGGACTTGGCACTGAGACTCTGATTATGTTAAAATGAGTGTATGAACAACACATACTTTAATTGATGTATTTTAAAGAAAAAATATTTTACTGTGACACAGGAGTAGGAATTTGAACCTGGTAACAATGGAAAAGGATTGTAATGTACATGATATGAAATTCCCATATAATCAATAAAAATAATATAATAACAACTTTTACAATGACTTTTAACATGTAAAAAAGATTCCATTAAAGGAGGTCAGAGTTTGACTCTATAAGGGCTGCTTTCCAGGAACTCATTGTGTAGTAGAGATTCCTAGTAGTGGTTACCCAACTACCTCAGATCCCATGAGTTAAGGTGGCACCTAGAAGAAGCAGTCCTAACACTAACACCAGGTTTTAGGGTTTCTCTGGAGGACAACAGCAGGAAAATCTGTTGCTCTTGTATCCTAGGCAAATAACACGGGCCCATTTCTCTGTGCTGAAGGCCTAGTTTGAACTGCAAATCTCAGGACCAGGAGGGTTCCTCACTGACCCAAGAGTAGGCCAGAGCTACCTACCCAGGAACGTCAGTGAAGTGTGGAACAGCACCATCTTTTAAATCATTTATTGTCCCTAAGTTTTCATTTTACAATCGCTGATTTTTTCTGTTTCAGCCAAACCAGTCCAGGAATTGGCTAGTTTCCTTCTCTTTTACCTGCTCTTAAAGACTCAATATCCTGGAAACCATAGATCCTGCCAGCCTATTATACCAATAAGGAGCTGTGGGTAGATTTTGTGAACGCGCCATTAAATGCTCAGTTCAAAGTCACAACCTAGGAAATTTCAGATGCCACAGTTTGAGACTTAATTGCTATTTTATATGCCCCTTAATTCCACATGACTTTGAAACTTTCCTACTTAAGAAGGTGCCCAATTAAATATACAGTAATTTTATATTTCTTATTTGACATTGTCATAGAGGTAAACATGTATGAATGTGCGGGATCTGGATAAAGGGATGATAAAAAGGGTTGTTGGGTTTCACAAGAAAAAGTCACATGTGCACAGGATCAGTGATTCTGGACACCGAGGAAAGATTGTTTACTCATCTCTATGGAAATCTCAATATTCTCTCAGGTGCTGATTGGCTAAGATGCTGAATGATGTCATGAAAAAGGTAAAAGCCAATAAGAGTTTCAGGAAACAATTATTAAAAGGGCAAAGTGTAGAACCTCCTTGACAGAAAGGCTGAGCAGCCCTAAATGCCTCAATTTGGGCAGGTTAGAGCACACAACCCAGAGATGACAGTAACTGTGTCCAAGACTTAGTTCAAGAAAAATGTCACATATTGCTTTCAAGTGTTCATTAATAAAGTCAGGTGTACTTGACCATGTGACTTTCACATTATTACAGATTCCATTATTTTTTGTTAAATGCACAGATATGTCCTCAGTCAGTGAATTACTTACTGTGAAAATGCTCCCTAACCAAAGAAAATCTTTGAACAAAAAGTGTTTAATTGGGACCTTGCTCATACATTTACAGAGACCATCTTGAGGTCATATCAGCAAGCAGTCATCTTGTTGTAGTCCTTCAGCAGAATTGAGAACCTTTCATACTGAATCACAAGTGGCAGGCAAAGAGAGGGTGACAGGGAGAGCAAGAGAAAGAACTAGAGAAAAAGATTCAGAAATATTTAGACCAAGACTGAAAGAAACAAAAATATAAATTGATAGAGACCAAGAAACAGAGACTCCATTCTCTCTGGTCGCCTTTACTGGCATATCAACCTTCAAGCATGTCCTCCTATAATATATAACTCCAAAGGGAATTATATTTTTGAATGTTTTTTTTTATTTTAATTTTTATGGGTTGCACTTTATTCACACATAAAAGTGCTACAAACACAATTGAGCAAATGTCCTTATTGTGTACTTGAGCCTCTTTTGGATATATTCCTAGAGGTGGAAAGCTTAATCTTGAGAAAGCGCTATTCCTAGTTGTCTAAGAAAGCACCAAATTAATTTCCAGCGTGGTTGTACAAGTTTACATTCACAACAACAGTGGAGGAGGGCTCCCCTTTGTCCACAATCTCATCAGCTGTGTTGTCATTTGAGTTTTTGATCTTGGCCATTCTGATGGGTCATTATGATTTGCATTTCCCTGATGGCTAAGGACATTGAGCATTTAAGTGTTTCTCTTCCGTTCGATATTCATCTATCCAATATTCTCTGTTTAGCTCTGTTCTCCATTTTTTATTACTGGTGCTCTATAATAAAGCTTGAGATCAGGGATGTAGATACCTCCAGAAGATCTTTTATTGTAGAGGACTTTTTTTTTTTTTTAGCAATTCTGGTTTTCTTGATTTTCCATATGAAGTTGAGAATTTTTCTTTCAAATTCTGTAAAGAATTGTGTTGCTACTTTGAAGGGAATTGCATTGAATATAGATTGCTTTTGGTAAGATTGCCATATTTATTATGTTAAGCCTCCCAAGCCATAAGCATGGGAGATCTTTCTATCTTCTGATATTTTCTTCTAATTCTTTCTTTAGAGACGGGATATTTTTTTCATAAACTCTTTGACTTGCTTGGTTAGAGTCATACCAAGATACTTTATATCTTTGACCAAACACAAAAACACATCAATGATATCTGCCACTATTACCAAGTAGGCTTCATCCCAGGTATGCAAGGGTGGTTCAATATATGGAAATTCATCAAAGTGATCCACCATATTAAAAAAAAATGAAAGAAAAAAAACATACGATAATCTCCTTAGATGCTGAAAAATCATTTGACAAAATCCAATATCTCTTTATGTTTAAACTATTGGAGAGATCAGGGATACAAGGCACATATTTAAATATAGTAAATACAATATAATGTAAGCCTATATCCAACATCAAACTAAAATAAGAGAAACTTAAAGAAATCCCACTGAAATCAGGGACAAGGCAAGGCTGCCCACTCTCTTCATATACCTTCAACATATTTCTGGAAGTCATTGATAGAGCAATAAGACAATTGAAGTAGATCAAGAGGATACAAATCTGAAAGGAAGAAGTCAAAGTATCACTCTGCAGATGATATGATACCTGAGTGACCCCAAAATTCTACTAGGAAATTCTTTCAGCTGATAAACAGCTTTAGCAAAGTGGCTGGATAAAAAATTAACTAAAAAGAAAAAAAAATTTCAAAAGCCCTCCTGTATACGAAAGATAAAAGGGCTGAGAAAGAAATTATTGATACAAAGGAATTGAATTAACTGACAAGGACATACTTCCTAAACAGACATTTCCTCCCTGAAAACTCAAATGTAAATAAATGGGCTTGGAGAGGACATTGTAATTCAACTCATCAGGAAGAAGAAGAAGATGGAGGGAATTCTAGGCTAAAAGAACATTGCTATCCTGAAAGTTTGTCATTTAATACAATGAACAAAGTCCCAGCATCTTGGAAAGACTAAAAAATAGTACTGACAATCTCCATTTGGGAAAACATGGAATAGTTCCATAACAAGGGTATTATTCAGCTAAGAAAATGACAACACGACATTTTCAGGCAAATGGATGGAACCAGGAAAAATCATCCTGGAGGAAGTAACTAAAATGCAGAAAGACAAATATGATATGTATTCACTTATTAGGAGGTCTCCTAATATTGGGAGATTGAGTTCCAATAAGCCATCTGTTGTGACCACAAGGGATATTGGATGGGAGTTAATTTAACTGTGGGGCCAGGGCAACCTATGGAAATTTTAAGACAACCCATGTTGTTTTTATTAGAATAAGTTGCTCTCTGCCCTCAAATGATTGGTCAGTGCCATGTTCTTGGAGCCACAAAGATGCTTCCTTCTGCATCAAATGGGATTGCACATAGAGACCCACAGTCCAGTCTGATATCATGCAGAGAGAGACCTTTAAACACCTAGCTGTGAATGGTTTTCCCTATGAAATATTACCTATCCTCAATTCTCTGCTAAGCCTGCAGGAGAAGAGGTAGGAAGAGTATCATAAGTAGAGGCAATTGAGGACAGAAGAAGAACAATTCCCTGAGAACCAGGCCTCAAAGGAAGATGATGCAGCCAGCCTTCATGATACCTGATTAGCTAGGGTCAGATAAAAGTGTGAGGAGTACCTCTTCTATCAGGGAACTAGAAAAAGGGAATAGGGATGGAATAAGGTGGGTAGATGGGACTGGAAACAGAAGAAGGAAGGGGCAGCAGTGGGGATACAGAGGGAACAATTCATAATAAATAAATACATCAGAAATAATGTGAACAATGTAATGAATTATAAAGCTCTTCAGGACTGATAGTTTCTTCTTGGGTGTGGTGCCAGTATGTGGGAATGATAAACTCAGTATTCTTTAAGGGACTTGGCAATGAGACTCTGATCATGTTCCAATCAGTATATGAACAAGACTTACTTCAATACATATATTTTAAAGAAAAAAATTTAATGTGACACATAGGTATGAATTTGAATATATATAATATAATTTGATATATAATATATAATTTGAATATATATAATATTATATATAATGTATATTATATATAATATTATATATATATATTAAAATCCTTTTCCATTATTCTCAGGTTCAAATTCATACCTATGTGTCACATTAAATGTATATATATATATATATAATAAAATTCTCACATCATAATCAATAAAAATAATATGTTGAAAACTTTTACAGTGACTTTTAACATGGAGAAATAATTCCACTAAAGGAGGGCAGAGTTTGATGTTGTAAGGCATTCGTTCCAGGAACTCCTTATGTAAGCATCCTAACCATGAACTAGTGGTTATACAGGTATGTCAGACCCAAAGAGCTCAGGTGCCATTCCTGAACAAGCAGTCCTGGAAAAAAACACTACATTTAGAGGGTTTGTCTAGAGGACCACAGCAGGTAACACAGCTGCCCTTGTGTCCTAGGCATATAACACCAACCCATCTCTCTTTCCTGATGGCCCAGTTTTAACTGTAAACCCTAGACCAGGAAACTTGCTTACTGATCACTGAGTAGGATACAACTGTCCATTGAGACAGGTCAACCAAGGCAACCCTGCTCATAGAATGTTGCCAAAACAAGTGTGGATTTTCACCAGCTATAGGAAAGCTTTAAAGTGGTGTGGGAGGAAAGAGAATATACTGAATGACTGTGGTCTTGGATCTGAAATTGCTAGGTAGTGACTTTTAACTGAGCAGTTACTCTAGTCCTAAGTGTATCTTCACATTCTTATTGATATAGGTTGGCAGAGTCTAGGATTCCCTGTGGTATTGAGTCTTTAAGAGTAGGGAAAAGAGAAGAAAACATGGTAATTCCTGGGACTGTTTCAGGTGAAACAGAGAAAGAATGGTGAGTGTAAAAGAACTGAGGGGCAAATATACTGTTTGACAGCTGGTCCTGTTTCACACTAGTGTTGCCAACCCTCTATGAGGTTGCCTTAGCTGACCTGGCTGGATCGGCACCTGTGTCCTCATTAGTCAGTGAGGAACCCCACTGGTCCTGAGCTTTAAAGTTAAAAGTGGGCATTCAGGACAGAAAAATGGGTCTGCGTTATATGCCGAGGAAACAAGGGCAGTTGCATACTACAGCAAACACTCTAACGGTAGTGTGAGTGCCACCACTGCTTGTTCAGTGTTGTGACCTGAGTTCATGAGGTCTGAAGTAACAGGGTAACCACTATTTCATGGCTATGATTCTTTACTATCTAATGACTTACTTGAAATTATGCCTTACAAAATCAAACTCTGCCCTCCTTAAGCAGAATCTTTTCTCCATGTTAAAAGTCATTATAAAAGTTGTCAACATATTATTATTGATTATGTTTAAATTTCATATAATATATATTACACTCCTTTTCCAATGCTCTCAGGATCAAATTCCTACCCCTGTGTCACACACACACACAAAAATTGTTTTTCTTTAAAATACATCAATTGAAGTGTGTATTATTCATCTACTCTTTGGAAGATGATCAGACTCTCAGTACCAACCCTTAAACCCTTCAACCCTTAAAGAAAACTGAGTTCATCAATGCCGAACCTGGATCCACCCCCAAATAGAAGCCATCAGTCCTGAATAGCTCTATACTTCGTCACCATGATCACAGTTTTCCTTATGTATTTATATATCATCATTTGTACACTTTGTATCCCCTATGCTGCCCCCTCCCTCTTCTCCTTCAAGTCTCACCCACCCCCTTTTAAACACCTATACCCTCTGTCTAGTTCCCTGATTTGGAAGGACCACCTCCCCCTTCAATATGACTCTAGCTTATCAGGTCTTATCAAGGCTGGCTGCATCATTCTCCTCAGCAGTCTGAGGCCCAGGGCGTTGTTCTTCTGTACTCTGCTTATCACACTCTTCCTGCCTCCTCTCCTGCAGGCTTCCCAGAGTTCTGAGGGAAGGGAGAATTTCATAATGAAATCCCATTTAGAGCTGGGTGTTTCCAGGTCTCTCTCTGCATAATGTCAGACTGTGGGTCTCTGTGCATTCCCAATAATGTAAAAGAAAGCATCTCTGTCTGTACAAGAACATGGCTGATATATCAATTAAGGAAAGAGAGCAATATATTTTAATGACAACAGCCTGAGTTGCTTGAAAACTTCCATAGGTGCCCTGCCCTAACAACTCAGTTAACTGACACTCAGTCCCCCTATTGGAACACTGGTTTGGTCACAATAGATGCCCTATTAGAATTTTATCCCCTATAATTAGGAGACCTCTTAATAAGTGAATACATACCATATTTCTCTTTCTGCATTTTAGGAACTTCACCCATGATGATTTTTCCTGGTTCCTTAAATATGCCTTAATATCAATGTAATGTCTTTGTTGAATAATACTCATTTATAGGAATATACCACATATTCCCCAAAGGATACTGTAAGTCCTGTTTTTTAGAAATTGGAAGTTGTTGGGATTTTAATCACTGTATTGAATGGCAAACTATCAGGATAATTTTGTTCTATTGGCCTAGAAGTCCCTCCATCTTCTTCTTCTTCCTGGTGATTTGAATTGCAATATCCCTTTGAAGCTCATCTGTTTACATGTGGAGTCCCCAGTGAGGAACAGTCTTGGAAGAGTTAGGAGGTATGGCCTTATTAGATAAAATTATTCATTTTGGAGTTATATTATGGGAGGGTGTGCTTTCAGGTTGATATGCCAATGAAAGTGACCAGACAGAATGGAGTCTCTGTCTCTTGGTCTTTGTCACTTTATATCTTTGTTTCTGTTATTATCAGTATCTTTATTTCTGAACCATCTCTCTCACTCTTACTCTCTCTGCCTCTCCCTCTCTGTTTGCCACTTGTGTTTCATTATGAAAAGCTCTCAGATGTGCTGAAAGACTACAAGATGACTGCTTGCTGACATGACATCATGGATGGTCTCTATAAAAATATAAGCAAGGTCCCAATTAATCACTTTTTGTTCAAAGATTTATGTTGATTAGGGACCATATTCACAGAAAGTAATTCACTGACTGAGGATATATCTGTGCATTTAAAAACTAATAATGGAATCTGTGATAATGTGAAAGTCAATGTCAAGGACACATGAATTTTTTAATGCTTACTTGATAGAAGTATCGGACCCTTTTACTAAACTAATAGTCTTGGACTCAGGAACTCACATGTCTGGGTTTTGTGCTTCCACCTGCCAAGATTATGTCATGTAGTTATGCTCAGCTTTGCTCTTAAGCAGGCTGTCCAGTTGGCCTTTTTAATGACTTGTTCCTGAAAACTATTACTGGCTTTCACCTGCTTCATGACATCATTCTTCCTTACAGCCAATCAGCACCTGAGAAAATCGTGAGGATTCCATGGAGATGAGTAAACAATTTTCCTCATTGTCCAGTATCTCTGATCCTGTGCACACATGACTTTTACTTATGAAACCCAACAAAACTTTACCTCACCTGTTCCTTCCCCTTTACTGCTGTTTACCTCTGTGACAATGTCATGTAGGAAATGAAAACTTAATGTTTATTTAAACAGAAAACTTGCTAGTTAGGGAAGCTTTAAAGTTATGTGGGATTAAAGGGAATGTACTGAATGACAATGTGGTCACCTACTGGGATCTTGGATCTGAAATATCCTAAATTGTGACTTTGAACAGAGGAGTGTTCACTTAATAAATGTACATTCACATTTTTCTTAATATAATGGCCTGGCAGCGTTTAGGGTACCCTGAGGTACTTAGTCTTTAAGAGCAGCGAAAGAGAAGGAATCTTGACAATTCCTGGGACTGGTTGGCTGAAACAGAGAAAGATCTGTGAGTGTAAAAGGAGAAATGAGTGGCAAAAAAGCATTTAAAAACTGGTCCTGTTCCACACTAAGGTTGCCAACCCTCTATGAACACAGTTGCCTTGGCTGACATGGCTGGATGGGCAGCTGTGTACTACTCATTGATCATTGAACTCTCATGGTCCTGGGGTTTACATTTAAAACTGAGCCTTCGGGACAGAGAAATGTGTCTGTGTTATAGACCTAGGACACCGTCGCAGCTGTGTTTCCTTCATTTGTCCTCCAGAAAAATTGTCTATAATATGTGTTAGTGCCAGGACTGCTTGTTCATAGGTGCCACCTGATCTCATGTGGTCTTAGGTAGCTGGGTAAGCACTAGTTCATGGCTAGGATTCTCTGCTACATAATGAGTTCCTGGAAATCATGCCTTACAAGGTCAAACTCTTCCCTCCTTTAGCGGAATATTTTCTTCATTTTAAATGACATTGTAAAAGTTGTCAACATATTGTTTCATTGATTATGTGTGGGAATTTCATACACTATACATTACACTCCTTTTTCATTGCTCCCAGGTTCAAATTCTTACCCATTTGTCACACTATTTTTTTCCTATAAAATACATTGATTAAAATATGTGTTGTGTGTATACACATTGGAACATGATCAGGGTCTCAATGCCAAGTCACTTAGATAAAACTGAGTTCATCCCTGTCGGACCCTGGCACTAACCCCAAGAAGAATCCATCAGTCCTGAAGAACTCTATACTTCATCCCCTTGATCACAGTTTTCCTTATGTATTAAGTTTTCACTATTTGTTTACTTTGTATCTCCTCTGCTACCCCTCCTTTTTGTTTCTCCCAGTCCCAACTACCCTCCTTCTTCAAACCCTATGCCCTTCCTCTACTTCCCTTATAGGGGAGGTCCACCTTTTCTTTCCTTCTGACACTAGCTTATCAGGTCACATCAAGGCTGTTTGCATCATCTTCTTCTGATGCCTGACTCTCAGAGCATCAATCTTCTTATGTCCTTAATTGCCTCTACTTATGACATTCCTCCTGCCTCCTCTCCTGCAGGCTTGCTAGAGCTCTGAGGGGAAGGAGAATTTCATAGGGAAATCCCATATAGAGCTGGGTGTTTTAAGATCTCTTTCTGCATAATATTGGAATGTGCTCTCTGTATGCAATACTATTTGATGGAAAATGAAGATTTTCTTTGGATTCAAGAACATGGCAGTGATCTATCATTTGAGGGCAGAGAACAACATATTTTAATAACTAGGTCCTGGGTTGCTTGAAAATTTCCCTAGGATGCCCTGGCCCAACAACTCAAATAACTGCCACCTAATCCCCCATTTGGAAGATTGGTTTGGTCACAGTAGGTGGCCTATTGGAAATTTATCCATCACTAAAAGGAGACCTAGTAGTAAGTGAGTACATACTGTATTTTCTTTCTGCAGTTTAATTGCTTCACCCAGGATTATTTTTCCTGGCTCCATCCATTTGCCTGAAAACATCATAATGTCATTTTCTTAGCTGATTAATACTCTGTTATGGAAATATTCCACATTTTCTCCAGAGGATATTGCCAGTCCTATTCTTTAGAAGTTGGAAGTTGCTGGGAATTTGTTTATTGTATTGAATGACAAACTTTCAAGATAACTATATTCTTTTAGCCTAGAAGTCCCTTCATCTTCTTCTACTTCCTAGTGATTTGAATTGCAATGTCCCCTCGATGCCAATCTATTTACATGTGGAGTCCCCAGTGAGGAAATGTTTGATCCTAGTTAGAAGGAATGACTTTGGTAGATAATATATTTCCTATTGGAGTTATATTATAGGAGGCTCTGATTTGAGGTTGATATACCAATGAAAATAACCCTCACAATTGAGTCGATGTCTGTTTGTCTATGTCACTTTGTATATTTGTTTCTATTTGTCTCTGTCTCTCTATTTCTGTATCTGTCACTCTAGCCCTTATCTCTTTCTGTCACTTGCAGTATCCCTCTTTCTGTATGCTGATTCTGGTTTAGTATGAAAAGATCTCAGTTCTGCTGGAAGACTACAACAAGGTGACTGCTTGCTGACATGACATGGATGGTCTCTGTAAAAATATAAACAAGTTCTAAATTAAATGCTTTTTGTTCAAAGAGTTGCCTTTGTCAGTGAGCATTTTCAGAGTAAGTAATTCACTGACTGAGGATATATCCCTGCATTTAACAACTAATAATGGAATCTGTGTTAATGTGAAACTCATGTATCAAGGACACATGAATTTTTAATGACCATTTGAAAGAAATACGTGACACTTTTCCTGAATTAAGAGTCTTGGACAAAGGCAGTGTCATCTCCGTGTTGTGTGCTTTCAGATGCCCAGACTGAGGCATGTAGGGCTGCTCAGCCTTTCTCTCAAGCAAGCTGTCCACTTGACCCTTTTAATAACTGTCTCCTGAAACTCTTACTGGCTTTCACCTTTTGCATGTTATCATTCCTCCTTTTGGCCAATCAATACCTGAGAGAATCTTAAGGTATCCATGGAGATGAGTAAACAACTTTCCTCGGTGTCCAATATCTCTTCTCCTGTGCATCTCTGACTCTTTCTTGTGAAACTCTACGAGACTTTATCTCATCCCTTCATCTAGATCCCACACCTTTACTCCTGTTTACCTGTTTAATATAGGAAATCAAATTTTAATGTTTATTTAATTGTTATTCTTCCTAAATAGGGAAGCTTCAAAGTAATTTTGGATTAAGGATAACATACTGAATGACAAAGTGATCTCCTAAGGTCATCTTGGATCTGAAATTTCCTAAGTTGTGACTTTGAACTGAGCAGTTACTTGTGTACTAACTAAATGTAGATTCACATTTTTATTGATATAATAGGTGGGCATGGTCAAGGGTTCCCTGGGATATTGAGTCTTTAAGAGCATAGAAAAAAAGAGGCAACCTGATAGTTCTGTGGGCTAGTCTAACAGGGTTCACCTGAAAGAGGGAGTGTAAATGGGGATGGAGGACAGTGACGTCAAGAATGGAGACAAGACAGATTGCTGATCAAGTCTCAGTTTACTGAATGAGAAAACAATTCTTATAAAGGAAAGGATACAAGCATTTTTTTTCCACATTAGCAACACATCCATACCACATGACAGGCATCCAGGTATTCATTCAATGTTACACCAAGTTTCCTTTCTAGTTCCCATGGTTGCAGGGCGGTTGCTATATACTTCTCAGGCTCAGAACACCTGGCTTTCAGAGACCACCAAGGACAGTCTCTGAGTGATGGGACTTAGAATAGACCCACATCTGCCATGGCCAGGAAGCAGAATTCTAATTACAAGAATACATCAGTTCCTCCTTCTTTGTTTTACGGAGAGCCTGTCTTAGGTTGGCATAATGTGCATTTTTCCTTACTTGTCATCCAGGATGCAATTTTATGAGCTTCTGTCATATATTGGAAAAACAACAATTTTAATCTTAAATATCATTTACTTACCTCCATATAAAATGGGGTTGTTAGAAATCTTTAATTTAAATTCATGCCACTGCACTTCCTTCTTCAAGATCTTTAATGCATGCAAGTGCACACAGAAGGAAGGCAGGCACACACCAACAAACCCATAACCTCCAGGCCTTCAAGTGTCAGTTTCCAATTAAGCATAGAGTCAAAGGATGGAAAATGCCTCCTGAGGCTAGGAAATATATCTCAGGTGGTATTAGCTAATTCTAACCTAGGTTTCTTGGAAGAATCTATATCATGGATCTTATTTGTCATTTTATCATGTCCAATAAGAAGTGTTTGCTAGACCAAATACCATCAAGGTAATTCTGAACCTGAGTCCAATTAAATTCTGTGTCATCACACCAAGAATCAGAACCCTGACAGGAATCATAACAAAAACAGGTTGCTGAACAACTAATACTGAAATAACATTATGATCAGCACTAACACAATTAGTAAGATTGTAATATACACATTCTTTGAATAGGTATCATTGTTCTTAAAATGGCTTACTACAATGTTTTCAATTAGCAGTAAATAAGGAGGATTTACACAGGCCATAACAGAAGTATACTTGATTAATTTAGCAAAGCTACTTGCATTCCCAGAGACAATGCTTATATATTCCAAGACAGTCCCCAATTTCCATACATAGGTTTGCCAATTTTTATTTGAAGTCCTCCAAAGTCCAGCACTAACAGCTTTTTTCTAAAACAAAGGAATTTTGACTGCCTTTACCAAAAGCCAAGTTCTTAATTCCATTAACGATAGACCAGTCCAGTCTATGACTGCAAATACAGGGTCATTGTCCCAGGAGTAGATGGTGGGTGTTTCTCTGATGGATCTTCTCCAAGGAACCATCAGTTGAGGACAAGTGCTATTATTCCCTTTCTCAAGGGTGGGTAATTCATTGGAGATGTAAGACTGTCATTCTTAACTGCCTTAGGAAGGGAAAATAATATCCCTCCAATATTCAACTTTGCCTCTTAGCAAAGTAAGACTTGAGCTGCCACCCCAACTTTAGAGTAGTAGGCATTCCAAACTATGACCCGGACAGGGGAGACTGATAAGTAGTCCTGATGAATATTCCGTCTTGTAAAGCAAAGATGATTAACTCTTCCTATTCCTGAAAGTTAAGAATCTGTTTCACTTGTGTTCCTTCAAATGCAGGAAAACCCAACAAACATGTGTTGTTGACAAAAACAAGGGCTTCTGGAGTATTCCAGGAAACTGTATATAGTAGAGGTGGATTAGGATCACACATCCAATAAACAGTCATGTTGACCAGATGGGTGTTCTTTGTTTGGGGGGCTTGTCCCAGCACCCCAAGACTCCAGGAACCTGACCCAGAGGTTTTCTATGCAGGCCATAAATGTCTAAATGCTTCTGGGCAATGTTTGTGTGTGCAGTACTTTCTGTTCTCTATTCTGAAAATTCCTCAGAGCTCAAGGTGTCAGTATCTGCATAGCAAGACGTGATCAAGGTGGAAGCACTGGTGGTCAGAAATGTTAAAGTTCAGGGGGACATCCCTAGCTTAATCAGTATTTTGGTGGGTAATATGTCTAATCTGTTTTATTTTTTTTTGTGTGTGTGTGTCTGTTGGGAGTGAAATTGTTAGACCTTTGCCAGACACACTTCCAACATGGCGGAGCACAGTGGCCTTGTACTCCTGGCTCTGGGGCAGGGCATAGTCACACCTCCATACTGTAAGTTCCAGAATGCCTGCTCTCACAGGCTCAGACTGCTTGGTCCCAGTGAGCACCAGTCAGTGTCTCCTGGGGCAACAGCCCACTCTCAGTGTCTCCTGAAGCATTAGGGCCCATGCCTCCTGCACCCACTGGGGTGTAGCAGAAGAGGAATCAGTATGTTTGGCCTGCCCCAGAAATCAATTTTGGTCACAGGAAATTTGGCCAGCAAATTTGGCCAGCTGGTGATTGTTTTTTTGTCTCAATGTCTCTGTACAGTATTTGTTTGTGTATACCTTCTGTTTTCTGTTCTAAAAAGCCTCATGAAACTTGTTTTAAATGTGTATGTGTGCCTATGTGTTTATAAGATTTATAAATGCATAGGTTTGAAGGCAACAATATAGGTTGCCACATGGTGTTACTCTGCCATCTTGAAATAAGTCTCATGAAATGTAATGTGACCTGTGACCGCCATCTTGGTAGCCACATGTTTCCTTCTAGATTAAAAGGATGGGTTATTTTAAATTGTTATTGGCTTTATAGATTGGATTGTTTTCACTAGTAAATTCTGGTTTTAAAATATGGTTTTGACTTTTAAAATGATGGTTATGCTTTGTGACTTCTCTCCTACAAAAGGGGTACTTTATTTTGATATTGCAAAAACAGGTTTTAGAAAAGTTTAAAGTTTATGAGGCATTTTAGACTATGATCTTGGTTAGTCTAACAGAAAATTTAAAAGTTTCTCGGTCCTTTGGGGAGAACAAAAAAACATTGGTATTTATTTTATTAATTTGACTAAATGAAACCAAGCCATATGTTTTGAGCTAATTAAAAAAAAAACTGCAGTTTTTACAATGTATCTTGTGGAGAGCTGTTTGCTTGTTAAGCTGCTTTGTTTATGGAAAAACATGTTACTTACCCTGGTCTTCTCACCTTGCTCAGAGAAAAGAGAAAGTTATACCAAGTTCCTCAAAACTTGTTCTAAGTTCCTTAGTGTTTGTTTAGGTGACCTTGGACCATATTTCCTACAGGGAAGTAATTTAAAAAAAAGAGTTTAGCAGTTTCAGAACTTCTTTTTTTGTATTAAGGTAACTTGTTTTTGCTTTGCCTATAAAAAACAAATCGTGGACTTGCTGCTCCAGCAGGATTGTGTCAGTATGGAAAAGATTTTGATGAGAGTTTTTATGTTGTCTGAAAAGTAAGAGAGAGAACAAGAGATATTTTAAAAACAGCTTGTCTAAAGTAAGAATGTCTGGTTAAGCCAGAAGAACGAAGCTAGGAACCTGAAGGTATATGCAGAAGGTTAGTGGATGTATTATAAAAAGCCAGAGAGTTAATATGATTTGAGAAAGAACTAAATTTAAATATGGTACAATTCATTTAAAAGGCTGGTGATTCTTCATTGCAAAATGTTTTTTTATGCTCTTTTAAGGGGAAAATATTCTGGCTGATAGGTTTGTTATGGCTACAACAGTTCATACAGTTTAAAATTGTTCTTTATTGTTGTATTATGCAGTTGGTTCTAAAACTTATTTGATCACAATGTTAAGACTTTTGGTTATAAGAGCTAACAAAGCCCAATGGCTATGTTTGGTATTGTCTGTCACAGCCTCTGCTAACACATGGCTAGCCACCATGATGGTTCAGCGATACAGAAGGTGGAGCTGACAATTAACTGTAAACCCTAGACCAGGAAACTTGCTCACTGATCACTGAGTAGGATAAAGCTGCCCATTGAGCTAGGTCAGCCAATGTTGTGAGCCGCGTGGTCGTCTCGCCAGCAAGAATGCACACGTACAACAGGATCCTTCTGTAGCAAGCTTTATTGCAGTCAAACGATGATAGGAGTAAGACCCCGAGCCCCGAAGTGGCTCTGTTTATATAAGCCCTGCTCGCACCAGAGTGGTGGGAGATGATGTATCATCCCCTGATTGGCTGCTCACCCATCACCCCATATGATGCCCCGGGCTGGGCTCGTGATGATGGTTGCCCAACGGTCATAAGAGTCATAATGGTCATGCGCTCTAGGACTTGTTTACCAGTTTAGAAGGGCGGAAGCCAGCACCATGGCAACCAAACCCTGGCTCTCCACATCTCCCCCTTTTTTATTTTGTTTGAGCAGTAAGCTTCCTACTGTCAATACAGCATTGTGCCAGAAAGCCAACATCTGAGCCTAGTGGAAGGCAATGCTTCAGCCGTTGGCCGTCATTGGAGCAGCCTCCTCACTGTGAGGCTGTCCTGTCTTAGGTCGGTGAAGACTTATTTGCACTCTTCCATCACTGACTTTCCAGATCGTTTGGCAAGAGAAAAATTGTGATTTACACCCATCCCCGTGCAATGGGAAACAGATCCCCAGGGAGTGCAAGGGCTGTAAATCCAGATTGTGGCATGTGCCTGCAAAGACAGAGGCAACCTTGTCAAACATTAATTTTTCCGCATGGATAACCAAATATCAGAGGAGGTGCCTTGCTCCAGAGCAGCTAGCCCCTGTACGATCACCACCTTGTCATGTTTTTGTTGGGTTTTGAGTTTGCAGAACAACCAGAGGACAAATATTAAACCACAGCACAGGGCAGCCACACCTTCCGACAATTGATTTACTGTTGTGCTTGTTTGGACTGAATTTGCCATTTCCAAGCTGACTGTAGTCAGCGATGGCAGTAACAACGGCTGTGGTGATGCCAAAATCTCTCTTCTGTCTAAACAGGGAGAGGGTGGATGGAGTCTCCACAGGGATTGGGATCCACTGCAGGACACTAACAACCAGGGCACGAGCATAACACCTGGCATTCCAACATTGCTACATCCAGCATGTCTCATTGGTACAATTTCTAAAAGAATTATTGGACAAAACAAGTAAAAAAGGGGAATAAACACAGACAGGACTAGGCGGAAAAACCGTCTGATTTGTATTGGATGAGAAAAATTTAGGAAAAACCAATGAATTATGTCTGACCGGCATAGGCTTTGGGAATGCAGACAAAATGGCCCAACGTTGTACCCCCACAATACTAGGAACCCGATTTAGAAGGATCCAAGCAAGAACTGGAATTAGTTGCAGTATATTCGTTGAAAGATCATCTTCAGCTGCTGCTAGCTTTCGCGTGAGACGCTCCGGTACCCAGAATGGATTGTTTTCTTCCTGTGGGAAAACACAGACAGCTCCCCTGGATCTTATTAAAATAGGATCAGGGCCTTTCCACTGACCAGTCAAGACATCCTTCCATTTGACCATTTCCTTAGGCCTATCAGGCTCTAAGCACTGGCGATCAGCTGCCGAGTGGCCCTGACTGTCCAAATTTAAAAAATTGAGAGTAAAGAGTGCCAAGGAAACAGTCACTCGTGGCACTGAGGGCAGAGCCTCCTTGACTCCCCCTTTTTGTTTTATTAAATAGGATTTTAGAGTTCGATGAGCACGTTCAATATTACCCTGTCCCTGACGGTTATATGGGAGACCCGTTAGGTTGGTCACTCCCATTTGATGACAAAACTGTGCAAATTTCTGAGAAGTATAGCCTGGCCCATTGTCAGTTTTTAGAATTTTGGGTGTTCCCCAGGCACTCCATGCCTCCAGGAAATGTTGAATAACATGGGCTGCCTTTTCTCCAGTCAGGGGAGAAACAAATATAACTCCAGAGCAAGTATCAATGGAAACATGTAAATATTAAGTTTTACCAAGAGATGAAATGTGAGTAACATCCATCTGCCTCACTTGTAGAGGACAGATTCCTCTGGGATTAATCCCAACATGAGGCATAGGTAAGAACTGACAACAATTTTGACATTGGGTTACAATATCTCTAGCTTCCTTTCTAGTTATGTCAAATTGATGACACAGTGTTTCAGCTGGCACATGAAATTTCTTATGAAACTCTTTAGCCAATTCCAAATTTAAGAAGAGGGAAAATGCAATCATCTTTGTGGCTCGATCTGCCAGGTCATTCCCATGGGACATGGGTCCCGGTAGACCTGAGTGAGCCCTAATATGTGTAATAAAAACAGGGGATTTTATGATAATTAAGGCAAACTGAATTTTTTGAAAAATGTTTGCAAGCTTGCTAGATGCCTTGATCAATCCAGCAGCCTCTAAAATTTTGGTTGCATTTACCACATAATTAGAATCAGAAACAATATTTAAAGGACTTGGAAATTTTGTCAAAACTTCTTACACTACTAAACATTCCACAATTTGAGGCAAAGTCTCATGATATTGCTTAGAAACAACTTTATTATTAACCACATGAGCTCCTACTCCTGTTTTTGACCCATGTGTATAAACTACCAGTTCATTCCGAAGATGTTTCTGGGACGTTACATGTGGGAAGACTACCTCTTGAGTTAAAGCAAATTGCAAAACAGGGTGTCGAGGGTAATGATTATCAATCAAATCACTAAAGGAGGTAACTAGCACCGCCCAAGTATCAGAGGTAGCAGTCAATACCTGAACCTCAAGAGCTGTATAAGGCACTATTAAGAACTTTGGCTCCTTCCCAAAGTGTGTAATGGCGGCTTTTAACCCTCGTAGTGCAAGTTGAGCAACTGCATCTGGATACCATTCAATAATTTTTGCAGGAGAAGCATTGGGATGAACCCACAATAAGGGTCCATCTCGCCATAATACACCAGTTGATAAATGTTTAGTTTTAATAACACACAGGTCAAAAGTCTTAGTTTTATCTACACGTTTTAATTGGGCATCTTGTAAAGCGTTTTGTACCACTTGCAGGGCGCGGCTTGCAGCCGGTGTTAAGGCTCTGGGTGAAGAAATATGAGCATCCCCTTCCAAAATATCAAATAGGGTTTTTTTTTAAAGATTTATTTATTATTTTTATAGTATTCTGCCTGCATGTGTGTCTGTAGGCCAGAAGAAGGCATCAGATCACATTGTAGATGGTTGTGAGCCACCATGTGGTTGCTGGGAATTGAACTCAGGACCTTTGGAAAAACAGCCAGTGCTCTTAACCTCTGAGCCATCTCGCCAGCCCCTCAAATAGGGGTTTTAATTCAGCAGAAGGAATCTTTAAAAACAGCCTAAGCCAATTTATATCACCTAATAATTTTTGAAAATCATTTAAGGTATGCAAATGGTCCCTGCAAATTTCTAGTTTTTGAGGAACTATTTTGTCCGGGTAAATGACTGTTTTCAAAAAGGAACCTACCTCAGAAATCTGGACCTTTTCAGTGACAATAAGCAAACCCCATTGCTGCAGGGTTTTTTGCAACAAAGGACACCCATCTTGCAAGATGGCTAACTCCTCATGGCACAAGAGAATATCATCCATATAATGAATCAGCAACAAGGAAGGAAATTGCTGTCTAACTGGTTCAAGAGCCTTCTGCACTTACAATTGACTCATTGTGGGGCTATTAGCCATGCCTTGAGGTAAAACTCTCCATTGATATCTTTTGTCTGGCTCGTGGTGATTAACAGCAGGTAGGGTAAAGGCAAATCTCTGTCTGTCTCGTGGGCACAGAGGAACGGAGAAGAAGCAATCCTTGATATCTATAATTATGACTCTCCATTGTTTAGGCAAAGCAGAAAGTAAAGGTAGGCCTCGCTGAACAGAGCCAAAGAGCCACATCTGTGCATTAATGGCCCTTAAATCATGAAGAAGTCTCCATTTTCCAGACTTCTTTTTAATAACAAAAATAGGTGTGTTCCAGGGGGAAGTAGATGGTTCCAAATGACCAAGCTGTACCTGTTCTTTAACCAGCCTTGTAGTGGCTTCCAGCTTTTCAGAGGAAAGAGGCAATTGAGGAACCCATACAGCCTCCTCTGGGAGCCAAGATATGGGCATGGAACCCTCAATGGCAGCTAATGAAAACCCAAGCCTTGTTTCCCTGTATTACTTTCCTGTGAAATTGGGTGTAATCTCCCTTGTTCCTGTTTACCAAGGCCTTTTCCTTCCTTATAACCCATCCTTTTCATTATACCAACCTCTTGTTGCGAATATTCATTAGTCAATGCTAATCTTAAATCCTGCAAAATATCTCTTCCCCAGAGATTGACAGGGAGAGGAAGAACATATGGTATGAAGCTTCCTGTTTGACCTTCTGGTGCCTGCCACATCAAAGAACGTGAACTAATCGCAGGGCTGGCCTCATATCCCAACAGGCCATGCCTTAGGCCACCAGGTGGAAGAGATGATGCTTTTATCAGCCCCTGTGTCCAAAATACCAGTAAAACTTTTCCCTTCTATCTGTAATTGTAGAGTAGGTCTAGTTTTAAGATCAACTACCAAATGAGCAAAATCTGTTCCTGTGGAACCAAGCCCTCTTGCACCCCTTGATGTTTCGGTAAATGGAAAGCAATCATGAAGACTTGGGAGGAGGACCAATTGAGCAATCCTATCTCCAGGAGAAATAGAAAATACGCCTTCAGGGCAGGAACAAAGCACCTGGAGCTGTCCAGTGAAATCTTGATCTAATACTCCAGGATGGACCATAAGTCCTTTTAGAGTGAGAGAGGAGCGACCCAACATAAGACCAACACTTCCTTCAGGCAGGGGGCCTTCAAACTCCACTGGGACAGGTTGCACCCCCATGTGTGGCATTAATAAGAATTGGGAGGTGAAACAGTGGTCCAACCCTGCTGATCCTCTTGTTGCTCTACAACTGGATAAACCCTCCTGTTGTCTGCCTGTGTCCCATATCTTTTGGGGCCCTGAGATCTGGGGCCCTGAAGTCCGTTTTTTGGAACATTTTTATCTCTCTCCTCAGAGGGGGTGTCATGCTGTATAAGTTCTCCCTGAACATCTCTGACTGAGGGGCATTCATTAGCCCAGTGATTGCCTTTTCTACACTTAGGGCAAAGTCCAGGAACTTTCTTTTCCACAGACATATGACAGTCTCTTTTTAAATGACCCATTTTGCCACAATTAAAACAAACTTTATTGTTTCCAGAACTTGGCTGGTTATTGTTTTGTAATATGGCTGCTGCCAGGCCGGCGTTGGTAAGCGGGCCTCCGAGCCCTCGGCAAACTTTTATCCAATCTGTCAGTCCTTTGCTCTTTCTGGGGGTAATGACTGCCTTGTATTCTGGTGAAGCATTCTCATACACCAGTTGCTCTATCATTTGTCAGACCCTTTCCGGGTCTCCAAATATTCTGCCTGCTGCATCTGTTATTCTGGCCACAAATTCTGAGAATGACTCCTGAGGACCCTGGATAATTTTTGTTAAATGGCTCTCAGTCCCGCCCTTTTTTGAAAGGGCCTTCCATGCTTTAATTGCAGCAGCAGATATTTGGCTGTATGCTCCCCAATCATAATCTGTCTGTTGCTGAACATGTGGACCTTGTCCTGTTAGTAGCTTAAATGTCCAGCATCATTGATTGTCTTCTGCATTGGCATTAGCCCTAGCTTGGGATTGACAGGCATCATGCCATAAGGCTTTCCATTCTAAATACACTCCCATATTAGGGAGGTCAGCTTTCACTACAGTCTTCCAATCATATGGGGTCATTGCTGTAGAGCCTAGACTCTCAAGCTGCATAATTGTAAATTTAGCATCCACCCCATACTTATTAACTGACTCTGCCAGTTCCTTGACTAGAGGGTAATCTACAGGTACGTGGACACGGCCTCTCTCCACATCTTCAAATACTGGAAAAGTCTGAAAAATTTTGTGTCTATCTTTTGTTGAAAAGAAGGAATCAGGACAGTGCCTCCCGGTGTAGGGTAGAGGAGCACTAGAGACAACGGGAGTGGCCGACTGAGAAAGTGTGCCCTTCCTGTTCCTCATACTACCTTGCTTCCAATACAACAGAAATGGCCGCTCATCTGGGTGGTATCGTTCTTCCTTATAGCGGGCTGCTTCTTCCTCTGACCCCTCGGAGGGACTTAACTCCTCTGACTCAGAACTGCCAATTTCTAAAGCCTCTAGTTTTTTTGTTGGATAGAGAGGCTTCTTTTTAGATTTTTTCTTCTCCTTATCATGTTTCTCTCCCAGGGCGTCCTTTCCCTTATCTCTCGCTCCTGTGGCTTTAACATCCGCAGAAGGGCCTTTTTTTCTTAGAGACGTCTTTATTTCTATCCATTGGGGCCCCTAATCTTTTGTCACGTTCTGTTTCTGACATGCTGTCTTGTATCTCCTCTAACACTCCCTTAGTGCGTACTCTTAGCTTTCGTTAATCTCTTTCCTTTTGAGGTCACCCTTAAGCTTGTACGAAACCAAAAGAAAGAGGACGAGGGCAACGGTCACAGCAGAGAAAGCAATAAAGGCTTCTGCTAGCTGAAATGAAAGATGAGATAAATCAACACCAAACATGCCTCTCCGAACTTATCTCACTGCTGCAGTTCTGAATTCTCCCCGCACCGGCGATGGCAGGCTCCTGGGGTTTCGGCACCAAATGTTGCGAGCCGCGTGGTTGTCTCGCCAGCAAGAACGCATGCGGACAACAAGATTCTTCTGCAGCAAGCTTTATTGCAGTCAAACTATGATAGGAGGAAGACCCCGAGCCCCGAAGTGGCGCTGTTTATATAAGCCCTGTTCGTACCAGTGGTGGGAGATGACGTATCATCCCCTGATTGGCTGCTCACCCATCACCCCATATGACACCCCGGGCTAGGCTGGTGACCAAGGTTGCCCAATGGTCATAACAGTCATAATGGTCATGCACTCTAAGGACTTGTTTACCAGTTTAGAAGGGCGGAAGCCAGCGCCATGGCAACCAAACCCTGGCTCTCCACAAGCCAAGGCAACCCTGCTCATAGAATGTTGCCAAATGTTGTGGATTAGCACCAGCTGTAGGGAAGATGATATGTCCTCAGTAAGTGAATTACTTTTTGGAAATATGTTACCTGACCAAGGCAACTCTTTGAACAGAAAGTGTTTAATTGGGACCTGTGGAGAGTGGGGGTTTGGTTAAAGTGGTGTGGGAGTAAGGGGAATGTACTGAATGACTGTGGTCTTGGATCTGAAATTTCCTAGGTAGTGACTTTTAACTGAGCAGTTACTCTAGTCCTCACTAAGTGTACCTTTACAAACCTGCAGGAGAGGAGGCAAGAACAGTGTGATAAGCAAGGACAGAAGAACAATGCCCTGAGACTCATACTGCTGAGGAGGAGGATGCAGCCAGCCTTGATGAGACCTGATAAGCTAGGGTCAGATCGAATGGGGAGGAGATCCTTCCAAATCAGTCAGTTTTGCTGCCATATTTGTTTAGGGCTTCCAGCTGAGTTCAGCCACCATGCTGGTCCAGAAATAAAGAGGGTGGCCAGCCACCATGCTGGTCCAGAAATAAAGAGGGTGGAGCCATGATTTGTAATCATCTTTGTTTAGATCTCTGATTTATGTTTAGTCCTCTGATTAGTGCTAAATGTAAAGCTTTTACTGTTGAATTTTAATGCAAAGTGGTAGGATCAGCAAGATTTTCTAGCCTCTGTAGAAACTGTATCTGATTAAAAGGTTTGCTTTGATTTTACTTCAAAAAGAGCAGATTTAAAGTCATGCTAAATACTACAATTGAGCCTTACCTAGTCTCTTTGTTTAGGTTTTTTAACTCTAAACCATAAACTTTGGTGACTTTATCAGCCAAAGCATTTCCTTTAACAGGAGTCTTAGGAAATTTGAATAAGCCCTGTAATTTCCTATTAAAAACAGAAAGTTATTTTTTGTATCAAAGTTTGAATTTGTAAAAATAAAATTCCAGCAGGAGAAGGTGTCTTAATTTGACCTGCAGTCTCTAACCTAGGCAAAGGCTGAGATATATTTGCATTATCTGTAAAAATGTTCAAAGACTGCTTATTAAAACTTTGAAACACAGCCAATACTTCAGCTAACAGCTATTTGTGCAGATGTGTTAGACTCTTGAAATGATATTGTTTTTCTTTTATAAGCATAGGCAGCAACACCAAATACTGAAGCATCAGTAAATACTGTTAAAGTACAAACAACTGGGGTAACTTTTTTTAATTGGAAAAACTATAGGATGCACCTATAAAAATTAATTTTTATTATTCTTTTTTTCCTAAACAGTTTGGACTCTGTCATAATAAGCTTACATATGTTAAAATGGCCATATTTATCAGATCTCTGACAAGTCTGAGGGCCAGCATATTTGAGTTACTCTTTGTCTACATTTATCATCTACTCTAAACTTCATCCTATAAAACAGGATGTTGTAATCTCAATTTTGGCATATTTTTCAAATCTATGTTTTAGAACCAAATTTTAGTTCAATCTATATAGGGAAACTTTATAGTGACTAATTTTAGATTTAACATAAAAAAAAAAAAAACTGGACAAAGAGACTAGGTAAAACTCAATCTTATACTCAACTATAATTGTTAGCATAACTTTAAATCTGTTCTTTTTAAACTAAAATCAATGCAAAATTTTCAATTAAACATAATTTATAAAGGGGCTAGTAAATCTTATTAATCCTATTGTACTGTATTAAAACTTAACAGCAAAAAATTGAAGGACAAAAGTTTTATTTAACATTAAACATAGAACTAAATTTATTCTGTAGCCCTCAGCAAAAATTTACTACTCTGGCGGTACCAAATTATAGGCCAGAAAGAAACAGCATTAAATTATTGAATTAGGTAGTGGTAGCCAGGCATATATTTTATATGATGGTTAACAATGATCTGAATATAGCCCTGCATAATCCTGGGCTAACATAGAACTCTAGTCCTTTTTGTCCTGTAAAAGAACATAAGCGATCATTTTGCATTGATGAATCTCTAGTCTTTTTAAATGAAGAACAACATATTTTATAGGGTTTATTTTTGTTCTTTTTTTTGTTTGTTTTTACCTGAGTATATTGTACTAACTGCAGTTTCTGTTTAATTGGCTTAAACAACATTACTTGGTTTTACTTTGTTAACCTAATAAAATAAATACAAAAGGTTTTTTATTTCCCCCAAAAAGTTGAGTAAATGTTTTAAGTTCTTTGTTAGAGTGCCCAAGGGTTACAATTTTAAAATAACTGATAAATTTTAAAATGTTTTACAGAATTTAACTCCAATGGTCCAAGACCAAAATCAGGGGTGTTCATTTTGTCAAACACTTTTTCAGCATCTAAGGAGATTATCATGTGTTTTTTCCTTTCTTCTTTTTTTTTTTTTAATATGGTGGATCACATTGATGGATTTCTGTATATTGAACTACCCTTGCATACCTGCGATGAAGCCCACTTGGTCATAGAGGATGATATCTTCGATGTGTATTTTTGTATTTGGTCAAAGACATAAAGTACCTTGATGTGTTCCTATGAAAGCAAGTCTAAGATTGTATGGAAATTATTTCAAATCTCTGAAGAAAAGATTGAGAAGAAGATATCAGTAAATTGAAATATTTCCCATGCTCATGTCTTGGCATTATTAACACTATAATAATGCCCATCTTACCAAAGCAATCTACAGATTCAATGCAATTCCCATCAAATTACCAACACAATGCTTTACAGACCTTGAAAGAAAAGTCTCACCTTCATATGGAAAAACAAGAATCCCAGAATAGCTAAAGTAATCCTCCACAATAAAAGATCTTCTGGAGGTATCATTATGCTTGATCTCAAGCTGTACTATAGAGCAACAGTAATAAAAACTGCCTGGTACTGGCATAGAAATTAGAATGGTGGATCAATGGAACAATAGAGAAGACCTAGATATAAACCTACACATTTATGGACACCTGAGTTTTGACAAAGATGCCAAAACCAAAAAATGGAGAAAAGATAGCATCACCAACAAATGGAATTTTCTAACTGGAGATCTACATGTAGCAAAATGCAAATAGATCCATACTTATCACCCTTCACAAAATTAAAGTCCTGGTTAATTGAAAACTTCAACATAGAATTACACTCATTAAATTGTTTAGAAGAAAAAGTGGGGAAGAGCCTTGAACTCACTGATATAGGAGACAACTTCCTGAACAGAACACCAACAGCACAAGCTCTAAGAGTAACAATCAGTAAATGGGACCTCAAGAACCTGAAAAGCTTCTGTAAAGCAAAAGACACTGTCATCAAAACAAAACGAATGTCTACAGATTGGGAAAGAATCTGCACCTTACCTCTATGTAACAGAGGGCTATTATCCAGTTTTTGCAAAAATTAAAGAAGTAGAAAAGCAATTAACAAGTAATCCAATTAAAAAAATGGGGAACAGTGTGAAATAGAGAATTATCGATAGAGGAACATAGAACAACAGAGAAACACTTAAAAAATGCTCAATGTCATTAGCCATCAGGGAAATGCTAATCAAAATGATCCTGAAATTTCACCTTACATGCATCAGAATAGCCAAGATCAAAAACTCAATTGAAAAAACATGCTGGAAAGGTTGTGCAGAAAGGGGAACTCTCCTCCACTGTTGATGGGCATGTAAACTTGTTAAATGACTCTGGAAATCAATCTGGTGCTTTCTCAGACAACTAAGAATAGCATGTCCTCAAGATTCAGCTATGCACCTCTAGGCATATATCTAAAAGAGGCTCAAGTACACAACAAGGACATTTGCTCAACCATGTTTGCAGCGGCTTTATTTGTAATAGCCAGAACCTGGAAACCTCCCAAATGAAAAAATGGATACAGATTTTGTGGAACATCTACAAAATGGAATATTACTCAGCATTAAAAAAACAAAAAAACAAAAAAACAAAAAACAAAAAACAAGGAAATTGTGAAATATGCAGGTAAATAGTGGGAACAGGAAAAGATCATTCTGAGTGAGCTATTCCAGAAGCAGAAAGACACACATGGTATATACTCTTTCGTAGACATATAATATAAGAAAAACATACTAAAATCTTTGCACCTAAGGAAACTAAACAAGAGGGAGGACACTGGTAAAATACTAAATTCCAATGCCAAAAGACAAAGAGGATGGACATAAAAAGAAGGAGAGAACAGGGAACAAGTTAGAAGCCTATCTCAGAGGACCTCTGAAAGGCTCTGCCCTTCACACTATCAAAGCAGATGCTGAGACTTATGGACAACTGTTGGGCAAAGTGAATGGAATCTAATGAAAAAAAGTGGCAAATAGTAAGATCTGCGAAGAACAGAAAATCCACAAGGCGAGCAACTGAGCAAAAATATCTGAGCACAGGGTCTTCCTGAGACTCATACTCCAACCGAATACCATGCATGGAGATAACCTAAAACCCCTGCACAGATGTAGCCCCTGGAAATTCAGTGTTGAAGGGGGGTTCACAATAGTGGGAACTGCCTCTGACATTAACTGATTTCCCTGCTCTTTGGTCATCTCACCCTCATGGGGGAGCAGCCTTACCAGACCAGAGACGAATACAATACAGGCACTCCTGATGAGATCTGATAGACTAGTATGAGAAGGAAAGAGAAGAACTCCCCTTTCAGTGGACTTCGGAAAGGGCATGCATGGAGAAGGCAGAGAAAAGTTAGGATTGGGGCAGGGGAGGTAGGTGGTTTTATGGGGGTATACAAAGTGAATAAAGAGTAATAAAAATAAAAATTAAAAAGATTAAAAAAATAATTCCTTTTGGAGTTACATTATAGGAGGTGGGCTCTGAGGTTGATATGCCAATTAAAGTGACCAGACAGAAAGGAGGCTCTGTCTCTAGGTCTCTGTCACTTTGTATCTTTTTTTTTTCTATTGGTCTCAGTCTCTCTGTTTCTGAGTCTTTCTCTCTAGCTCTTTCTAGCTCTGTGTCTCTTTGTCTCCCTCTCTCTGCCTACCAGTGGTGATTCAATATGGAAAGCTCTCAATTCTGCTGAAGAACTACAGCAAGATGACTGCTTGCTGACATGGCATCCTGTGTGGTCTTTGTAAAAATATAAGCAAAGTCCTACATACACGCTTTTTGTTCAAATATTTGCCTTGGTCAAGGAGGGTTTTCATAATGAAAACTGTGTATTTAACTGTGTATTTAACAAATAATAATAGAATTTGTTATAATATGAAAGTCACTTGACTTTATTGAAGATTGCTTGAAAGAAATATGTGACACATTTCCTAAAATAAGCATCATGAACACACAAACTGTCATCTCTGGTTTGTGTACTTCCAGCTGCCAGATTGAGGAATGTAGAGCTCCTAAGCCTTTCTCTCAAGTAGGCTGTCCACTTGGCTCCTGAATCTCTTAATGGCTTTCACCTGTTGCATGACATCAATTTCTCTATCAACCAATCAACACCTGAGAGAATCTTGAGGTTTCCATGGAAATAAGTAAACAAACTTTCCTCAGTGTTCAGTATCTCTGATCCTGTGCACATGTGACTTTTTATTGTGAATCCCAACAAGCCTTTATCTCATCCCTTTATCCTGACTCCAGAACTTTACTCCTGTTTACCTCTGTGATAATTTCAGGTAGGAAATGAAACTTTAATCTTACTTTATTTAATTGGACAGCTTCCTAAGTATGAAGCTTCAAAGTGACGTAGAATTAAGGGGAATGTACCTATTGACAAGGTGGTCTCCTATTGTGGTCTTGGATCTGAAATTTCCTAGGTAGTGACTTTGAACTGAGCAGTTACTGAAGTACTGACTAAATGGACCTTCACATTGTTATTGATATAATAGGCTGTCAGGATCTAGGGTTCCCTGTGGTATTGATTCTTTAAGAGCAGGAAAAAGAAATGGAAACCAGATAATTTCTGGGAATGGTTTGGCTGAAACAGTATTTGTAAAAGGAAAACTGAAGGACAAGATATTATGTGACAGTTGGTGCTATTACCCCTAGTGTTGGCAACCCACTATGAGCCAGGTTCCCTTGGCTGACATGGCTGAATGGGCAGCTGTATCCTATTCAGTGCTCAGTGAGCAAGTTTCCTGGTCCTGGATTTACACTTAAAAACTATATCATCAGCACAGGGGTCTTTTCTGAGACTGACACTCCACCAGGGACCATGTATGGATATAACCTAGAATCTCTGCTCAGATGAAGTATGTGGTAGCTCAGTAACCAATTGATTTCCCATAGTAAAGGGAACAGGGACTATTTCTGACAGGAACTCAATGGCAGGCTCTTTAACCTCCCCACCTTCCAAGGGAGGAGCAGTCCTGCTAGACCACAGAGGAGGACTTTGCAGCCAGTCTTGAGATACCTGATAAAACAGGATCAGATGAATAGGGAGGAGGTCCTCTCCGATCAGTGGACTTTGAAAGGGGCAGGGAGGAGATGGGGGGGGAGGGTGGAATTGGGAATGAATGAGGGAGCAGGATACAGATGGGATAACAAAGTTAATAAAATGTAACTAATATTAAAAAAAAAAAACTGGGCCATCAGGAGAGAGAAATGGATGGGTTATATGCCTAGGATACAAGAGTAGCTGTTTTACCTGTGGTGTTCCTCCAGACAAACTCTCTAAACTTAGTGTTACAGCCAGAACTGCTTTTTCTGAGGTGCCACATGAGCTCATGGTGTCTGACATAGCTGAGTAACCACTGTTCATGGCATTGAATCTCTGCTACACAATGAGTTCCTTGAATGCATGCCTTATAAAGTCAAAATCTGTGCTACATTAGTGGAATCATTTCTCCATGTTAAAATTCATTGTAAAAGTTGTCAACATATTATTTTTATTGATTATATGAGAATTTCATATTCCACATATTATACTCCTTTTCTAATGCCCCCAGGTTTAAATTCCTACCTATGTGTCACACTTTTTTTTCATTAAAATACATCAATTTAATAAGTGTTGTTCATATACTCATTGGAACATGATCAGAGTCAAAGTGCCAAGTACCTTGAAGAAAACTGAGTTCATCCTTGCCACACACTGCCACCAATGCCCAAAAGAAGCAATCAGTCCTGAAGAGCTCTATATTTCATCACCTTCTTCAAAATTTTCATACGTTTTATTTATTGTGAATTGATCACTTTGTATCCCCTCTGCTGCACTCTCCCTCTTCTACTTCCAGTTCCACCCACCCTACTTCTTCTATCCCTATGCCCTTTTTCTAGATCCCTAATATAGGAGGTACTCCTCACACTTCTATCTTACTTTAGTGTATCAAGTCACATCAAGGCTGGCTACATCATGTTCCTTTGCAGCCTGATTGTCAAGACATTGTTCTCCCTATGTCCTCAATGACCTCTACTTATGACACTCTTCCTGCCTCCTCTCCTGCAGGCTTAGCAGAGAACTGAGGGAAGGTAGAATTTCATAGAGAAATCCCATTTAGAGCTGGGTGTTTTAAGATCTCTTTCTGCATAATATTGGAATGTGCTCTCTGTATGCAATACTATTTGATGGAAAATGAAGATTTTCTTTGGATTCAAGAACATGGCAGTGATCTATCATTTGAGGGCAGAGAACAACATATTTTAATAACCAGGTCCTGGGTTGCTTGAAAATTTCCCTAGGATGCCCTGGCCCAACAACTCAATTAACTGCCACCCAATCCCTCATTTGAAAGATGGGTTTGGTCACAGTAGATGGCCTATTGGAAATTTATCCATCATTATAAGGAGACCTATTAGTAAGTGAATACATACCGTATTTTCTTTCTGCAATTTAGTTGCTTCACCCAGGATTATTTTTCCTGGCTTCATCCATGAGCCTGAAAATAGCTTGTTGTCATTTTCTTAGCTGAATAATACTCTGTAATGGAAATATTCCATATTTTCCCTGAAGGAGAATGTAAGTCCTTTTCTTCAGTCATTGGAAGCTACTGGGAATTCAATCATTGTATTGAATGACAAACTTTCAGGATAACAATGTTCCTTTAGCCTAGAAGTCCCTACATCTTCTTCTACTTCCTAGTGACTTGAATTGCAATGTCCCCTCTAAGTCTATCTATTTACATGTGGAGTGCCCAGTGAGGAAATGTCTGGTTAGGGATAGAGTGATGGCCTTGTTAGATAATATAATTCCTTTATTTCCCTAATTTTTTTCTCAGCCCTTTGATCTTTTGTATACAGGAGAGTACTAATTTTTTTAACTTGATTTTCTTTCCAGCCACTTTGCTAAAGGTATTTTTCAGCTGAAGGAATTCCCTCGTAGAATGTTTGGAGTCAAACAGGTATATTATTATATCATCTGCAAATACTGATTCTTTGAATTTTTCCTTTCATATTTTTATCCTGTTGATCTTCTTCAATTGTCTTATTCTTCTAATAAGTACTTCCAGAACTATATTGAAGAGACATGGATAGAATGGGCAGTCTTGACTTTTCTCAGATTTCAGTGCATTTGCTTTAAATTTCTCTCAGTTTAGTTTGATGTTTGATATAGGCTTGCTAAATACTTCCTTTTCTATATTTATATATGTGCCTTGTATCCATGATCTCTCCACTACTTTAAAAATGAATTGATGTTGGATTTTGTCGAATGCTTTTTCACTATCTAAGGAGATTTTCATGTGTTTTTTTTTTTTCATTCATTTCTTTAATATGGTGGATAACATTATAGGATGTGCCTATATTGAACCACCCCTGCATAGCTGAGATGAAGCCTACTTTGTCATATTGAATGATATCTTTGATTTGTTCTTGTATTCCATCAAAAACATAAAGTACCTAGGTGTGACCCTAAACAAGCAAGTCAAATACTTGTTTAAAAACAATTTCAAGAATCTGAACAAAGAATTAAAAGAAGATATGAGAAGAAGGAAAGATCTCCCATGCTCATGGCTTGGCATGATTAACATGGTAAAAATGGCCATCTTACCAAAAGCAATTCAATGCAATTCCCATCAAATTACTAACACCATTCTTTACAGAATTTGAATGAAAAATTCTCAACTTCATATGGAAAAACAAGAACCCTAGAATTGCTAAAACAATCCTCTACAATAAAAGATCTTCTGGAGATATCTCCATCCCTGATCTCAAGCTGTATTAAAGAGCAACAGTAATAAAAAGTTCATGGTTCTGGCATAGAAACAGAATTGTGAATCAATGGAACCAAATAGAAGACCCAGGAATAAACCCACATACTTATGGACACCTGAGTTTTGACAAATATGCCAAAGCCATTCAATGGAAACAAGATAACATGTTCAACAAATGGTGCTGGTCAAACTGAATGTCTACATATAGAAAATGCAATCTGGTGCTTTCTTAGATACCTAGGACCAGTGATTCCTCAAGATGCAGCTATCCACCTCTAGGCATATATCAAAAGAGGCTCAAGTACACAATAAGAACATTTGTACAACCATGTTTCTAGCAAATTAATTTGTAAAATCCAGGAACAGGAAACCACCCAGATGCCTCCCCCACACCAATTATAAAATGATACAGAAATTGTAGTCCATCTACAATATGGAATATTGCTCAGCCTTTGGTTCAAAGAGTTCCCTTGGTCAGGGATCATTTTCACAGTAAGTAATTCATGGACTGAGGACTTATCTGTGCATTTAACAAATAATAGTGGAATCTGTGATAATGGGAAATTCATGTGAATTTTTTTAATGACCACTTTCCAAAGAAATGAAAGAAATATGTGACACTTTTGTTGAACTAAGAGTCTTGGACACAGGAACTGACTTCTCTGGGTTGTGTGCTTTCAGCTGCCCAGATTGAGGCATGTAGGGTTGCTCAACCTTTCTCTCCTATTGGCCCTTTTAATACCTGGCTGGCTTTCACCTGTTTCATGACATCATTCTCCCTCTCAGCCAATTAGCACCTAAAAGAATCTAAAGGTTTCCATGGAGATGATTGAACAAACTGTCCTCAGAATCCAGAATCTTTGATCCGGTGCACATGTGAATCTTCTTTTGAAACCCAACAAGCCTTTATCTCATCCTTTTATCCAGATCCCCCACTTTTACTCCTGTTTACCTCTGTGACAATGTCAGGTAGAAAATGAAATTTTAATGTTTATTTAATTGGACAGCTTCTTAAGTAGGATAGCTTCAAAGTGATGTGGGATTAAGGAGAATGTAAGGAATGTCAAAGTGATCTCCTACTCTGGTCTTGGATTTGAAACTTCCTAGGTTGTGACTTTGAAATGAGCAGTTACTCAGGTACTCATTAAATGTATTTTCATATTCTTTTTGATATAATAGCCTGACAGGGTCTATGGTTCCTTGAAGTACTGAGTCTTTAAGAGTAGGAAAAAAAAGAAAAAAAGATAATTCTTGGGATTGGATTCATTGAAAGAAAAATGATCAGTGAGTTTAAATGGGGAACTGAGATGTAGCAAATTTTCTGACATCTGGTGCTGTTCTACACTAGTGTTGCCAACCATCTATAAGATGGTTTGCCTTGGATGACCTGGCTGGATCGGCAGCTATGTCTTTCTTAGTGGTGAGTGAGCAAGCCTCCTGGTCCTGGGGTTTAAAATTAAAACTGGGCCTATTGGAACTTTATCACCCACTATTAGCAGACATTCTAATAAGTGAATACATACCACATGTTTCTTATTAATTTTAGTTACTTCAACCAGTATGATTTTTCCTGGTTCCTTCCATTTGCCTGAAAATATCATTATGTCATTTTCTGAGCTGAAGAATAATCTGTTATGGAAATATTCCATGTTTTCCTCAAAGTAGATTGTCAGTCTTGTTCTTTAGCCTTGGAAGTTCCTGGGAATTTATTCATTGTGTTGAATGACAAAATATCAGGATAACTATGCTCTTTTAGCCTAGAAGTTTCTCCATCTTCTTCTACTTCCTGGTGATTTGAATTGCAATGTACCCTTGAAACTCTCCTATTTACAAGTAGAATCCCAATAAGGAAGTGTCTGGGAAGTGTTAGGAGGCCCTTGTTAGATAATACAATTCCTATTAGAGTTATTTTATAGGAGGGTTTTTTTGAGGTCAATATGCCAATGAAAGTGACTAGAGAGAAAGGAATGTCTGTCACTAGGTCTCTGTCACTTTCTATCTTTGTTTATGTTGGTCTCAGTCTCTATATTGCTGAATTTCTCTCTAGCTCTATCTATCTCTGTGTGTGTGTCCCTCTCTCTGCCTGCCACTTGTGGATCAATATGAAATCTCTCACATCTGCTGAAGGACTACAACAAGATGGCAGCTTGGTCAAATGACATCATGGATGGTTTCTGTAAAAATATAAGCCATGTCCCAATTAAATGCTTTTTGTTCAAATAATTGTCTTGGCAAGGGAGCATTTTCTGAGGAAGTAATTCACTGGCAAGGGAGCATTTTCTGAGGAAGTAATTCACTGACTGAGGACATATATGTGCATTTAACAAATAATAATGGAATCTGTGATAATGTGAAAATCGCATGTCAAGTACTCGTGACTTTATTAATGACCACTTTAAAGAACTATGGGAAACTGTTCCTGAACTAAGATTCTTGGACACAGGAACTGTCTTCTCTGGGTTGTGTGCTTTCAGCTTCCCAGATAGAAGTATGTAGGGCTACTCATCCTTTTTCTCAAGAACTCTGTACAATTTGCCCTTTTAATAACTGGCTCCTGAAACTCTCACTGACTTTCACCTGTTTCATGACATCAATTTCCCTCTTAGCCAATCAGCACCTGAGAGAAACTTAAGGTTTCCATGGAGGAGTGAACAAACTCAGTGCCCAGTATCTCTGATCTTGCGCACAAATGACATTTTCTTGTGAAATCCAACAAGACTTTATCTCATTCATTTATCTAGATGCCACACCTTTACTCCAGTTTACCTCTGTGACAATGCCAGGTAGGGAATTAAACTTTAATGTTTATTTAATTAGACAGCTTCCTAAGTAGGGAAGCTTCAAAGTGATGTGTGAGTAAGGGGAAACTAACAAATAACAAGGTGTTCTCGCACTATGGACATGCATCTGAATTTTCCTGGGTTCTGTCTTTGAACTGAAAATTTACATACTCACTAAGTGTACATTCACATTATTATTAATATAATAGGATGGCAGTTTCTAGGGTTTCCTGGGTTACTGCATCTTTCAGAACAGAGAAAAGAGAAGGAAAACAGATAATTACTAGGACTCGTTTGGCTGAAACAGAGAAAAGTTGCTGTATGTGAAAGGAAAACTGAAGGGCAATAAACTATTTGACAGCTGGTATTGTTCCTCAGTAGTCTTGGCAACTCTCTATGAGCAGGGTGCCTTGAGAGACATGGCTGTATTGGGAGCTGTGTCCTACTCAGTGTTCAGTGAGGAACTCTCCTGGTCCTGGGGTTTACAGTTAAAACTGGGCTTACAGGATGGAGATATGGGTCTGTGATATATGCCTAGACACAAGAGCAGCTGTGTTTCCAGCTGTGGTTCTTCTGACCAAATCCTATGAAGGTAGTGTTAGTGCACCTCTGCTTGTTCAGAGGTGCCATCTGAGCTCATGGGGTCTGAGATAGCTGGGTACACCCTAGTTCATGGCTAGGATTCTCTATTATATAATGAGTCCCTGTAAAGCTTGCCTTACAAAGTCAAACACTGCCCTCCTCTATCTGATATTTCCTCCATGTCAAAAGTCATTGTAAATGTTGTCAATATATTATTTTTATTGCTCATGTGGAATTTCATGTATTTTACATTACACTCCTTTTCCATTGCTCCCAAATTCAAATTGCTACCCATGAGTCAAAATAAATATTCTTTTGCTTTAAATTACATCAATTGAAGTAAGTGTTGTTCATCTTCTCATTGGAACATGATCACAATCTCAGTGCCAAGTCCCTTAAAGAAAACTGAGTTCATCCTTGCCATACCTAGGCACCAACCCAGAGAAGAAGCCATCAGTCCTGAAGAGCTCTGTACTTTGTCACCTTGATCACAGTCTTTCTTATGTATTTATTTATTATGATTTGTTCACATTTGATTCCCTCTGCTACCCCTTCTGTCCTCCCAATCCAGTCCAACCTACCCTGTTTTTTCAAACCCTATGACATTTCTCTATTTCCTGAAGTTGAGGTCCTCCTCCCCCTTCTAACTGACCCTAGCTTATCAGTATTCATCAAGGCTGGCTGTACCATCTTCCTCTGTAGTCTTATTTTCTGGGCATTGAATTCTTTGCGTCCTCAATTGCTTGTACTTATGTCACTCTACCAGTCTTCTCTACTGTAGCTTTCCAGAGCTCTGAGGGGAGGGAGAATTTCATAGGGAATGCCCATTTAGAGCTGGGAGTTTTAAGATATCTCTCTGCATAATATCAGACTGTGAGTCTCTGTATATAATCCCCTTTTTTGCAGAAGGAAGCATTTTTGTGGATCAAAGAACATGGTACTCATCTATCAGTTGAGGGCAGCAAGAAATATATTGTAATAACGATGACCTGGGTTACTTGAAAATGTCCATAGGATGCCGTAGCCTAACAACTCAATTAATGGCCACGCATCCCCAAGTGGTAGACTGGTTCACTCACAGGAGAAGGCTTAGTCTAATTTTATCCCCCAGTATTAGGAGACCTCCTAATAATAATGAATAATACCATATTTGTCTGTCTACATTTTAGTTACCTCACACCTTATCTTTTTTTTTTTTTTTTTTTTTTGCTTCTATCCTTTTGCCTGAAAATAAAATGATGTCATTTTTTAAGCAGAATAATACTTTGTCATGGATCAATCCACATTTTTGCCCATGGAAATTATCAATCCTCTTCTGTAGACCTTAGTAGTTACTGGGACTTTAATCATTGTAGTGAATGACAAACTATCAGGATAACTATGTTGTTTTAGCCTAGAAGTTCCTCCATCTTCTTCCACTTCCTGGTGATTTGAATAGCAATGTCCAGTTGATGCTCATCTATTTACATGTTTAATCCCCAGTGAGGAAATGTATGGTAAGTCCGTGGAAATATGGTCTTATTAATAGGAATTATATTACAGAAGATTGTACTGTGAGGTTGATATACCACTGAAAGTGACCAGACAGAATGGAGTCTTTTTCTTTTGGTCTCTGTGACGTTCTATCATTGTTTCTTTTCTTCTCAGTCTCTCTATTTCTGAATGTGTATTTCTAGTTCTTTCTCTATCTGTCTCTGTCTGTCTCCCGTTCTCTGCCTGCCACATGTGGTTCAGTATGAAAACCTCTCAGTTCTGCTGAGGAGTAAAACAAGATAACTTGCTTGATGACGTGATATGGATGGTCTCCATAAAAATATAAGCAAGGTCCCAATTAAACGCTTTTTGTTCAATGAATTGTCTTGGTAAAGGAGCATTTCTACAGTAAGTAACTCACTGACTGAAGACATATCTGTGCATTTAACTTAACTAATAATAATGGCATCTGTGATAATGTGAAAGTCACAAGTCAAGGACCCGTGCCTTTATTGATGACCACTTGAAAGAAATATGTGCCACTATTCTTGAACTCTTGGACACAGGAACTGATATCTCTGTGTGTTTTCAGCTGCCCAGATTGAGGCATGTAGGTCTCACGACAATTTCTCCCAAGCATGCTTTCAACTTGGCCCTTCTAATAACTGGCTTCTGAAACACTTTGTGGATTTCACCTATTGCATGACATCATTCTCCCTCTCAGCCAATCAACACCTAAGAGAATCTTGATGTTTCCATGGAGATGAGTAAACAAACTTTCCTCATTTTACAGTATCTCTGATCCAATAAACATGTGACTTTTTCTTGTGAAACACAACATTCTTTATCACATCCCTTTATCCAGATCCCACACTTTTACTCCTGTTTATCTCTGTGACAATATGAGGTAGGAAATGAAACTTTAATATTTATTTAATTGGACTGCTTCCTAAGTAGGTAAGCTTCAAAATGATGTGGAATTAAGGGGAATGTACCCAATGACAAGTTAGTCTCCTACTGTGGTCTTGGATCTGAAATTTCTTAGGTTGTGACTTTAAACTCTACAGTTACGTGTGAACTCATTAATATAACTTCGCATTCTTATAGATATAATAGGTTCTCATGGTCCTCAGTTCCTTTAAAATAATAATATTATTATTATTATTAGCTAATTTAAATTTAAAATTTCTGTAGGATGACCTGGCCCAACAACTCAATTCACTGACACCTGATATCCCTAGTACAATACCAGTTTGGTCACAATAGATGGCCTATTGGAACATTATCCCCCACTATTAGGAGACCTCCTAAAAAGTGAGTACATACCATGTTTGTCTTTCTGGATTTTAGTTACTTCACCCTGAATGAATTTTTCTGGTTCTGTCCATTTAGCTGAAAATATCATGATGTCATTTTCTTAGCAGAATAATACTCCATTATGTTAATATTCCACATTTTCCACATAGAAGATTGTCAGTCCTGTTCTTTTGCCCTTGGAAGTTGGTGGGACTTAACTCATTATATTGCATGAGAAACTATGAATATTACTATATTCTTTTATCCTACAAGTTCCTCCATATTCTTCAACTTCCTGGTGATTTTAATTACAATGTCCTCTTGAAGCTCCTTATTTACATGTGGAGTCATGTAATTTCATGACTTTACAGTAAAGAAATGTCTGGGATGTTTATATGAGTGAGTATATACCATGTGTGTCTTTTTGCTTCTGGGACATCTAAACATACTAAGCAAAACAGAGGACCCTAACTAAAATGTTCAATACCCTTCCTGAAAGGGAAAGAGGATGGACATCAGAAGAAGAAGAAAACAGGAAACAACCTAGGAACCTGCTATAGAGGGCCTCTGAAAGCCAGAAGAAGAAAACAGGAAACAACCTAGGAACCTGCCACAAAGGGCCTCTGAAAGCCTGTGCCATGCAGACTGTGAAAGCAGATACTGAGCCTGATGGCCAACTGATGGGCAGAGTGAATGGAATTTTATGTAAGAAGTGCGAAATAGTAAGAGCTGGAGAGGACAGGAACTCCACAAGGAGAGCAACAGAACAAGAAAATTTGAACAGAGGGAACTTCCCACAGACTCATACTCCAACCAAGGACTATTCATGGAGATAACCTAGAACCCTGACAATGCAGCCACTTCTGATGAGAACTGATAGACTAAGATCAGAAAGAAGGAGAGGAGGACCTCCCCTACCAATGGACTTGGGGAGGGCATGCGTGCAGAAAGGGGGATGGGGAGACCAGGAGGGGAGGTGGGAGGGGCTTTTGGGGGATACAAAATGAATAAAGTGTAATTAATAAAAGTTAAAAAAATTAAAAAAAGAGAAATATCTGGGAGGGGCTATGATTTATGTCATCGTTACATGATATAATTCCTATTGTAGTTATATTATAGAAGGGTTTGCTGTGAGTTTTATATGCCAATGAAAGTGACCACAGAGAATGGAGTCTTTGTCTCTAAGTCTCTGTCACTTTATATCTTTGTTTCTTTTGATCTCCATCTATTTATTTTGCTTTGAAAACTCATTTTTTAATTAATTATATTTATTCACTTTGTATCCCCCCATAAGTTCCTCCCTTCTTCCCTATTGATCTCATCCTCCATCCCCCTTCTTCACCCATGCTCCTCCCCAAGTCCACTTATAGGGGAGGTTCTCCTCTCCTTCCTTCTGATCTTAGTCTATAAGATCTCATCAGGAGTGGCTGCATTGTCATCTTATGTGGCCTAATAAGGCTGCTCCCCCCCTCAGGGGGAGGTGATCAAAGAGCAGGCCAATCAGATTATGTCAAAGCATTCCCTCTTCCCATTACTATGTAACCAACTTTGATGCTAAACTGCCATGGGCTAATCTGTGCAGGGGTTCTAGGTTATCTCCATGCCTGGTACTTGGTTGGAGTATGAGTCTCTGGGAAGACCCCTGTGTTCAAATTTTCTGGTTCTCTTGATCTCCTGTGGAGTTCCTGTCCTCTCCAGATGTTCCTGTTTTTGAATTGCTCTCTCTAGCACTTTGTCTGTCTCTCTCTTAAGGCCTACCACTTGTGATTCAGTATGAAAAGCTCTCAGTTCTGCTGAAAGGCTGCAACAAGATGAGTGCTTGCTAACTTGATATCCTGAATGGTCTCTGTAAAAATATAAGCAAGGTCCCAATTAAATGCTTTGTGTTCAGAAAGTTACCTTTTTCAGGGAGTGTTTTCCCACCAAGTAATTCACTGACTGAGGACATATCTGTATTTAACAAATAATAATGGACTCTGTGATAATGTGAATCTCACATGTCAAGGACAAGTAAGTTTATTAATGACCACTTGAAAGAAATATGTGACACTTTTCCTGAACTAAGAGTCTTGTACACAGGAACTGTCATCTCTGGATTATTTGCTTTCAGCTACCCAGATTGAGGCATTTAGAGCTAACCACCCTTTCTCTCAAGCAGGCTGTCACTTGGCACTTAAAATAACTGGCTCCTGAAACTCTTACTGGCTTTCATTTCTTTTTTGATATCATTCTCCCTCTCAGCCAATCAGCACTTGAGAGATTCTTGAGGTTTCCATGGATATGAGTAAACAATCATTGCTCAGTGTCCAGTACCTCTGATCCTGTGCACATGTGACTTTTTCTTGTGAAACCCAACAAGCCTTTATCTCATCCCTTTATCCAGCTCACACTCCTTTACTCTTGTTTATCTCTGTGACAAAATCAGGTTGGAAATAAAACTGCAATGTTTTTAATTGGACAGCTTCCTAAGTAGGAAAGCTTCAAAGTGATGAGGGATTAAAGGGAATGTACTGAATGACAAGGAAGTTACTACTGTGCTCTTTGATCTGAAATATCCTTGGTTGTGACTTTAAACTGGGCAGTTACTCACATACTTACTAAATGGATCTTCACTTTCTTATTGATATAACAGGCTGGCTGGGTCTAGCATTCCCTGGGGTTTTGAGTTTTCAGGAGCAGGGAAAAGAGAAGGAAACCAGAAAATTCCTGGGACTTTTTTGCTAAAACAGAAAGTTAGGTGTATATAAAAGGAAAAATAAGGAGTAATAAACTTCTTGACAGCTGGTGATGTTCCACAATATTGTTGCCAACCCTCTATGAGCACTGTTACCTTGACTGACCTGCTGGATTGTCAGCTCTGTCATACTTAGTAGTCAGTGAGCAATTGTCCTGACCCAGGTGTTTACGTTTACCTGGGCCTTCAGGACAGAGAAATAGGTCTCTGGTATATGTCTAGGACACAAGAGCAGCTGTGTTCCCTGCTGTTGTCCGCTAGACAGAACTTCTAATGTAATGTTTGTGGCAGGACAGCTTCTTCTGAGGTGCAACAAAGTTCTTGGGGTCAGAGGTAGCTGGGTAACCCCTAATTCATGGCTAGGATTGTCTGCTACCTAATGAGTTCCTGGAAAGCTTACCTTACAAAGGCAAATTCTGCCCTTCTTTAGCTGAATCTTTTCCCATGTTGAAAGTCATTGTAAAATTTGTCCACACATTTTTTTATTGCTTATGTGGGAATTTGATATAACATACATTACACTCCCTCACCATTGTCGCAGCTTCAAATTCGTACCCATGTGTCATACTAATTTTTTTTTCTTTAAAAGACATCAATTCTAGTATGTGTTGTTCATCTACTCATTGGAACATGATCAGAATCTCAGTGCCAAGTCCCTTAAGGAAAACTGAGTTCGTCCTTGCCACACACTGGCACTAACCCCAAGAACAAGCCATCAGTCAAGAAGAGCTCTGTACTTTATCACCTTGATCATACTTTTTCTTTTGCATTTCTCTATTTTGATTTGTTCATTTTGTTTCCCCTCTGTTGTCCCCTCCCTTTTTCTCCTCCAAGTACCACCCACACTTTTTCTTCTATCTCTATGCCCTTTCTCTAGTTCCCTGATAGGGGAGATCATCCTCCCCCTTCTATATGACCCTAGCTTATCAGGTGTCAACCAGGCTAGCTGCATCATTTTCCTCTGTGGCCTGATTCTCAGGAAATTTTTCTCCTTATGACTTCAGTTCCCTCTGCTTATGACAGTTTAACTGCATACTCTTCTGCAGGATTTCCAGAGTTCTGAGCTGAGATATAATTTCATAGGGAAATCCCATTTAGACCTGGATGTTTTAAGGTCTTTCTCTGCATAATATAGGACTGTGTGTCTCTGTATTCGATCCCATTTGATGCAGAAGGAGGCATCACTGTGGATGGAAGAACATTGCACTGATCTATTATTAGAGGGCAGAGAACAACATATTTCAATAACAATAGCCAGGATTGCTTGAAAATTTCTGTAGGATGGACTGGCACAACAACTCAATTAATTGATCCCCAGATCTCCCTAGTGGAACACTGGGTTTGGTAACAATAGAAGGCCTATTGGAACTTTATCCCTCACTAATAGTAGACCTCCTAATAAGTGACTACATACCATATTTGTCTTTCTGCATTTTAGTAGCTTCACTCAGGATTTTTTTCTCTGGTTCCATCCTTTTGCCTGAAAATATCATGATGTCATTTTCTTAGGTGATAATACTCCAGTATGGAATTATTCCACATTTAACCCAAAGAAGTTTGTCAGTCTTGTTTTTTTTTGTCCTTGGAAGTTGCTGGGACTTTCATCTTTGTATTGAAAGACAAACTATCAGAATAACTATGTTCTTTTAACCTAGAATTTCCTTCACCTATTTCCACATCCTGGTGATTTGGATTGCAGTGTCTTCTTGAAGCTCATCTATTTATATGTGGAGTCCCCAGTGAGGAAATATCTGGGTTGGAGATATAGCCATGTTAGAAAATATAATTTTTGGGGTTGGGGATTTAGCTCAGTGGTAGAGTGCTTGCCTAGCAAGCACAAGGCCCTGGGTTCAGTACTCATCTCTGAAAAAAAAAAAAAAAGACAAAATAAGAAAAAGACTGAAAAAAAGGTACCTAAGATATAATTCTTTTTTTAATTTTAATTTATTTTTATTTTTAATTACACTTTATTTACTGGTATTCCTCCATCTATTTCCCTACCTTCCCTCCCAATTCTTCCCTTTCTGCCTCTTCTCCACACATGCCACTCCCCAAGTCCACTGGTAGGGGTTTCTTCTTCTTTCTTCTGATCCTACTCTGTTAAGTCTCATGAGGAGTGGATACATTGTCTTCCTCTGTGACCTGGTAAGACTGCTTCTCATTCAAGGGGAGGTGATCAAAGAGCAGGCCAATCAGTTCATGTCAGAATAAGTCCCTGTTCCCATTACTATGGAACCCACTTGGACACTGAAGAGCCATGGGCTACATCTATTCAGGGATTTTAGGTTATTTCCATGAATGGTCCTTGGTTGGAGTATGAGTCTCAGGAAAGACCCCTGTGTTCAAATTTTGTTGGTTCTGTTGTTCTCCTTGTGGAGCTCCTGTCTTCTCCACATCTTCCTATTTCCCATTTCTTTAATAATATTCCCTGCATTCTGTCCAAAGTTTGGCTATAAGTCTCAACATCTGCTTTGATAGTCTGCAGGGCTATCGTTGATAGATTTCTGTATATAGAACCACCCTTGCCTTCCTGAGATGAAGCCTACTTGGTCATAATGGATGATATATTTGATGTGTTCTTGTATTTGCTTGTATTTTGCTGAGTATTTTTTCATCAATGTTCATAAGGGAGATTGGCCTGAAATTCTCTTTCTTTGTTGGCTCTTTGTGAGGTTTAGGTACCAAGATGGCTATGGCTTCATAGAATGAGTTTGGTAGTTTTCCTTCTGTTTCTATTTTGTGGAATAGTTTGAAGAGTATTGGTGATAGCTCTTCTTTGAAGGTCTGGTAGAATTCTGCGCTGAAACCATCTGGTGCTGGGCTTTTTTGGATGGGAGACTTTTGATGACTGTTTTTATTTCCTTCGGGATATAGGACTATTTAATTGATTTACCTGGTCTTGATTCAGCTTTGATAAATGGAATTGATCCAGAAAATTGTCCATTTCATTTAGATTTTCAAATTTTATGGCATATAGACTTTTGAAGTAAATCCTAATGATTATTTAGATTTTCTCAGTTGTTATGTCCCCTTTTGGTTCCTGATTTTGTTGATTTGGATAGTGTCTCTTTGCCATTTAGTTAGTGTGGTTAAGGGTTGGTATATCTTGTTGATTTTCTCAAAGAACCAGCTCTTGGTTTCATTGATTCTTTCAGTAGATTTATTTGTTTCTAATTGATTTATTTCAGCCCTGAGTTTGATTATTTCCTGAGTTTGATTATTACTCCTCTTTTGTGTCTGCTTTTTTTTTTTTTCTAGAGCTTTTAGCTGAGCCATTCAGTTGCTGGCATGAGATGTTTCTAATTTCTTCTTGTAGGCACTTCGTGCTATGAACATTCCTCTTGGCACTGCTTCCATTTTTTTTCCATAAGTTTGGGTATGTTGTGCCTGCATTTTCATTGAATTCTAGGAAAACTTTGATTTCTTTCTTTATTTCTTTTCTGACCCAACTTTCATAAAGTAGCAACTTGTTTGTTTTCAATGCGTATGTGAGGTTTTTGTTATTTCTGTTGTAGTTCAGATTGAGCCTTAGTCCATGGTTGTCAGATAGGATACATGGATTTATTTCAGTCTGTTTGTATGTGTTGAGACTTGTTTTGTGACCCACTGTGAGGTCTATTTTGGAGAAGGTTCCATGAGGTGCTGAGAAGAAGGTAAATTCTTTTGTGTTTGGCTGAAAGGTTCTGTAGACATTTGTTAGGTCCATTTGATATATGACCTCTCTTAGTGTCATTGTTTCTTTGTTTAATTTCTGGTTTGTTGACCTGTCCTTTCTTGATAATGGGGTGTTGAAACCTCCCACTATTAATGTGTGGGGATCCATGTGTGTTTTAAATTTTATCAATGTTTCTTTTACAAATGTGGGTGCCCTTGTATTTTGGGCATAGATGTTCAGGATTGTGATGTCTTCTTCGTGGATTTTTCCCTTGATGAATATGAAGTGTCCTTCCCCATCTCTTTTAATTAATTTTGGTTATACGTTTATTTTATCAGATAGTAGAATGGCTATTCCTGCTTGCTTCTTGGTTCCATTTTCTTGGAAAACTGCCTTTCAGCCCTTTACTATCAGGTAATGTTTATCTTTGTGACTTAGCTGTGTTTCTTGTACATAACAGATTGTTGGGGCTTGTTTATGCATCTGTTCTGTTAGTATGTGTCTTTTCATTGTAGTGTTGAGTCCATTGTTGTTAAGGGAGAATAATGACCAGTGGCTGTTAGATGCTTTGATTTTGCTGTTGTCTATGGTAGTTTGTTTGTGCTTGGCTACTTTTGGTTTTTGCAGTAGAGAGGTTATTTGTTTCCTGTGTTTTCTTGAATGTAGTTAGTTTTCCTGAGTTCTATTTTTTCTTCTACTATCTTCGGTAATGATAGATTTGTGCGTAGGTATTGTTTGAATTTGTTTTTGCTACTGAATATCTTGTTTTCTAGATCTATGATGACTGAGATTTTTGCTGGATATAGTAGTATGAGCTGACAGCTGTGTTCTCCTAGGGTCTTCATTATATCACTCCAGGCCCTTCTTGCTTTCATTTTCTCTGTTGAGAAGTCAGTTCTGATTCTGATGGGTTTGCCATAATATGTTACTTGGCCTTTTTCCCCTTGTAGCTTTCAGCATTTTTTCTTTGTTCTGTGTACTTACTGTTTTGATTATTATGTGGCAGGAGGATTTCCTTTTCTGCTCTAATTTATTCGTGTTCTGTAGGCCTCTTGTAATCTTTTAGGCCTCTCCTATAAGTTAGGGAAATTTTCTTTTATGATTTTATTGAAGATATTTTCTGGGCCTTGGAGCAGGGAATCTTCCTTTTCCTCAATTCCTATTATAATTAGATTTTGTCCTTTGATATTGTCTTGGGTTTCTTGGATGATCTGTGTCAGGAATTTTTTGGATTTAACATTTTCTTTGATGGATATGTCGATTTCTTCCATTGTTTCTGTCTACACCTGAGATTCTTTCTTCCATCTCTTGTCATCTGTTGGTTATGCTTACCTCTATACTTTGTTTTCTTCCCTAAATTCTTCCTCTTCATGACTTCCTCCATTTGTGTTTTCTTTAAGTTTTCCAATCTGTCTTCAGATCTTGAGTTGTTTTCTTTATTTCCTTCACCTGTCTGATTGTATATTCCTCTTTTACTTTTATTTCCTTCAACTGTTTGAACATTCCTCTGTTTCTTTTATTTCTTTCAGTGATTTAACTATTTCTTCTCTGAAGGCTACAAACTGTTTGGCTGTATCTTCCCATATTTCTTCACGGATGACGATAATCTGTTTGATTTTGCCTTCCTCTAATTCTTTACATATTTTATTCGTTTCCTCTATTGTCCTCTTTACTAGCTTAGATGAAAGGTCATCTTCTTGAATTTCTATTATTGGGGGGTGGTCCAGGGCTGCTCACCCACCCATAGATGGAAGGGTTCTGGAGATACCATATTGCTCTGTCTTTTGTTGGTTAAGCTTTTATGATGACCTCTACTCATTGGGACGTTTTAGGTGTTGGTTGTTAGTTTCTGCTGCTTCCTGGAATACTGGGGTAGGGAGAATCTCCTTGGCAGGAAGATAATTTTTCCTGACAGAGGCCTCCTCTGCTTTTTGTGTATGGTCACTGTATGGCCAGTGTTTCCCAGGAATTCCCACTGTTCACCTCAGGTGTTTAGACCTAAGTAGTAGTTGTGGTCTTTTTTTGTTGGGGGGCTCTCCTCTCACCTGTAGAAGTCCTCAAGTCAGCTGACCCGCTGCTGGGTTTCTCCTTCTGAATTTAGTGAGCTTCTGCACTGTTTTCCAGTTATAGCCCTCTTGAAGAACCTGCTGATTCCCTAGCTGTGGGGTTTTCTCCCAACAGGGTAACTCATTATGGTACCATGGGGCACACAGTTCTGTCTAGGAAGTTGAGAGATTACCCCAGCAAGTCTCTGTGCCAGAGGCTGAGAGTTCCGCTCTGGGATGGGAGACTGTGTGGCCAAGTTAGAGATGGTGTTTGGGGGTGCCACTGTGAGCCCAAGGCTGTGCACTCCTCTGTATGCTGGCAACTGAGGGCTCCACTCTGGTCTGGAGGCTGGGCATCTCAGTCTTGGCTGGAAGCTCTATTTTCCTGTCTGGGATGGCGGCTGTTGGCTCTGCTCTGGTCCACAGGCTTTGTGCTCAGAGCTGGGCTGGCAATATGTGCCCTCTCCTGGTTCAGAGGCTAGGCCCACCTCTCTGAGCTGGCACCTAAGAGCTCCACTCTGGCGCAGAGGTTTATTGATGCACTCTGTGCTAGAGGCTGTGCTCCCCGGTTGGAGATGGTGGTTGGGGTCACTCATGTGGGCCAGCTTTGGGTCAGAGGCTGTGCACTCCACTCTGGGCCTGCAATTGAGGTCTGTACGCTGGTCTAGAGAATGAGCTCTTGATCTGGGCCAGAGGCTGTGTGTCCTAGTCTTGATGGCAGCTGGGGGTGCTGCAGAAGGCTGTGTGCTCGAATCTGGAGCAGCAGGTGCGCCTGCTGGTTCCCAAAACCTTTTCCAGGTATTGACTAGATAACCTGAAGTTGGGCCCCAGTTGATTTCCACACCTTAAGCTTTCCTCTCACCTGGCAATCACAAACACTGGTGTTTTAGGTCACAGAGTTCAGTCTCCTGGTCGCAGTGCCGACACTGCTGTCCTGCTCCTAAGAAACAGTGTCCTCCTGACACCGCCATCTTTTCACAGAAAATATAATTCTTATTGGACTTTTATTTTAGGAGGTTGTGCTATGAGGTTGATTTGCCAAAGAAAGTGACCAAACAGAATGGAGTCTCTGTCTCTCGGTCTTTGTCACATTATATATATATATATATATATATATATATATATATATATATATATTTTTTTTTTTTTTCTGTTCGTCTAGGTCTCTCTATTTCTGAATCTGTATCTCTAGCTCTTTCTCCCCAGTGAGGAAATGTCTGGAAATATAGGATTAAGGGGAATGTACTGAATGACAAGGGGGTCTCCTTTTGTGGTCTTGGATCTGAAATTTCCTAGGTTGTTACTTTGAACTGAGCAGTTATTGTTGTATTGACTAAATATACATTCATATTCTCAATGATATAAAAGGTTGGCAGGGTCTAGGGTTCCCTGGAGTATTAGTTCTTTAAGAGCAGGGAAAAGAAAAGGTATCCTGAGAGTCCTGTGGGCTAGTCTAACAGGGTCCACTAGAAAGAGGGAGTTTAAATAGGGGGGACAGAGATGCAAAGAATAGAAAAGACAGATTCTTTGGAGAGTCGAGAGAGTGCAATCGCCATTACGAGATGGCGGTGACACGCGGCCCTGGCCCTAATGAACAAACAGTAGACCACGTCTGCAAGTTGCAAAAGCACGCCAAGCCACTGTCCAGCCTGGGGGCGTTACTGCCCAGTCCAGGGCGTCACATGGGGCAATGGGCAAGCAGCCAACTAGCTGAGTACACGCCGCCATAAGGTGTATTTAAGCAGCACCATTCTGGCGTTTATCGTCTTCGTCTATTCATCGTAATAAACGTTTACTGCAGAAGGATCCTAGTGTCTGCCTGTGCATTCTTGCTGGCGAGAAGTTCACACAGATCACAGCTGTGGCCGAAACCCCGGGACGCCGGGCAGCCTTTGATCGCGGGCCCTGTGAGGAGACCCCCTGCCGCTCTTGGGGCGGATTCGGAACTGCAGTACAAAAGGTACTTTCTGAGACTTGCTAGGTCGTAAAGAGATACCGCCCCATTTAACTGTCCCAGTTGCTCTTACATTTGTTTTGATGGCTTCAGCGATTCTTCTTTTGGTATTCATTTTGCTTCCATAAAGACTAATGCTAAAGTGTTTTTTCTCCGTGGGACATCGTTAGACGGGCATGTATAAGCCGCAGTGTCCCCTCCCTCCCTTTTTTTTTTTTTTTTTTTTTTTTTTTTGGTGTGCTGTTGGGACATTGTTAGTCAGTCGTACATAAGCCGCCTTGCCCCTCCCTGTGTCAGTTTCTCTCGTAGATAAGGGAGCAGCATGGGAGCTTCACATTTGGTGATCACAGCACTTCAGTCGCTTTTAAAACAACATGAATTAGAGCTTTCAAAAAGAACGTTAAAAAGGTTTATTATGGAAATTGATCGCATCGCTCCCTGGTTTGCATGTTCAGGGTCGCTGACGCTTGCTTCCTGGGATAAGCTAGAAGCTGATTTACGGAAGGCAGAAGAAAATGGAAAGCTAAAAGCTGGAGCTAGGTCATTGTGGATTTTAGTAAAATCTTGCTTAGAAGATGAGATGCCATCCATCTGTAGCAGCTGGCCAAGGGGTGTTAGAGGAATTACAAGACAGCATGTCAGAAACAGAACGGGAAAATAGGTTAAGGGCCCTTAAGAAAAAAGAAAAAAAGGACGTCTCTAAGAAAAAAGACCCTTCTGTGGATGTTAAAACCACAGAAGCAAAAAGTGAGGGAAAAGATGCCCTGAGGGAGAAAGGTATAAAGGGAAATAAAAATCCAAAAAGAAAGCCTCTCTATCCGATAAGAGAATTGGAGGCTTTGGGGCTTCATAGCTCTGAATCTGACAAACTAAGTTCCTCCGAGGGGTCAGATTTAGACGGAGAAGTGGCTCACTCCGAGGAGGAGGGGCGCCACCCTCAGGAACCACGGTTACCACCAAATTGAGAACAAAAGAGGGGAGGAGCTGAGATTCGCGGGGCTTTCTCATTAACCCCTAAAGCTCCTCTGCCTTATGTTGAGAGACACAGTTTAGACTTCTTCTTTTCAAAAGGGGATAAAAAAAGGCTTTTACAAGCCTTCCCTGTATTTGAAGCTGCGGAAGGGGAACATGTTTATGCACCGGTAGAATATCCTCTTGTTAAAGAACTGGCAGAGTCAGTTAACAAATACGGGGTAGATGCCAACTTCACAATTTTGCAGCTTGAAAGACTTGCTAGCATAGCCATGACTCCAAATGATTGGCAAAGTACCATAAAAGCTGCTCTCCCTAATATGGGACAGTACTTAGAATGGAAAGCCTTTTGGTATGATGCTTCCCAAACTCAGGCAAGGGCCAATGCCTATGCAGAAGAAAATCAGCGGCAATGGACCTTTGATTTGCTAACGGGGCAAGGCCAATTTGTTCATAATCAGACAAATTATGACTGGGGGGCATATGGTCAGATCTCTGCTGCCGCTATTAATGCATGGAAAGCCCTTTCAAAGAAGGGCGAGGCCAATGGACACCTGACAAAGATTATACAAGGCCCTCAGGAGTCATTCTCAGAATTTGTGGCCAGAATGACAGAAGCAGCAGGTAGAATATTTGGAGATCCGGAGCAAGTTAAGCCAATGATAGAACAGCTGGTATATGAAAATGCTTCCCCAGAATATAAGACAGTCATTACTCCTAGAAGGAACAAAGGGCTAACAGATTGGATAAAAGTTTGCCAAGGACTCGGAGGCCCGCTTACCAATGCCAGCCTGGCGGCAGCCATAATACAAACCAAGAACCGCCCAAGTTCTGGATACAATAAAGTTTGTTTTAATTGTGGCAAAATGGGCCATTTTAAAAGAGATTGTCGTGTGTCTGCAGAAAAGAAAGTTCCTGGAATTTGCCCTAAGTGTAAAAAAGGCAATCTCAGTTAGAGATATTCAGGGAGAGCTTATCCAGCATGAAACCCCCCCTAACGAGAGAGATAAAAATATGCCAAAAAACGGATTTTAGGGCCCCAAGTCTCAGGGCCCCAACAAATATGGGACACAGGCAGAAAACAGGAGGGTTTATCCAGCTGCAGAGCAACAAGAGGATCAGCAGGCCTGGACCTCCTTTCCACCTCCCAATTCTTATTAATGCCACACATGGGGTGCAAACTGTCCCAGTGGAGTTTGAAGGCCCCCTGCCTGAAGGAAGTGTTGGTCTTATTTTAGGTCACTCCTCTCTCACTTTAAAAGGACTTATGGTCCATCCTGGAATATTAGATCAGGATTTTACGGGTCAGCTCCAGGTGCTTTGCTCCTGCCCCCAAGGCATATTTTCTATTTCTCCTGGAGATAGGATTGCTCAATTAGTCCTCCTCCCAAGCCTTCATGACTGTTTTCCATCTACCAGGACACCAAGGGGCGCAAAAGGACTCGGTTCCACAGGAACAGATTTTGCTCATTTGGTAGTTGATCTTAAAACTAGACCTACCCTACAGCTGCAGATAGAAGGAAAAAAGGTTTACTGGTATTTTGAACACAGGGGCTGATAAAAGCATCATCTCTTCCACCTGGTGGCCTAAGGCGTGGCCTGTTACACAATCATCCCACTCCTTACAAGGATTGGGATATGAGGCCAACCCTACAGTTAGTTCACGTTCTTTAATGTGGCAAGCACGGGAAGGTCAAACAGGAAGTTTCATACCATATATTCTTCCTCTCCCTGTCAATCTCTGGGGAAGAGATATTTTGCAGGATTTAGGATTAGCATTGACCAATGAGTACTCTCAACAAGCAGTTGATATAATGAAAAGGATGGGTTATAAGGAAGGAAAAGGCCTTGGTAAACAGGAACAAGGGAGATTACACCCTATTTCACAGGAAAGTAATACAGGGAAACAAGGCCTGGGTTTTCATTAGCTGCCATTGAGGGTTCCATGCCCATATCTTGGCTCACAGAGGAAGCCGTATGGGTTCCTCAATGGCCCCTTTCCTCTGAAAAGCTAGAAGCCGCTACAAGGCTGGTTAAAGAACAGGTACAGCTTGGTCATTTGGAACCATCTATTTCCCCCTGGAATACACCTATTTTTGTTATAAAAAAGAAATCAGGAAAAAGGAGGCTTCTCCATGATTTGAGGGCTATTAATGCACAGATGCGATTATTTGGAACAGTGCAACGAGGCTTGCCTCTGCTTTCAGCCCTGCCTAAGCAATGGAGAATTATAATAATAGACATCAAGGATTGTTTTTTCTCCATTCCATTGTGCCCAGGAGACAGACAGAGATTTGCCTTTACCCTACATGCTGTTAATCACCGTGAGCCAGACCAAAGATATCAGTGGATTGTTCTACCTCAAGGCATGGCTAATAGCCCTACCATGTGTCAATTGTATGTACAGATGGCTCTTGAACCAGTTAGACAGCAATTTCCTTCCTTGTTACTGATCCACTATATGGATGATATTCTCTTGTGCCATGAGGAGTTAGGCATTTTGCAAGATGGGTATCCTTCGTTGCAAAAAACCCTGCAACAATGGGGATTGCATATAGCCACTGAAAAGGTCCAAAGTTCAGAAGTAGGTTCCTTTCTAGGAACTGTTATTTATCCAGAATGAATAGTTCCTCAGAAAATAGAAATTCGCAGGGATCATTTGCATACCTTAAATGATTTTCAAAAATTATTAGGTGATATAAATTGGCTTAGGCCATTTTCAAAGATTCCTTCTGCTGAATTAAAACCCCTATTTGGTATTTTGGAAGGGGATGCTCATATTTCTTCACCCAGAGCCTTAACACCGGCTGCAAGCCACGCCCTACAAGTGGTAGAAGACGCTTTACAAGATGCCCAATTAAAACGTGTAGATGAAACTAAGACCTTTGACCTGTGTGTCATTAAAACTAAACATTTACCAACTGCTGTATTATGGCAAGATGGACCCTTATTGTGGGTTCATCCCAATGCTTCTCCTGCAAAAATTATTGAATGGTATCCAGATGCAGTTGCTCAACTTGCACTTCGTGGGCTAAAAGCAGCCATTACATACTTTGGAAAGGAGCCAAAGTCCTTAATAGTGCCTTATACAGCTCATCAAGTTCAGGTATTAATTGCTACCTCTGATACTTGGGCGGTGCTAGTTACCTCCTTTAGTGGTTTGATTGACAATCATTACCCTAGACACCCTGTTTTGCAATTTGCTTTAACTCAAGAGGTAGTCTTCCCGCATGTAACATCCCAGGAACCACTTCGGGATGGATTGGTAGTGTATACAGATGGATCAAAAACAGGAGTAGGAGCTTATGTAGTTAATAATAAAGTTGTTTCTAAACAATATCATGAAGCCTCGCCCCAAACTGTGGAATGTCTAGTGGTATTAGAAGTTTTGGAAAAATTTTTGGGTCCTTTAAACATTGTTTCGGATTCCTGTTATGTGGTTAATGCAACAAAGATTTTGGAGGCTGCTGGGTTAATTAAAGCATCTAGCAAGCTTGCAAAAATTTTTCAAAGGATTCAGTTTGCCTTAATTACCAGAAGATCCCCTGTTTTTATTACACATATTAGGGCTCCTTCTGGTCTACCAGGGCCCATGTCCCATGGAAATGACCTGGCAGATCGAGCCACAAAGATGATTGCATTTGCCCTCCTTTCAAATTTAGAATTGGCTAAGGAGTTTCATAAAAAATTTCATGTTACAGCTGAGACATTGCGTCATCGATTTGACATAACTAGAAAGGAAGCTAGAGATATTGTTACCCAATGTCAAAATTGTTGTCAGTTTTTACCTGTGCCTCATGTTGGGATTAATCCCAGAGGAATCCGTCCTCTACAGATGTGGCAAATGGATGTTATTCACATGTCATCTTTTGGCAAACTACAATATTTACATGTTTCCATTGATACTTGCTCTGGAGTTATGTTTGCTTCACCCCTGACTGGAGAAAAGGCAGCCCATGTTATTCAACATTGCTTGGAGGCATGGAGTGCCTGGGGAAAGCCCAAAATTCTAAAAACTGATAATGGGCCAGCCTATACTTCTCAAAAATTTGGACAGTTTTGTCATCAAATGGGAGTGACCCATCTAACGGGTCTCCCATATAACCCTCAGGGAAAAGGTATCATTGAACGTGCTCATCGAACTCTAAAATCCTATTTAATAAAACAAAAAGGGGGAGTCCAGGAGGCTCTGCCCTCAGTGCCACCAGTGACTGTTTCTTTGGCACTCTTTATTCTCAATTTTTTAAATTTGGACAGTCAGGGCCACTCGGCGGCTGATCGCCACTGCTTAGAACCTGATAGGCCTAAGGAAATGGTCAAATGGAAGGATGTCTTGACTGGTCAGTGGAAAGGCCAGGATCCTATTTTAATAAGATCCAGGGGAGCTGTCTGTGTTTTCCCACAGGAAGAAAACAATCCATTCTGGGTATCAGAGCGCCTCACGCGAAAGCTCGCAGCAGCTGAAGATGATCCTCCAACGAATATACCTGCAACTAATTCCAGTTCTTGCTTGGATCCTTCTAAATCGGGTTCCTAGTATTGTGGGGGTACAACGTTGGGCCATTTTGTCTGCATTCCCCAAGCCTATGCTGGTCAGACATAATTCATTGACTTTCTCAAAATTCTTCTCGTCCAATAAAGATTTAGGCCTACCTTATCTGCCTGATGATGAGACTGAGGCATCATTAGGGGAAAGCCATGACTTTCCAGAAACTGGCTCCCTTTGCTTTCAAATCGAGCATTCCGTAGGAGACTGTGTTTGGCTTACCAAAAGGATTCTTGGGTCATTTGGCTATAAGGATTGGGATTTGGAAGTGATGTCCCAAAAGGAAAGGGATAATAAGGACGCCATCGATATCCATTATACCTTTTCGCATAAGGTCACCTGGATAAACGCTTCCTTTTTAGGACCAAATTTTTTAGATATAGATAGACCTCTTCAACCTAGGGTGGCCCCTTCATGTGCATGAGAGGATGATGGGACCATCCCTCCATGGTCTGACTGTCAGTCGTGCTTTACTTGATGGGCTGACAAAAATAAAATCTTTTCTTTTTCCCCAAATATGTTGATGGATCCTACAAAAAGTATGGTAATGAGAAAGGGGCTCTTTATACAATATCGAGATATGGTCCCTTTTTATAAATGGATACTTTGTGGGACAAATGGTAGTTGTATGGTCCTCAATCCTCTGGGATTCATTAGTGGCGCTACTGTAGGGAAATTGATCGTCATGGGCGCCATAAATGGTACTGAGTTAAAAAAAAAAAAAAAAGGTTATGGAAATGGAAAATGTGTCAAGGCAGATTACCCATTGGAATAAAACCATTACAAATCAGACGACTTTTCCACCTAGTCCTGTCTGTGTTTATCCTCCTTTCTTACTTGTTTTGTCCAATAATTCTTTTAGAAATTGTACCAATGAGACATGCTGGATGTCGCAATGTTGGAATGCCAGGCGTTACACTCGTGCCCTGGTTGTTAGAGTCCTGCAGTGGATCCCAATCCCTGTGGACACTCCATCCACCCTCTCCCTGTTTAGACAGAGGAGAGATTTTGGCATCACCGCAGCCATTGTTACTGCCATCGCTGTCAGTGCAGCTGCTGCCACTGCTTGGCAATGGCAAATTCAGTCCAAACAAGCACAGCAGTAAATCAATTGTCAGCAGGTGTGGCTGAAGCCATGAACCTTCATGTATCTGCTAGCGCACAATTAAAAGGTGGATTGATGATTCTTAACCAGTGTCTGGATCTTATGGAAGAAAGAATAGATATTTTATTTCAATTGGCTCAATTAGGATGTGAGAGAAAAATAGGAGCTCAATATTACCAGTGTACAATATGAAAATTTTACCCGAGCCACTAATCTGTCCAGGAAATTGTCCTTATACCTTGCAGGAAACTGGTCAGAAGGATTTGAAGAAATGCTTGAAGAGCTAAGGGCGTCGGTGGTGACCATTAATTCTACTCGAGTGGATTTATTGCTCACAGATGGCTTATTATCCTGGGCTTCTTCCACCTTTTCTTATTTTAAGGAATGGGTGGGCGTTGGAATGTTTGGTGCAGCCCTATGTTGCGGCTTAGTGTTCTTACTCTGGTTGGTCTGCAAGCTCAAAACCCAACAACAACATGACAAGGTCGTGATCGCGCAAGCAGTTGTGGCCTTGGAACAAGAATCATCTCCCAAAATTTGGTTATCCATGTTAAAAAATTAAAACAGACTGTGACACTCAGTCGATGCACCTCAGGGGTTTTACCCATTGCACTGAGTCGATGGTGATCCAAGTCACAATGTTGCCTTTGCCTAAGCGGCTGCGGTACCAAAATAGGAGAATGAAAGCCCTTGCACTCCCTGGAATTTTATTCCATTGCACGGGAATGGGTGTCACCTCCATTTTTAATCTTCTCCCTTAGCCCCTGCACCCAGAGGACTTGTCTCCATTGCACCTGGTGGGATAAGGGAGTAATCTAAAGCTCTTGATCACTTACTCCCCAAAGAAGGAGTTCGCTTGATCGAGCTTAGGGCTTCCTTGTGCCGGGCTTACAAGGCTTTGAGGGAGTTTTCATTTATTAAAACAAAAAGGGGGAGATGTGGAGAGTGGAGAGAGTGCAATCGCCATTACGAGATGGCCCTGACACCCGGCCCTGGCCCTAATGAACAAACAATAGACCACGTCTGCAAGTTGCAAAAGCACGCCAAGCCACTGTCCAGCCTGGGGGCGTTACTGCCCAGTCCAGGGCGTCACACGGGGCAATGGGCAAGCAGCCAACCAGCTGAGTACACGCAGCCATAAGGTGTATTTAAGCAGCACCATTCTGGCGTTTATCGTCTTCGTCTATTCATCGTAATAAACGTTTACTGCAGAAGGTGTCTGCAGTAGTGTCTGCGTGTGTGTTCTTGCTGGCGAGAAGTTCGCATGGATCACATGGTTTGTTTCCGAGTTCGGGCTATTACAAATAATGCTGCTACAAACATGATTTGGCAAATGTCCTTAATGTGTACTTGAGCCTCATTTGGATATATGCCAAGAGTTGGATAGCTGTATCTAAAGGAAGCGCTATTCCTAGTTGTCTGAGACAGTACCGGATGGATTACCAGATTGCTTTTACAAGTTTACATTCCCATCAGTAGTGGAGGTGAGTTCCCCTTTCTCCACAATCTCTACAGTTTTTTTTTGTTTGTTTGTTTTGTTTTTTTTATTCGCCATTCTGATGGTTTAAGGTGAAATCTCACTGTTGTTTTGATTTGCATTTCCCTGATGTGTAATGACATTGAGCATTTCTTTAAGTGTTTCTCTGCCATTCGATAATCTTCTGTCAAGAATTCTCTGTTTAGCTCTGCTCCCCATTTTTTAATTGGATTACTTGATTTGTTGCTTTTCAACTTCTTAATTCTTTATATATACAGGATATTAGCCCTCTGTCACAAAGAGGTTTGGTAAAGATTCTTTCCCAGTCAGTAGGCTTTCATTATTTATTTTATTTTATTTTTTTGATGACTGTGTCCTTTGCTTTACAGAAGCTTTTTAACTTCATGAGGTCCCATTCACGAATTGTTGCGCTTAGAGCTTGTGCTGTTGGTGTTCTGTTCAGGAATTTGAGACGTCTCCTGTGCCAATGAGTTTAAGGCTCTATCATATATTTTCTTCTAACTGACTTAATGTGTCTGGATTTATGATGAGGTTTTGGCATCTTTGTCAGAACTCAGGTTTCCATAAGTGTGTGCATTTATTACTGGGTCTTCTATATGGTTCCTTTGACCCACCATTCTGTTTCTATGTCAGTACCATGCAGTTTTTATTACTGTTGCTCTATAGTACAGCTTTAGCTCAGGAATAGAGATCCTCTAGGAGATCATTTATTGTAGAGGATTGTTTTAGCAATTCTGGTTTCTTGTTTTTCAATATGAAGGTGAGAATTTTTCTTTCAAGGTTTGGAAAGAATTGTGTTGCTAATTTGATGGGTATTACATTGAATCTGTAGTTTGCTTTTGGTAAGATGGCCATTTTTACTATGTTAATCCAAGCCATGGGCATTGGAGATCTTTCCATCCTCTGATATCTTCTTCCAATTCTTTCTTCAGAGACTTGAATTTTTTTTCATACAAATCTTTGACATTCTTGGTTAAGATCACATGAAGGTACTTTATGTCTTTCACTGAATACAAGAACACATGAAACATATCATCCACTATGACCAAGTGGATATTCATCCCAGATATGCAGGGGTGATCCCATATACAAAAATTCATCAATGTGATCCACCATATTAGAAAAAAATGAAAAAAACAACAACACAGGATAATTGCCTTAGATGCAGGAAAAGCATTGGGCAAAATCCAAACTCCATTCATGTTAAAAGTATTGGAGAGATCAGAGATACAAGGCACATATCTAAATATAGCAAAGGCAATATACATCAAACCTATAGCCAACATCAAACTAAACAAAGAGAAACTTAAAGCAATCCCACTGAAATCAGGGACAAAGCAAGGCTGCCCACAATTGATGAAGATCAATGAGATAGAAATGCAAACTGAAGAAGTCAAAGTAACACTACTTGCAGATAACATGATATTATACCTGAGTGACCTCCAAAATTCTACATGGGAATTCCTATAGCTGATAAACAGCTGTGGCAAAGTGACTGGATACAACATTAACTCAAAAAAATCAGTAGCCCTCCTGTATACAAAAGAAAAAAAATGGCTGAAAAAGAAATTAGGAAAACAAAAGGAATTACATTATGTAACGAGGCCATATCTCCTAACCTTACTCTGACATTTCCTCACTGGTGACTAAACATGTAAAGAGATGCACTTCAAGGTGATTTGCAATTCAAATCACCAGGAAGTGTAAGAAGATGGAGGGAATTCTAAGCTAAAAGAACATAGTTTTCCTGATAGTTTGTCATTCAAAACAATGATTAAAGTCCCAACAACTTCCAAGGACTAAAGAACAGGACTGACAATCTCCTTTGGGGAAAATGTGGAATATTTTCATAAATGAGTATTATTCAGTAAAGAAAATGACACTGTGATATTTTCAGGCAAATGGTTTGAACTATGAAAATTCATCCTGGGTGAAGTCATTAAAATAGAAAAAGACAAATCTAGTATGTATTCATTTATTAGGAGGTATCCTAACAATATGGACAAAGTTGCAAAAACCCATCTATTGTAACCAAATCAGTCTTCCCCTAGGGGAATTGGGTGTCAATTTATTGATTTTTTGGGCCAGGCCATCCTATGGAAATTTTCAAGCAAGCAAGACTATTGTTATTAAAATATGTTGCTCTCTGCCCTCATCTGATAGATCAGTGCCATGTTCCTATATCCACAGAGATACTTCCTTCTGCATCAAATGGGATTTCATTCAGAGACCCACAGTCCTATAATAAGCAGAGAGAGAGAGAGAGAGAGACCTTCAAACACCCAGCTCTAAATGGGAATTACTTATGGAATTTTCCTTCCCTTCAGAGCTCTTGGAAGCCTGCAGGAGAGGAGGCAGAAAGAATATCCTAAGTAGAAGGAATTGAGGACAGAACAACAATGCCATGGATGCAAGGATGTACTCTTTTTTTTTTTCTTTAAGGGACTTGGCATGGAGAGGAGACTCTGATCATGTGCCAATGATTAGATGAACAACACATACTTCAATTGATGTAATTTAAAGAAAATAATTAGGGTTGCACATGGTATGAATTTGAACCTGGGAGTAATGGAAAGGGAGTATAATGCATATTATAGCAAATTCCCCAAAAACAATAAAAGTAATATGTTGACAACTTTTATAATGACTTTTAACATTGAGAAAAGATTCAGCTAAAGGAGGACAGATTTTGACTTTGTAAGGCATTCTTTCCAGGAACTCCTTATGTAGCAGAGAATTCTAGTCATGAACTATTTGTTACCCAGCTACCTCAGACACTATGAGCTCAGGTACCACTGAGCAAGGAGTCCTGGCACTAATGCTATGTTTAGAGAGTTTGTCTGGAGGACTACAGCAGGAAGCAGCTGTTCTTGTTTCCTAGGTGTATAACACCGACTCATTTCACTGTCCTGAAGGAAAAATGTTAAAATAACACCATGACCAGGAGGGTTCCACACTGACCCCTGATTAGGACATATCTGCCTAACCAGCCAGATTAGCCAAGGCAACCTTGCCCATAGAGGGTTAGCAATAGTAGTGTGGAACACAGCCAGCTGTCAAATAGTTTATTTCCCCTCATTTCTCCTTTATACTCACAGATTTTCTGTTTCTCAGCCAAACTAGTCCCAGGAACTGTCTGGTTTTTGCACAATTTTGGTAATTTGAATTCTGCCTCCTGGACTTAGCAGATGTGGGTCTTATCTAAATTCTATGACTCAGAGTCTTTCCTTGGTGGTCTCTGAAAATGCAGTGTTCTGAGTCTGAGAAGTAGATAGCAAGCTCCCTTCAAATCTGGGAACAAGACCACAAACTTTGTGTAACCTTGAGTGATTTCCTGGATGCCTTGCCAGGTGGCACAAATGCGAAAAAAAAAAAAAAAAAAAAAACCTTTTGCTTGTACCCTTTGATGTATAAGTGTTGTTTGCTTGTTCAGTAAACTGAGACTTTATCAGGAATCTGTATTGTCTCCATTCTTTTTGTCTCTGTCCCGCTATTTACACTTTCTCTTTCAGATGGACCATTTTTTTGTTGGTATAATGTTTTTTTGAAATGTATATACCTTACTCTTGTTCATTCAAATCTTGATTTCTCCACCCTCTTCCAGTCTCTGGTTTCAGTCCAGATAATGCATTGTCATAAACATGCCAAAATAAAACAACTGGCCAAAATGTTGTGCAAAGGGAGGAGCCTGATTACAGGAAAGAGGGAATGGTCCAGAAGGTAGGAAATGAGTGGCAAAAAGGGCAAGGAGAGAGAACTTGGAGAAAGAGCTGGAGGACAGATCTTGCAATTACATTGAGAGGGACTGGACCTAATAGTTCACAAAAAAAACAAGTATAATGGGTAAAATCTAAATGTTAGGAAGAACTATGAGGGCTTGGAGGTTTAGGAGGAAGTAACTATTGCCCAATATTGTGTTCTAGGTTAATTAAATAAATCCAGTGCCAGTGTTGTGATTTGGTTATACAGCTATTTAGGATTAACAGCAAGCTATACTAAAGATACTTATTAGTAAATATTAATCTCACATATAATACTTTTCAATAAGTCCAAAGGATGGGTCAGTTGGCTCCGGAACAAAAGACCTTGAAAACAAGGGGCAACATGAGAAACACCGTTTTTCGGAGCTCCAAAAGCCTAAGAAAAAGTGTGCTTTGTGGTGACAGCCCATTGCAGGGAGGAAGACAAGGTAGTAGGCAGGTAAATCATGGGGCAGAGAAATAGCAGGGAGATGTTAATGAAGTCTTTAAAGTGAATGGTAATAAAAGCAAGGAATTGGGAGAAATGCCATTATCCCTGTTAGTTTACAGATGAAGTTTGTTCCTGGTTCCCAGATGAAGGTACCATTCATCTGGAAACTTGAGAAAAGTAATCTCACAAGCTAAAGACCTATTTGTGGAAATTAGAGCAGCCAAACAGGCAGGAAAAAAAAAAGTACTTCCAAAGTTATTTGAGTGTTCATAAAGGAGCTCAAACAGATTTGTGTAATTTGAGAACAGAAAATAATTTAGGAGCTAGATAGTGAGGATGAAAAGGAGTCTGAAGAATAAACTTCCAAGTGTTGTTGTGCCCAAATCATGATACCCCAAAAGCCCACCACCAGGAGCTCAGTCTGTTGCAAACCACGTGAGGATCTTTTTATTACAAATTACAAACTGCAGCTTGGACTCACACTCCCACCACCAAATCAGTGAGAGCAGAGATTCCTGTGCTCACATTAGTTGGGTGATTTAAAGATTCTGGTTCTGCCTAGCATTCCCAAGGCAGGGGTAATAGTAAATGAAGATTTACTAGCATCTATTGGTCAGAATGACGCATTTTTCATCAGTTGGCTATAGGAAGGTCCCCAAACCATTAGTGATCTGGTGTCCCTCCCAAGGGGTATGGACCAATTTCCTAGTATCTCTAGTGAGTGTGGAAAGAATGTAGTAAGGTAGGTTCTTCCCCTCAGGGCATTACTGGACCTCACCCAGCTAGTTCAGCCCTTAAACTTTAATAATATCTGCTGATTTTTAATCTTGGTCTCTCATTTCTCCCATTCCCATGATAATTTGAAGACCCAATGTTGAGTCTTCCTTATATGTTCCCTTGAATTCAGTAGTTTTACCTTTTTACAATGACATCTGAGTACCATTAGTGTATTGCTCCCAAATATTTTTTTTTCCTGAGAGCCATCAAGCATTTTAAAATACAAAACCCAAAGATAAAATTCAAAATGAGTAGGGGTTTCTTTAGGGTGGATATAGGGGTAGTAAGCCACGGAGAACTATTATCCTTTGTCTGTAGTGTCTCTCTCGTCTTTTAGTCCAGTTCCTGCAATACTAGTTCCCAATTCAGCTAAGCAGGTGCCCAAGATAATAGCTAATGTCAAGGAGCCCCTTTTGACTTATCATTTCAGCCTGCAAGGTGTGATTTTGGGCCAAGGTTCTTGTCTTCTGAAACTGCTTCAGCGCTAACAATAGGACCGTTGCTATCAGGGGCTTGGAAGGCTGAAATGCCAGTCAAAGGTTGGGCAATGGGGCAATCCTCAGATTGGTTAGTTGATCAACCTGAAGAGGTCAGGAGCAATCACATCAGCACCAGGAAGGCCAGATTTCAGTTTGTAGTCTATAGCTGATCCCAGAATAGAATCAACCAATTGAAAATCTGCTGAGACAAATTTAGACTGGAGACAGAAGTTAAAATTTGTCTATTAAATGGGGAAAGTGAGGAATCCCAAGACCAGTGAAAAATTCATCTGGGATCCTTTTGATCTATGCCAGATTCAGGTCCCATGACTTTACTTCCTGAAACTCATATGAATTTTTAGTTTACAAATGGAAATATATTTTAAAAACTCAGAAAAGTAACATATCAGCAGATTTAATAAACAACAATCTGAGAATAACAGGTAAAACTTCATCCCACTGAATGAGTACCAGTTGGCTGTTTGTTAGTGTGTCCATGGTCTGGAACTCTAACGCTTCTTCTGTGGGCACAGCCACCAATGGAGCTTGACCATTTTTCATACACTCAGCATCTACTTTTAGCCCCGATTTCCATGTCACACTGGAAATTTAGGCTGAAATACGTTACTGGCTTTATTGTGAAACCCTGGATGCTTGGACTTTTCTTGACAAAGCAACTAGAAGGAGTACATTTAAGATATTCCTAAATCCAGTCTCCCTCACAAATGGCAGATTTTAAGAATACTGTAATAAAGGCTATGGCTTTTGGGTCAGATATACACAGCAAACAGATGTTTTTAGCTTGATGAGAAGCACCTGTAAATCCATGTTTAGAAAACTACCAAAGGAAATTAAAATCTCAAGCTGGTGACTGAATAGTAAGCAGTTGGTGCTCCATCGAATTATCAGAACTCTATTGATCAATGCCAAAACTCTGAACTTCTGAAATCTTATAAGCACAACAGTAGCAAAGTAAAGAAATCTAAAATATCTCCCATTTTTAATATGCCTTAAATTATTTTTATATCATTATAGCATACATTTATATACCTTAAAATATTTAAACTCTCCAGTCTTTTTTGCATTTATTAACCCTTAAATATTTTTCCAGACCAAATAACACTCTAGATTTTTGTAACTGTTTACTCTTATATTTTTAGACCCAACATAAACTTCTCATCGTTTTTTATCAAGCTATATATCTTAAGACACAGGCAACTGACATGAATCCTGTGAGCAAGGCACACCTGTTTTTCTTTCTAAATAAAAGATCTAGTACCTAGTAGTTCTAACTAACTAATGAACTGATCAATGAGCTAACAATGGATCTAATTGTATGCTCTTTAGCTGCAAAGCTATCATTAGCTTAGGATAGCCATCAAGGTGATCAGAGACCTGAGATGGACAAATTACTTATACCAATCTATGTGCCAATCAAAATGACAGAGATGACTAGTGAGTCCATCATTTAGACAGTGTCCCTGGCTCCTGTGGTCTCATGGAATCATAATCGGAGGCTGTCCAGCCATTTGGCACAGAAGACGAGAGACTGCCTCTGTGGAAAGAGGAACATGAGAGATTGACCTCACATTGCTTCTCGCAATGTGAATAGTGGATCTCTTGGTGTCCGCAGCTTTTTCCCAGTTTAGATTTGGCCCTAGCAGTGGGCCAGGTGAGGCAGTGGTTAGCATATCACAATCCAGAGTCACAGTCATCTGTTACTGTGGTTAGCATATCACAATCCAGAGTCACAGTCATCTGTTACTGTGCCCAAATCTTCTTGGGTACTTAGGGGAGCTACTGCCAGGATTTTGGAACTCTCCGTAACAAAAAACTTACACATGTTAAAATGCCATATTCATCAGATCTCTGACAAGCTTGAGGGCAAGCATATCTCAGTTATTCTTTGTCTATTTTTATCATCTACTCTAAACTGTTCCCTATAAACTAGAGAGTGTAGAATGCTATACTACTGGCATACTGATAAAATGCATGTTTTAGAACTAAAATGCATAATTCCTAAAATGCATATTTTAAATAGATCTACATAGGAAAGCTTTGTCATTACCCATCCTAGGCTTAACCTTAAAAAAAAAAAGAAAAACTAAACAAGACATTAGGTAAAGCTCAACATCTTAACCAACTGCATTCGTTAGCAGTTAGCATAACTTTAAATCTGCTCTTTCTGAACTAAAATCAAAGCAAACCTTTCAATCAGATACAGTTCATACAGAGGGTAGCAAATCTTGCTGATCCTACTGCTTGCATTAAAATTGAACAGCAAAAGCTTAAAGGACAAATGTACTTAGCACTAATCAGAGGACTGAACATAACTGAGAGACCTAAATAAAGATGGTTGTAAACTCATGACTCAACCCTCTTTATCTCTGAACCAGCATGGTAGCTGGCCATGTGTAACTGAACTCAGCTGGAAGCCCTAAACAAAGATGGCAGCAAAACTAAAGACAGCAGCTCTGTGAGACATTTACATTTTTTCATGACTAAAAGTTCTAACATTGTGATCAAATAAGTTTTAGAACCAACTGCATAACAGAACAGTACAGAACAATTTTAAACTGTATAACTACTCTGACCACACCAAACCTTAATAAAGCATAGGAAAACATTTTGCAATGTAAAATCATCAGCCTTTTAAATGAACTGCAACATATTTTAAAATACAGTTTTTCTCAAATCATATTAACTCTCTGGCTTTTTACACATACAGACACTAACTTTCTGCAACATTCTATATACCTTCTGGTTTCTAGATTCATTCTTCTGGCTTAAAAAGACATTCTTATTTTAGATAAGCTATTCTTTAAATATCTCTTGCTCTCTTTCTTGCTTTTCATAAAACATGAAAACTCTCATCAAAATCCTTTCCATCCTGACATGATCTTGTTGGAGCCCAGTGTCCATCATTTGCTTTTTATAGGCAAAGCAAAAACAAGTTACATTAATAAAAAAACAATTTCTGAAACTGCCAAATTCTTTTTCCAAAATTACTTCCTTGTATCAGATATGGTCTAAGGTCACAAAAACAAACTCTAAGGAACTTAGAACAAGCTTTAAGGAACTTGATGAAACTTCCTCTTTTCTCTGTCTCAAGGTAAGGATGGGGTGGAAACATTTTATTTTAAATAAACAAAGCAGCTTAACAAACAAATGGCTCTCCAAAGATACTCTATAAAAAATGCATTTTTTTTCAATTCGCTCAAACCATATGGCTTGGTTTCATTTAGTAAAATTAATAAAATAAATACCAAAGGTTTTCTTTCTTCCCCAAAAGTATCAGGAGATTGTTTCAAATTTTCTGTTAGATCACCCAAGATCATTGTCTAGAATGCATGATAAACTTTAAACATTTTATAGCTTTAAAGATCTAAACATTTTTTAAAACCTCTTTTTGCAATATCAAAATAAAGTACCCCTTTTGTAGAAGTCACAAAGCAGAACTGTAATTTTAAAAGTCAAAACCAGAATTTTAAAACCAGAATTTACCAGTGCAAACAATTGAATTTCTAAAATCAATACCAATTTAAAATAACTTATCCTTTTAATCTAGAAATGAAAAATATTTGACTAAGGTGTTTTTTTTTTTGTTTGTTTGTTTGTTTTTCCTATATCATGTGGCTATCAAGATGGCCATCACAGGTCACATTACAGTTCACCTGGCTATCTCAAGATGGTAGTGACATTATAGCCCACATGGCAATCTCAAGATAATGGCAAAGCACATCACATACCATGTGGTAACTTAAATTGTTGCTATTTAAACATATATAGACCTTATAATCACATAGGCACACATATATGCTTAAAAAAGACTTTGAATTTAACTTTTAACATACCCAATTTATTTGATTATATTAACCATGACCTATAGAGCATAAGATTAGTCAAAGACAAACATGATGGCCACATATACATTTAAACAGAAAGACTAAACTTTACTTACTTCCTCTAGCACTTTCTTTTTAAGCACTTTTTTTATTCTATCTATCTATCTATCTATCTATCTATCTATCTATCTATCTATCTATCTATCTATCTATCTATCTATTTTTACTCAGCAGTGGCTAGACAGCCAGAAACACAAAGATAAAACAACAGATTCTGCCAGTACATCCTGTCTCAGTGGGAGCGACCCATTTTTTAGGCCTATCAAATAGATTTGGGACCCCATGTTCCTCAGAGTGATATTGGGAAACGCTGCACCACAGGGATCTGGGATGTTTCCCAATATCCCCGTGGCTTCCATCTGCCAGCTTGTCAGCCTGTGTACAATGACACTACCAGTACCTGGCAACTCACTGTATACTACCTTGAGATCTCAAATATACACAAAATGAGAAAACAGAGACACAGAACTTGGCCATGAAAAATGCACCTACCCTGTGTTCTGATCCTTTAGCTCAGGAGTCTTGCGAGGTCTGGACGAGCCCCAATTATGTTGTGCCCAAAACATGATACCCCCAACGCCCACCACCAGCAGCTGAGTTCGTTGCAAAACACATAAGGATCTTTTTATTACAAATTACAAACTGCAGCTTGGGCTCACACTCCCACCTCCAAATCGGTGAGAGCAGAGAGTCTCCTTGCTCATGTTAGTTGGGTGGTTTAAAGATTCTGGTTCCACCCAGCATGCCCAAGGCAGGGGTAATAGCAAATGAATATTTACTAGCATCTATTGGTCAAAATGCTGCATTTTTAACTGATTGGTTAGAGGAAGGTCCCAAACCATTAGTGATCTGGTGTCCCTTCGTAGGGGTATGGACCAGTTTCCTAGCAACTGTATATCTAGTAAGTGGAGAAAAAATGCAATAAGGCAAGTTTTCCTCTCAGGGCATTACTGGACCTCACCCAGCTAATTCAGACCTTAAACTGTAATAATAACTGCTGATTTTTAATCTTTTGGTCTCTCAGTGTCATAATTCAGGCTGGCTGCCTGAGCCCTCTGCCCCTGCGGATTTTTCTGCCACAGGGAAAGCCAAAGGGTCAAAGTTATCAGGTATATTTAAATAGTAACCCTTGGGCAGTCTAACAAAGAACTTAAAACAGTTTCTCAACACTTTGGGGGGGGGGAACAAACCTTAGTGTTTATTTTATTAAGTATACAATGTAAAACCAACATATGCTTTTTAAGCCAATTAAACAAAAACTGCAGTCACTACAATATATTCATGTAAAAAATATGTGTTCTTCATTTAAAACAACTATAGATTATTCAGTGCAAAATATTTGCTTATGCTCTTTTACAGGAAAAAAAAAAAGGATGACAGTTCCATGTTAGCCCAGGGTTATGCACTGTTATATTCTGATCATTGTTAACCATTATATTAAATACATGCCTAGCTGCCAGTACCTAAATAAATGATTTAATGCTGTTTCTTTCTGGCCTATAGATTTGATATGGCCAGAATAGTCCACTTGTGCTGAGGGATACAGGCTAAGTTTACTTCTCTGTTTAATGTTAAATAAAACTTTTCTCCTTTAATTGTTTTGCTGTTAAGTTTTAATACAATGTGATAGGATTAATAAGAATCGCTAGCCCCTTATAAATTAGGTTTAATTAAAAGTTTTGCTTTGATTTTATTTTAAAAAGAGCAGATTTAATGTTCTGCTAAAGATTATAGTTGAGTACAAGATTGAGTTTTACCTAGTCTTTTTGTTTAGGTTGTGTTTTCTTTTAGGCTTGAATCTAAAATGGGTAACTATAAAGTTTACCTATGTAGATCTACCTAAAATTTGGTTCTGAAACATACATTGAAAAAATATGCCAAAATTGAGATTATAACATTGTTTTATGGGATGAAGTTTAGAGCAGATGATAAAGGTAGACAAAAAGTAACTCAAATATGCTGGCCTTCAGATATATCAGAGATCTGACAGATATGGCATTTTAACATATGTAAGATTATTATGACAAATTCCAACGTATTAAGGCACAAAAACAAATTAATTCAGTTTTTATTGGTGTAACCTATAGTTTTTCCATTTCAAACAAAAGTTAACCCATTTGTTGATACTTTAAAGGTATTTACTGATGGTTGATTATCTGGTGTTGATGCCTATGCTTGTAAAAGAAAAATAATATATTTTCAAGTATCTAACACATCTGCACAAATAGCAGAGTTATCTGCAATATTGGCTGTGTTTCAAAGTTTTAATAAGAAGTCTTTTTAAAATAAGAACAATTTTACAGAGAGTGCATACAGATAGTGTTCAGTCTTTCCCTAGGTTAGAAACTGCAGGTCAAATTCAGATATCCTCTCTTCCTGGAATTTCATTTTTACAAATTTAAACTTTGATACAAAAAAAAAACTTTCCCCTTTTTTTATGGGACATTTGATGGCCCATTCTAATTTGCCAGACTCCTGTCAAAAAAAAAAAATAGCATTAGCAGATAAAGTCACCAGAGTTTATTTTTCATGGTTAAAAAGAGCCCAGGATTCCCATAATATGCATCATCTTAATAGGCAAACCTTGAAACTTAAATATGGATTGGTAAAGGAATTGGCCCGTAGTATAGTCAAGGCTTGCAGTACTTTTCCTCAATATCAGCCTATTCTTCATTGGGGAGTCAATCTTAAAGGCTCCAAATCAGTTTTGGCAAATGAATATTACTCATATTCCTGAATTTAAACAATTAAAATATGTACATGTTTCCACAGATACCTATTCTGGATTTACTTTTGCCACAGATCAACCAGGAAGAGCTTCAAAGAATGTCATTGCTTATTGTCTACAGGCTTTTAATGTTTTAGGAGTTCCTAAGCAATTTAAAACTGACATTGGAACGGTATATTCTAGAAAATCTTTTTAAGATTTTGTCAACAGCTTCAAGTATCTCATACAACTAAAACACCTTAAAATCGTCAAGGACAAGGCATGGTTGAGCATGCCCACTGAACAATTAAGATTTATTTGCAAAAAACAAAGAAAGGGTTGCTACTCCCCTGGAATCATATAAATCATGTTCTTTTCATTCTGAAATTTTAATTTGGAAAACCATCGTTAAACTGCAACAGATAGATTTTAGCATAGAGAAACCAAGAAAACTTTTGCTAAAGTAAAATGGAGGGATCCTTTAACAAATCAATTTGTTGTAAATGGTGATTAATATTTACTAATGATTTATATTCTGGTAATGCTGCTGTTAATCATAAGCAGCTGCATAACCAAATCACCACACGACACTGGGTTTATTTAGTTGACCTATTACAAAATGCTTGGCAATAGCTACTCCATCCTAAATTTCCAAGCCCTCATATTTTCCTAACATTTAGATTTTCCACATTATACTTGATTTTAGTGATATCTTAGGTCCAGTCCATCTCTCCATGTAGTTCCAAGATCTTTCCTAGCTCTGCTGTCCTAGCTCTCCTTGCCCTTTCTCCTCCCATTCATATCCTGACGTGAATCTCCTCACCTCTTTCCTGTCCTCTGGCTCCTTCTAGCTCAACATTGTGTCTAGTTGGTTCATTTGGAAGTTTACACCACGCTGAGACAGGATGCTTAGAATAAGTATCACAATGCAATATCCAGATTGAAACCAGAGGGTGGGTTAGGGGAAGAAATCAGCATTTGAATGAACAGGGTAAGGTGCATATATTTCAAAATAGCATTATACCAACATCTGTGTCATGGACCCAAACCTATACTCATATGGGGACGAGGATCTGTCTGAGTTTTTCTGCAGAAAATTGATGAAGCTCAGTGGCTCCTGGAATGTCCGGTGCAGCAAGTGGATGAGGTGTTTTCTCCTGACAATGATAACGATGTCCAAGAAGACCCCTCCAGTCAAAATGAATGTTTATTGGGAGTACGTTCCTAATACACATAAACTACATCCAGTTTCCTGGAATGATCCAGAAGTCCTTGTTTATGTCAACAACACTTGGTTGAAGGGTTTTCCTGCTTTTGAAGGAACACAAGTAAAACACACTCTTAACTTTTCAGGAATAGGAAGAGGTTATCCTCTTTGCTTTACCAGAGATAGTGTACATCAAGACAGCTTTACCAGTCCAGGAATTACCAGTCCAAGTCATTGTGCAGAATGCCTGCTACTCTAAAGTTGGGGTGGCAGCTCAAGCCTCCCTTTGAAAACAGGCAAAGTGGAACATTTGAGGGATATTGTTGTCTCTTCCTACGGGAGTTAAGAAAGACAGGCTTACATTTCCAATGAGTTACCCACCCTCTGAGAAAGGAGATCAACATACTTGTCCTCAACTGGTGGTTCCTTGGACAAGATGCATCAGAGAAATGCCCACCATCTACTTCTGGGACCATGACCCTGCATTTACAGTCATGAACTGGACTGGTCTATTGTTAAGGATATTAAGAATTTGACTTCTGGTAAAGGCAGTGAAAATTCCTTTGTTTTAGAAAAGGCTGTGAGGGCTGGACTTTGGAGGACTTCAAATAAAAATTGGCAAACCTATGTGTGGAAATTGGGGACTGCCTTGGGATATATAGGCATTCTCTCTGGGAATGCAAGTAGCTTTGCTAAATTAATCAATTATACTTCTGTTTTGGCATGTGTTAATCTTCCTTATTATTGGAAACATTGTAGGAAGACATTTTAAGAACAATGATACCTATTCAAATGAATGTGTATATTACAATCTTACTAATTTTGTTAGTGCTGATAATAATGTTATTTCAGTATTAGTTGTTAAGCAACCTGCTTTAGTTATGATTCATGTTAGGGTTTCTGATTCTTGGTATGATGAGTCAGAATTTAATTGGACTCAGGTTCAGAATCACCTTGCTGGCATTTGGTCTAGCAAAACTTCTCTTTAGACATGTTAATGATGAGAAATAAGATCCATGACATAGAATCTGCCAAGAAACCCAGTTTAGAATTGGCCAATGTGTCCTGGAATATAGTTACTAGCCTCAGGAAGTACTTCCCATCCTTTGATTCTGTGATTAAGTGGGGACTGAGAATCGCGTGCCTGGCAGTTATGGGTTTGTTGGCCTGTGCCTGCCTTCCTTGTGTGTTACAGTTCCTTCTTCAAAAACTTCAACACATGCAAGTTCAGTTGCATGAATTTAAATTAAAGATCTCTAACAAACCCATTTTTTATGGAGGTAAGTCAATGACGGGTATTATTAAATTGTGTTTTTTAAGACAGAGGCTCATTAAAATTGTATCCCAAGACCTTGATGATGAGTAAGAAAAAAAATTCACCAGCCTAAGCAGGCTCTCCATAAAACAAAGAATGAGTCTGGTAATTGGAATTCTACCTCCTGGCCATACCAGACACGGGTCTTTTATAAGTTCTATGTCTCAGAAACTGTCCTTGGCAGTCTCCTCATGTTGTGTGTTCTGAGGCTGAGATGTAGATAGCAAATTCTCTACAACCTTGGTAACCCAGCAGCAAACTTGGTGTAACCTTGAGTGAATTCCTGGATGCCTTGCCAGGTGGATCAGATGTGTTACTACTGTTAAAAAAAAAATATTGCTTGTACCGTTGGCTTTATAAGTGTTGTTTGCACATTCAGGTAACTGAGACTTGAACAGTAATTTGTCTTGTCTCTATTCTTTGCATCTCTGTCCCTGCAATTACACTCTCTCTTTCATGTGGATCTTGTAGGACTAGCCCACAGGACTGTCAGATTACCTTTGCCACGGACTGGCCCAGTCGGGCTCCCGTCGTCCGCGGGAGAACAAGGCTTTAGACAGGAAGACACAGTTTTGGCGAAGAATTGACAGACAGAGACACCTTGATGGTTTTGACTCTGTTGTAACTTTATTGAAATCAAGCTAGTATTTTTATAATGATTTTACAAAAGGCACCTTAAAATTGGCATACTTTTCAGAACATTTAGACTTTTACCAAGAATACAAAGTTTACATTTTAACTTAAAATGCAGTCAAACATAAAGTAGTACCCACGAATAATCTTGGCCTAAAAACTTTTTGATCAGAGCAAACAAAGGAAAAGAAACCTTAAATATAGTTTTATTATTGTTAACCAATGAAGAGGAAAGTCAGGAGCTAAGTCAGATGCCTGTCAAAGTCCCTCTCTATATCAAAATCTAACTACACCTTTGTTAACCCTCCTCCCATATGTCCTGCCCAAGATTTATGATCTTCTCTAGGAACAAGGCACTGAAGGGAGGGGGAAACTCCCCCCAGCTGCACCTCTCATGCTATTATTTTTTAAGAAGGAGCCTATTATTATTTTACTATTTTTAATGCCTATTAATACTAAATCTAATTTATTACTTTTTTTAAACTTATTTTTATTAAAGTCTTTAACAATCTATTAATAATAAATTTTTTTATAAAGTTAGTTGTGCTGTTTTAGGTGTCACAGGGAAAGATCAAAGAATTCATTATTCCAGCCCCAGAGCCACAACTGAAGAAGCATAGAAATCTCAGAACACGTCTCTTTTCCAAGTGGGATGAGTTTGCCAGGGACCTTTCAGGGGGCATTATTTTTGGGGAAATCATATCCCCCACCCTGTAGCTTATGCTACTATGGCGACACTGGCGTGGGTGTGGCATCTCCCCCTTTTTTTATTTTTAAGACGCAATTTAAACAAATCTCGCTCTACAGTGTGGATGGAGTGGAGTAGTAATTTAAAAAGACAAGGAAACAGGAGCACAACCAATAAAAATAATAAAATCAGGGCCCCTATCATCACTAAATAATGAATCTAATTTAAAGGATTTAAATTTCTAATTCCTGACTCTAAATCAAAAGCTAAGGAACTCAAACTTGCTTTATCTAAATGAGCCTTGCTAATAGCTGTTATATTTTTTTGCAAACTATCTAAATCATGAGTAATATCCGTATCTTTTAAAACTCCTTGTAAATGATTTTTTTTCTTTTTCCATTGGTCAGAAGCATTGTATGGTAAAGGTGTATCACAAATATATGAGAAGGCAGCATGGCATCGAGTTTCCATCCTCGTCCTAATATTAACCATATCTTGTCCCAAGGCTAAAACTGCTTCTTTCAGCGCATTTATCTTGGATTCTAACTTTTTATCTATAATAAATTGTTCTAAAAGGGCTAAAGAAATATTTTTATTTATCTCATTAATAAAATTTGCTGTATGTATCTCTTGAACTAACGCTGTAGTAGTAATAGCAAAGGTGGTTAAAATTGCAATTAATGCTGAAATCCCTAATATAAATGCTGCAACAAATCTCTTAGGCCTAATCAATTTACTTAGCTTTTTTAAAGTCTTTAAAGCAATATTTTTATACCATTTTTTTCCTGTAAATCAACAGGAAGCATAACACAAGCAGGTCTCTTAACTAAAATTATAACAGCAATGTTTTTATCCAAACTAGAATCAATACAATTAGTAACCCTGCAAGCTATACAATGAATTTTATAAAAATGTTTAACATGAATTATATTAATTTGAGAAATATATCCCATAAGAAGAGCAAAAGGATAAGCAACACATGCCCTGGTTTCCAAAGGCACAGAATTTTTTTTTAAGGCCTTTTTTGTAAAATTATATTGGCACTAGCTGCCAATCTAAACAACTCATGATGTGAAACTTAGCATTGGTCTTAGGATCTCTAGAGACCCAAATAGGTTCCACATAACCAGGTGAAAACCATCCTTGTACTTTTTGTGCCAATCCTGGAGGGATATATCCATTGAACTTATCTGAATTATTTTTTAAATATTTAGTATAATCATAATTACCTGAAACAATTGAAAAATCCCAAACCTCCATATGGGTCCCTACAGGCACATATTTAGCTGCAGCCTGAGGGAAGCCACATTTTAACCATTTAGGGGCACCTGTAAGGCTACTTTCTCAAAATTGATCTTTATCTCTAAATTTCTCTGCACAAAGAGGGAGAGGCATAAAAGGAGCCTTTTTAAAAGATACATTATAATTAAGGTACCCCAAAGTAGAAATTTGAAGCTCCCACATTTTATCTTTTTTTTTTTTTTTTTGCCTTTAACTGTCAAATCAGGAGCATCTGTAAGAAAAGTTTGATAATTTATAGGCAGACAACCATATGGTGGAGATCCTTTTAGGGCAATGCAAATGGGGAGCGAATCAGTTCTGCCCTCAAAATTTAAATAAGCTGAGCTATTTATTCTTCCCTCATAATCCTGGAAACCTCCGAAAAGTTCAGTATCATTAGTTAGTACTTTCACATAATCTGGATCCATCCAACCCACAGGGTGTATAAGGGGTGGTTTTGGTACATAAGCCCAATAACTTTTACTATGCACAACAGCATTCTGACACATAAGTAATGACAATACAGCCAGAAATATAAATTCAGGGGTTTTAGGCTTTTGTTGAGCCTTCACCAATTCCTCTGCTTCTCTCATCAGGTGTTTTAGTTGTGTCCATGTTGTCATTTTCTTGGGCATCAACAAGAGCTTCTGCAGCTTTGCTTCCATTTTTTCTCCTTTTTTGCTTTTGTCTTTTTTGTTGCCATCTCGATATTAGCCGGCTGGATGAGTCTATCTGGGATCCAGATGGGGGAGTCGGCATCCTGTGGAAACACACATGCATATCCCCTTCCAGAGGAAATTAGAGCATCCGGTCCCTTCCAGGATCCGGATAACAAATCCTTCCAATATACTTGTGGAAGTTGTTCATTTTTAAGCCCAGACCAATGTTTCATAGCAGGAGTATTGCCCTGCTCATCAGTATTTAAATGGTTTAATACAAACAATGAATGGCTCAGCAAATGACCAGGCGAGAAATAAGTGTGAGCTTGTTTAAGTCTGATAATTTGATTTTTTAATGTTTGATGTGTTCTTTCAATAATTGTCTGTCCTCAGGGATTATATGATATATCTGTCACATGCTCTATGTTCCAGCTCTGTAAGAATACTGCAAGGGCTTTTGATGTATATGCTGGAGCATTATCAGTTTTTATTCTTTTTGGACATCCCATAGTTGCAAAGCATTGGATTAGATGTTGAATGACATCCTTACCTGCCTCTCCTGTTCTTGCTGAGGCAAATATCATATGAGAATATGTGTCCACAGTAATGTGGACATATGCTAATTTTCCAAACTCTGGAACATGAGTAACATCCATCTGCCATAATGATAGAGCTTTAAGTCTTCTAGGATTAACCCCCAATTTTAATGGATGGTACACCTGAGGACAATTACCACAATTTTTTTATAATTTGTCTTGCCTGTTTTCTTGTAATATGAAATAGCCTTTTAAGGGCTAATGCATTTTGATGATGTAAAGCATGGCTTTCTTGAGCTTTTAATATATTTATTACTATTTCTCTTGTTAAGGCATCTGCCATATAGTTTTCTTGACTTAATGGACCAGGTAATTTTGAGTGCCCTCTAATGTGGCCTATAAAAATTTTTTTGTCCTATTTTTAATTAAAATTTGTAAATCCTGAAGCAAATGAATAATTTGAGAATGCCCCAACAAAAGAGCAGTTTTTATTATGGGAAAAAGGCTAGCTACATATCTTGAATCCGTATAAAGATTAAATTTTTCTGAGAAGGTTTGAAAAGCCAAAATAACCACTTTAATCTTTGTCTTTTGAGCAGAAGTTTGTACATTTTGTCTTATTAGTGGTTTTTTGCCTGGGACATAAACTGCAAACCTTCCGTTAGAGGAACCATCTGTGAAAATGCAAAGAGCGCAATCTACAGGCTGTAAAGAACATTTTCTTGGAAAAATTACCTCTGTTTCTTTAAAAAATTCTATTAAGGGATGTCGGGGGTAATGATATTTAATTTGTCCTGAATAGCCCTGCAACGCTATTCCCCAGTCTTTATCTTTTATTAATAATATATCTGTTTGTTTTTTATTATATGGAACAATTATATTATGCATTTCTTTTTTAAATAATTTTTTTGATCTCATCCTTCCTTCGCTTATAATTAAGGAACACATATATGGATAGGAAGCAAGCATTTTTGCTTGAGTATGGGGTAAATGCACCCATTTTAAAATTCCATTTTGTCATAAACATTCTGTAGGAGTATATGGTGTTTTAAAAATAATTAAATCCCATTTTTGATTATAAGCTATCTGTTTAACCTTTGCTTTATTTAATTGTTCTTCCACCAAAGCCAAGGCTTTAATAGCCTCAGGAGTCAAATTTCTGGGAGACTTTGGATTGGAGTCCCCCTGTAACAACTGAAACAAAGGACTCAATTCTCCTGTGGTCAACTTTAAATAAGGCCTAACCCAATTAATATTGCCTAATAATTTTTGGAAGTCATTTAATGTTTGTAACTTATCTAGCCTGATAGATACCTTTTGAGAACTTATATAATCATCATAAATTAATTGACCCAAATAACTTAATGGCCTATTCTTTTGAACCTTATCTGGAGCTATAATTAAACCAAATTTAGTAAATTGCTCAATAGTATAAGCGAGAAGCTCTTGTATAACTTCCCTGGAGAAATGGGCCAACAATATATCATCCATATAATGAATGATATATGCATCTTTATATTTTTTTTACTTTCTTTAAAGCTTTATCTACAAACTTTTGACATAAAGTTGGACTATTTTTTATCCCTTGAGATAAAACTTTCCAGTGATATCTCCTATATGGACGTTTTAAATTTACTGATGGAACACTAAAAGCAAATCTTTTACAATCTTTTGGATGTAACTTAATTGTGAAAAAAAAATCCTGCAAATCTATTACTATTATCTCCCATCCCTTAGGGACTGCTACAGGAGAGGGGAGGCCAGGTTGTAATGCCCCCATATCAATCATTGTAGCATTAACAGCTCTAAGGTCTTGTAAAAGTCTCCATTTTTTGATTTCTTTTTAATAACAAATATTGGAGTATTCCAAGGACTATTGCTCTCTTCTATATGTCCTTTATCTAGCTGTTCTTTTACCAATTGTTCTATAGCCTGTATTTTTTTCTTCCGTTAGGGGCCACTGATTGAGCCATACAGGCTCTTTTGACTTTTAATCAATTTTATCTGCATAAAGTGAGCTCTCAGTGGCCCCTATGAAAAATGCTGATCACTTAAATTATCTGAGGTAACCAATTTTACATTTATCTTTTGCATCATATCTCTGCCCCATAAAGAAAATGGCAAGGATGGTATAACATAGGGCTGAATCATTACTGATTTTTCCTCTAGTTCCCACTTTAACATCTGAGAACTTTGAGCCACATTAGATGCCAACCCCAGCCCTAGTAAAGAGGAAGAAGTCCTTTCACAGGGCCAAGAGGAAGGCCAATCCTTCCCTGCTATACAAGTTTTATCTGCCCCTGTATCCATAAGGCCTTGCAGATTTTTTCCATTTATTTTAACTGTCATAAATGGTCTTTTACAACCTATGTCTTGCACCCAGGCCACGACATCAGAGGAGCCAAACTGACCTTGCTGTCTTTCCTGTTTTAATATTAAATTTGGTAAATTTGAATATGGCAACAACAACAATTGAGCTATTCTTTGTCCTTTATGTAGCTGTATAGTTTCCTTTAATGGCTTTACCATTATTTTTATTTCTCCTTGAAAATCTGAATCTATTACCCCAGGCAAAACCTCAAAATTTTTTTTGTAATTTGAACTTCGGCCAATAATGAACCCAACTGTGCCTTGAGGTAAAGTCCCTAAAACAGAGGTGGAGATTAGAGATACTCCATCCCATGATGAGAGGATTGTATCTTTATTTACTGAGAGATCCAGACCAGCACTTCCTGGAGTGGCCCCAGGCAAATCATGAATAGTAAATTCTGGAGCCTCAGGATTAAGTGAACCTTTTGATTCACAATTTTCTTTCTCTCTTTTTGCTTTGGGGCTGAGAGGTTGCCCCTCATTTAGTTTTTTGTCTCATTCTCTGACTTTTTCTCCTTTATTTTTGTCAGAACAGTTCCACCCTTATGGAACTTGGATCTGCATTCGCTTTTCGAATGTCTCCCCTTCTCACATCGGGGACAGATACCAGGAGTAGGACCTTTCCTTGACCTCTCCTGTTTATCTTCTCCTCGACACATCTTTTATATGTGCCCTGTCCTTCCACATTTAAAACATGTGGGTTTGGAGGAGTCTCTTTTTCCTCCTCCGTAAGTTTTCTTAACATAGGCGCTATACGTTTGACCCTTTATAGCTGCAGCATATGCCATGCCTTGCACGACTGCTGGTGAGGCATCCACACAAGCTTTTACATAATCTTGAATAGTCCCCGTCCCTTTCAGAGGCCTAATCAGATCCTGGCATAGGGAATTTGCATTTTCCTATGCTTTAATAGCATTTTTGTTCCTTCGGTTGGAGGTAGCATCCTATTAATTGTTTCCTCAAGTCGAGACACAAAATCTTGATATGATTCCTCATTTGCCTGCTTAATTCCTGATAAAGTAGTCTCCTTGGTTCCAGGAGGTGGCAACTTTTTCCATGCTTGGACAGCATTTAATGTAATTGTCTCCAAGATCTCTTTTGGTATTTTTACTTGAGATTGGGGAGTAGTATATTTTCCCATACCCGGCAGCATATCCAGCCCAGGTTTTGGCCCTTTTTTCTTTGTAAATTGGGTAACAGTAATTTTTGATCTATCCTCATAATCAGTTCTCCAGAGAACATAGTCTCCAGGACTCAGGGTAGCCTTTGCAGTCTGATGCCAGTCATGTGGGGTTAACCAATTACTTGTAACCATCTCCAACACCTGCAAAGTATAAGGAGCGGAGACCCCTAAAGTCTTCACTGCAGTTTGTAACTCTTAAAATTTTTAAGGAGAGAGGTTTCCAAATAGGTTCCTCATCATCTATTCCTTCCATTACTGGGAAGGTGAATGTTAGATCTCCTTTTCTTTTAGCTTCTTCCACCGCTCCCTGAAAACCAACAGGTGCCAGAGGTTTTCTCCTCCTGCTAACTTTATCCCTTCTTTGCTTTTTAGAGGCCAGAGCCACCAGAGGAGGGTCTTGATCATGAAAATGATCCCTTTCCTCAAAGGGCTCATATTTAGCTGCCTCATCCTCCAGATCATCACCATCAGAAGAATCATCATTTTCATTTTCACTAGACGAGGAGGAGGATTCATGTTTAATATAATCAAATTTTAAAGATGGCTTACTTTTTGTTCCATAAGATTTAGTGGGCTGATTAATAGGTTTCACCTCATTTGTCTGATCTAGAGACAGAGACGAGGTTTCATGAGCCAGACCTTCAAAATCTGTTTCATCAGTTAATAATTCTCTCATTTGTAGCCAAAGAGGATAAGCATGATTGGGGAGTTCCCCTTCTCCATGTTCTTGTACATATTTTCTCATGTCTTTACCCACTCGTTTTCAATCAGCTAAGGTCAGGGAGCCTTCCGCCGGGAACCAAGAGCTGACCTTCTTAATAAAATCAAGAAAGTCCTTTAAGACTTTTTCTGAAACTCTAAAGCCTCGATTTGCTAACATATGCTTTGAAACCGAAAGGAACATTTTTTCTTGCTTTGATTCGGACTGCCCCATATTTGATTACTCGTCTATAACTGACCTCCTTGTCAGCGGACCTGCAGTATCCTGACGAGAGCCTTACCGTGCCTTGATAAAAGAAAAGAAAGAGAAGAGAAAGTTACCTGTCCCAGGTCCCTGTTCTGTTCGGGCGCTACCTGCCACGGACCGGCCCAGTCGGGCTCCCGTCGTCCGCGGGAGAACAAGGCTTTAGACAGGAAGACACGGTTTCGGCGAAGAATTGACAGAGACACCTTGATGGTTTTGACTCTGCTGCAACTTTACTGAAATCAAGCTAGTATTTTTATAATGATTTTACAAAAGGCACCTTAAAATTGGCATACTTCCCAGAACATTTAGACTTTTACCAAGAATACAAAGTTTACATTTTAACTTAAAATGCAGTCAAACATAAAGTAGTACCCACGAATAATCTTGGCCTAAAAACTTTTTGATCAGAGCAAACAAAGAAAAAGAAACCTCAAATATAGTTTCATTATTGCTAACCAATGAAGAGGAAAGTCAGGAGCTAAGTCAGATGCCTGTCAAAGTCCCTCTCTATATCAAAATCTATGTTAACCCTCCTCCCATATGTCCTGCGCAAGATTTATGATTTTCTCTAGGAACAAGGCACTGAAGGGAGGGGGAAACTCCCCCCAGCTGCACCTCTCATGCTATTATTTCTTAAGAAGGAGTCTATTATTATTTTACTATTCTTAATGCCTATTAACACTAAATCTAATTCATTACTTTTTTTAAACTTATTTTTATTAAAGTCTTTAACAATCTACTAATAATAAATTTCTTTATAAAGTTAGTTGTGCTGTTTCAGGTGTCACAGGGAAAGATCAAAGAATTCATTATTCCAGCCCCAGAGCCACAACTGAAGAAGCGTAGAAATCTCAGAACACGTCTCTTTTCCAAGTGGGATGAGTTTGCCAGGGACCTTTCAGGGGGCATTATTTTTGGGGAAATCATATCCCCCGCCCTGTAGCTTATGCTACTATGGCGACACTGGCGTGGGTGTGGCAAACTTCTTTTTTCCCTGCCTTTAAAGACTCAGTATGGCAGGGAACCCCAGACCCTGCCAGCCTATACCATCCATGAGAATGTGAAATTACATTTATTCAGTATGCCAGTAACTTCTCTGATCAAAGAAACCACCTAGGAAATTTCATTTTATTTTGTCATTCAGTACATTCCTCTTAACCCCAAATCGTTTTTAAGCTTCTCTACTTAGGAAAATGTCCAATTAAATAAACATTAAAGAATCATTTCCTACCAGATATTGTCTCAGAAGAAAACAAGAGTAAAGGTGTGGGATTAGGATAAAGGGATGAGTTAAAGGCTTGTTGGGTATCACAAGAAAGAATGAAGTGTGCACAGGATCATCAATGAGGAAAGTTTTCTTACCCAACTGCATGGAAACCTCAAGCTTCACTCAGGGGCTTATGGGCTGAGAGGGAGAATGATGCCATACAAAAGATGAGAGCCAGTGAGAGTTTCAGCAGCCGGTTATTAAAAGGGCCAGGGTGACAGCATGCTTGAGAGAAAGGCTGAGCAGCCCTATATGCTTCAATCTGGGCTGCTGAAAGCACACAATCCAGAGATGACAGTTCCTGTGTCCAAGACTCTTAGTTCAGGAAAAGTGTCACATATTTCTTTCAAGTGGTCACTAATGAAGTCATGTGTCATTGACATGTGAGTTTACAATAATGACAGACTACATTATTATTTGTTAAATTCAAAGATACCTCCTCAGGCAGTGAATTACTACTGGAAAAATGTTCCCTGACGCAGGCAATACTTTGAACAAAAAGCATTTCATTGGGACCTTGCTCATATTTTTATAGACCATCCATGATGTCACACCATGAAGCAGTCATCTTGTTGTACTCCCTCAGCAGAAATGAGAGCTTTTATACTGAACTACAAATGGCAAGCTGAGAGAGAGAGAGAGACTGAGAGAGACAGGGAGAGAATGTGCTAGGGTGACAGATGTAGCAATAGAGAGACCAATAATGACAGAAAACAAGTTATAAAGTGAGAGACTGAGAGACAGAGACTCCATTCTGTTTGGTTACTTTCATTGGCATATCAACCTCACATCAGAACCTCTTATCATATAACTCCCATATGAATTATATAATCTAACAAGGTTATACCTCCTAAGCCTTCCCAGACTGGAGACTTTCCTCACTGGGGACTAAACAGGTAAATAGATGAGCTTCAAGGGGACATTGGAATTCAAATCACCTGGACATGGAAGAAGATAGAGAGACTTCTAGGCTCAAAGAACATACTTATCCTGATAGTTTGTCATTCATTACAATGATTAAGCAACTTCTAGTTTTAAAGAACAGCACTGACAATTTCCTTAGGGGATAATGTAGAATATTTCCATAATGGAGTTTTATTCAGCTAAGAAAATGACATCATCATATTTTCAGGCAAATGGGTGGAACCAGGAAAAATCATCCTGGGTGAAGTAACTAAAATGCAGAAAGACAATTATGGTATGTATTCATTATCAGGAGGTCTCCTAATATTGGGGGATGAAGTTCCCATAGGCCATCTGTATTGACCAAACTAGTATTCCACTAAGGGGACTGGGTGGCAATTAATTGAGCTTTTGTGCCAGGGCATCCTACAGAAATTTTCAGGCAATACAGGCCTTTGTTATTAAAATATGTTTCTCTCTACCCTAAATTGATAGATCAGTGCCATATTCTTTGATCCACAGAGATGCTTCCTTCTGTATCAAATGGTATTACTTATAGAGACCCACAGTCCAATATAATTCTGAGAGAGGCCTTAAAACACCCAGGTCTAAATGGCATCTCCCTATGAAGTTCTCCCTCCCCCCAATTCTCTGGGAAGTTTGCAGTAGAGGAGGCAGGAAGAGTGTCATGATTAGAGGTCATTACAGATCCAAGGAGAACAATGCCCTAAGAATTGGGCCACAGAGGAAGATGATGCAGCCAGCCTGGGTTATACCTGATAAGGTAGGCAGATTTAGAAGGGGGAGGAGGACCCCTTCCCAGGGGAATTTTAGAAATTGCAAAGTGTTAAAAGTAGGCTTGGTGGAACTAGAAGGAGATGAGTGATGGGGCAGCATAGGGGATAAGATGTAAACAAATCATAAGACATAAATACACAAGGAAAACTGTAGTGATCAAGGTGATGAAGTAAATTGCTCCTCAGGACTCATGGCTACTTCTTTCTGGTGGTGCCTGGGATCCACAAGGATGAACTCAGTTTTCTTTAAGGGACTTGGAATTGAGACTCTGATATGTTCCAATGAATATATAAATAACACATACTTTAATTGGTGTATTGTAAAGAAAAAATATTTTAGTGTGACACATGGGTAGGAATTTGAACGTGAGGGCAATGGAAAAGTATTATAATTTATAGTATATGAAATTCCCACATAACCAATTAAAATAATATGTTGACAACATTTACAATGACTTTAAAATGGATAAAAAAGATTCCACTAAGGAAGGCAGATTTTGACTTTGTAAGGCATGCTTTCCAAAAACTCATTATGTAGCAGAGAATCTTAATAATGAACTAGTAGTTACTCAGCTACCTCAGACTCCATGAGCTCAGGTGGTACCTCTGAACAAGCAGTCCTGGAACTAACACTGCATTTTGAGAGTTTGTCTGTAGGACCATAGTAGAAAACACAGTTGCTCTTGTGTCCTAGGCAAATAAAATGGATCCATTTCTCTGTCAAAAAGGCCCAGTTTGAATTGTAAACCCCAGGACCAGGAGGGTTCCTGCCTCTCCACTGAGTAGGACAGAGCTGCTGATCTAGCCAGGTCAGCCAAGGCAACTCTGCTTATAGAGGGTTGGCAAACCTACTGTGGAACAATACCAACTGTGAAATTATATCTTGCCCTTCTGTTGACCCTTTATGCTCACAGATTTTTCTCTGTTTCAGCCCAACCAGTCTCAAGAATTGTCTGGTTTCCTTCTCTCTCTTTTTTTTTTTTTTTTTGTTTCTTCTCTTAAAGACACAATACCACTAGAAACCCTAGACCCTGCCAGCTTATTATACTCATAAGAATGTGAAGGTACATTTAGTGAGAACACAAGTAACAGCTCAGTTCAAAGTCACAACCTAGAATATTTCAGATCCAAGACCTCAGTAGGAGACCACTTTGTCTTTGGAACATTCCCCTTAATCCTACATCACCTTGAAGCTTCTCTACTTAGGAAGCTATCCAATTAAATAAATATAAAATTTTCATTTCCTACCTTACTTGTCACAGAACTAAACAGAAGTAGAAGTAAAGGTGTGGGATCTGGATAAATGGATGAGATAAAGGCTTGTTGGGTTTCACAAGGAAAACCATAGATTCAGGGATACTGGACAGTAAGGAAATTTTGTTTACTCATCTCCATGGAAACCTCAAGATTCTCTCAGGTGCTGATTGGTTTAGAAGAAAATTAGAGGAAAGCCAGTAAGAGTTTTAAGAGCCAGTTATTAAAAGGGCCAAGTTGACAGCCTGCTTGAGGGAAATGATGAGCAGCCCTACATTCCTCAATCTGGGTGGCTAAAAGAACACAAGGGATAGATGCCACTTCCTGTGTCCCATACTCTTAGTTCAGGAAAAATGTCACATATTTTTTTTCAAGTTGTCATTAATAAAGCCATGTGTCCTTGACATCATAAAGTCATACTGTTCTTGACAGTAACATCATAGCTTCTGTGATTATTTGTTTAATGCACAGATATGTCTTCAGTAAGTAAAATACTTCCTGTGAAGATGCTCCCTGACAAAGGCAAATCTTTGAAAAAAAAAAAGCATTTAATTGGACAGTGCTTACATTTTTACAGAGACCATCCAGGATGTCACATAATAAAGCAGTCATCTTCTTGTAGTCCTTCAGCAAAACTGAGAGCTTTTTATACTGAACCACAAGCATCAGGCAGAGAGATGGAGACTGAGAGAGACAGAGGGAGAAAGAGCTAGAGATAGGTAGCTTCAGAAATAGAGAGACCAAGACTGACAAAAACAAAGATGACCTAGATAAAGAGACAGAGGCTCTCTTTTGTCTGGTCACTTTTATTGGTTGTCAACCTCTAAGCATACCCTCCTATAAAATAACTCCAAAAGGAACTATATTTTTTAATAATTTTAAATTTTATTTTTATTAATTAAACTTTATCCACTTTGTATCCCACCACAAACCCATCCCTCCTCTGCTCCCAATCCCAGAATTCCTCCCCCTTGTCCACTCATGTCTTTTCCTAAGTCCACTAATAGGGGAGGTCTTACTCTCCTTCCTACTCATCCTAGTCTATCAGATCTCATCAAGAGTGGCTTTATTTTCTTCCTCTGTGGCCTGTTAAAGCTGCTCCAAAATCAGGGTGTGGAATTCAAAGAGCAGGTCGAACAGATCATTTCAGGGGCAGTCCCTTTTTCCATTAATATGGATCCCCTATGAACACTGAACTACCATGGGCTACATTTGTGTAATGGTTCTAGGTTATGTGCATGCATGGTACTTGGTTGGAGTATTAGTCTCAGGAAAGACAAATGTGCTAAAACTTTTTGGTTCTGTAGCTCCTGTCCTTTCCAGATCTTATTATTTCTCACTTCTTTCATTAGATTCCATGTACTTTGTCCAACCGTTGGTCATAAGCCTCAGGAACTTCTTTGATAATCAGCAGAGCATGGCCTTTCAGATGACCTCTGTGGCAGGCTCATAACTTGTTCCCTATTTTCTCCTTCTTCTGATGTCCATCCTCTTTGTTTTTTGGGTTGGGGATTCAGCATTTAAGTCAGGGATCTCCTTATTGTTTAGTTTCTTTGGGTGTACAGATTTTAGTAGGTCTATCCTGTAATATATGTTTATATGAGTGAGTATATACTATGTGTTTCTTTCTGCTTCTGAGATAGATCACTCAGGATGATCTTCCAATTCCCACCATTTACCTGCAAATTTCATGTTTTCCTTGTTTTTTTTATTGCTGAGTAATATTCCATTGTGTAGATGTACCACAATTTCTGTATGCATTTTTAAGTTGTCGGGGGGAGCATTTGGATTGTTTCCAGGTTCTGACTATTACAAATAAAGCTGTAACAAATGTGGTTGAACAAATTTTCTTATTGTGTACTTGAGCCTCTTTTGGATATATGCCTAAAGGTGGATAGCTGAATTTTGAGAAAGTGCTATTCCTAGTTGCCTGAGCAAACAGCAGATTGATTTCCAGAGTGGTCGTACAAGTTTAAATTCAAACCAGCAGTGGAGGAGTGTTCCCCACTCTCCACAACTTCTCCAGTAGTTGTTGAAACTTGAGTTTTTGATGTTGGCCACTCTGATGCGCATAAGGTGAAATCTCAGGGTCATTTTGATTTACATTTCCCTGATGGCTAATGAGGTTGAGCATTTCTTTAAGAGTTTCTCTGCAATTTGATATTCCTCTATTGAGAATTCTCTGTTTAGATCACTTCCCATTTTTTTAATTGGATTACTTGATTTGTTGCTTTTCATCTTCTTTATTTCTTCATATAATCTGGACGTTATCCCTCTGTCACATAGAGACTGGGTGAAGATTTTTTCCAATCTGTAGGCATTTGTTTGGCTTTGATGACAGTGTCCTTTGCTTTACAGAATCTTTTCAGTTTCATGAAGTCCCATTTATTGATTGTTGCTCTTAGAGCCTGTGCTGTTGGTATTCTATACAGGAAGTTGTGTCCTGGGCCAATCATTTCAAGGCTCTTCGCCACTTTTTTTTCTAACAAATTTAATGTGTCTGGTTTAATGTTGAGGTCTTTGATCCACTTGGACTTTAGTTTTGTGCAGGGTGATAAGTACAGATCTATGTGCATTTTTCTACTTGTAGTCATCCAGTCAGTCCAGCACCATTTCATGAAGATGCTATCTTTTTTTCCATTGTATGGTTTTGGTATCTTTGTCAAAGATCAGGTGTCCATACATGTGTGGGTTTATTTCTCAGTGTTCTATTCAGTTCCACTGATCCACCATTCTGTTTCTATGCCAGAGGCATGCATTTTTTTTTATTGCTGTAGTTCTGTATTACAGGTTGCAATCATGGATGGAGATATCTCCAGATAATGTTTTATTGTAGAGGATTGTTTTAGCAATTCTGTTTTGTTTGTTTGTTTGTTTTTCCATATGATGTTTTGAATTTTTCTTTCCAGGTCTGTAAAGAATTGTGTTGGTAATTTCATGGGAATTGCTCTGAATGTGTAGATATTGTTTGGTAATATGGCCATTTTTACAAAGTTAATCCTGCCAAGCCATGAGTATGTGAGATCTTTCCATCTTCTGACATCTTCTTCTAATTCTTTCTTCAGAGACTTGAATTATTTTTTATACAGGTCTTTGACATTCTTGATTAGAGTCATACCAAGGTACTTTATGTCTTTGAATGAATATAAGAACAAATCAAAGATATCATCACTATGAGCATGTAGGCTTCATCACAGCTATGCAAAGGTGGTTCAATATATAGATATCCATCAATGTGATCTACCTTATTAAAAAAAATGAAAGAAAAACAAACCGCATGCTAATCTTCTCAGATGGTGAAAAAGCATTTGAGAAAATCCAAACTCCATTCATGTTTAAAGTATTGGAGAGATCAGTGATGTAAGGCACACATATAAACATAGTAAATGGAGTAAACAGCAAGCCTGCAGCAAACATCAAACTAAACAGAGAGAAACTTAAAGCAATCCCACTGAAATTAGGGACAAGGCAAGGCTGCCCACTCTCTCTATATGTCTACAACATAGTTCTGGAAGTCCTTGCTAGAGCAATAAGACAATTGAAGGGAATATAATTGCACAGGAAGAAATCAAAGTATCACTATTTGCAGATGATATGATAGTATTCCTGAGTGACCCCAAAAATTCTACCAGGGAACTCATACAGCTGATAAACACCTTCAGAAAAGAAGCTGGATACAAAATTAACTCAAATATCAGTAGCCCTCTGTACACTAAAGATAAAGGGGTTGAGAATGAAATTAGGGAAACAAAGGCTTTTATATTATCTAAAATGCTATAATGCCTAACCCTTCCCAGACATTTCCTCACTCCACAATTAAATAGACATATTTTGAGAGGATGTTGCAATTCAAATATGAGAACATTGTTATCCAGAAATTTGTCATTCAATACAATGATTAAAGACCCAGCGACTTCCATGTTCTAAAGAACAGAACTGACAATTTCCTTCAGGGAAAATGTGGTAATTTGCCATAACAGAGTATTATTCAGCTAAGAAAATGACAATAAGATATTTTCAGGTGAATTGATGGAACCAGGAAAAATCATCCTGGGCAAAGTAACTAAAATGCAGAAATACAAATATGGCATGCATTCACTTTTTAGGAAGTCTCCTAACAGTGGGGAATTAAGTTCCAATAGGCAATTTACTGTGATAAATCCAGTCTTCCTCTACTGCAATTGGGTGGCAGTTAATTGAGTTGTTGGGCCAGGTCATCATATGGAAATTTTCAAGCAACCCAGGCTGTTGTTATTAAAGTATGTTGCTCTCTGTCCTCAACTGATAGATCAGTGCCATGTTCTTCAATCCACAGAGATATTTCCTTCTGTATCAAATTGGATTGCATACAAAGACCCACAGTCCAATATTATGCAGAAAGAAAACTTAAAACACCCAACTCTAAATGGGATTCTGGAAGAGTGTCATAAGTAGAAGGAATTGAGGACACAAGCAGAAAAAGGCCCTTAGAATCAGACCCCAGAGGAAGGTGATGCAGCCACTCTTGACAAGTGCTGATTAGCTAAGGTCACATTGAAAAGGGAGGAGGAACTCCCCTATCAGGGAACTAGAGAAAGAACATGCAGTTAGTAGAAGGAGGTTGGGTGGCACTGGATGGGAAGATGGAGGAAGCAGCAGAGGGGATACAAAGTGAACAAATCAGAATTAATAAATAAGGAAATCATGACCAAGGTGATGAAGTATAGAGCTATTCAGTACTGATGGCTTCTTTATGTGAGTGATGCCAATGTACAGTAGTGAAGAAATCAGTTTTCTTTAAGGGATTTGGCACTGAGACTCTGATCATGTTCCAATGAGTATATGAAAAAGAAGTAATTCATTTCATGTATTTTAAAGAAAAAAAAATTAGTGTGACCCACAGGTAGAAATTTTAATCTGGGCACCATGAAAAAGGAGTGTATTCTAGGTCACATGAAAGTCCCACAAAATCAATAAAAATAATATGGTGACATTTTTTTGCAATGCTTTTAACAAATAGAAAAGATTCTGAGAAAGGAGGGCAGAGTTTGACTTTGTAAGGCATTCCTTCCAGGAATTCATTATTTAGCAGAGAATCCTTGCCATGAACAAGTGATTACCCAACTAGGTTCTACCCCATGAGCTCAGGTAGCACTCTGAACAAGCAGTCCTGTCACTAACACTACATTTAGAGGGTTTGTCTGGAGAACCACAGCAGGTAACTCAGTGGCTCTTGTATCCTAGTCATATCACACTGGCCCATTTCTCTCCTGATGGTGCAGTTTTAACTCTAATCCCCAGGACCAGGAAACTTGTTCACTGATCACTGAGTAGGATACAGCTGTCCATCCAGTCAGGTCAGCCAAGGCAACCCTGCTCATAGCAGTTTGCCAACACTAGAGTCAAATAGCACCAGTTGTCATATAATATCTTGCCCTTCAGTTGTCCTTTCACAAACACCGGTATTTCAGTGTTTCATCCAAATTTGTCCCAGGAATTATCTGGTTTCCTTCTTTTTTCACTGCTTTTAAAGATTCAATACCCCAGGGAACCCTAGACTCTGTCAGTGTATTAATATATCAATAAGAATGTCAAGGTCTAAGGGGGACAGAGCCAAGATGGTGACTAGCACGCACATTTTTTGAGCTGTGGAAGAGCTGAATGCTGGAGTGATTTGAAGGACTTCTGAAGCCAGGGAAATGATGGAGAGGCTTTCTAAATGACAGGGAAGATGGCACGAGGTGAGAACTTTTGTCTCGGACCTCCCTCCTCCTCAGCACCGCTGGCTCACAAAGATTCTCAGCTCAAAGCTCACTGATGGGTATCTGCAGCAGCTAAGACAGAGCCCCATATCCTCTAAGCAGCAACTTCCACCCGTTCCAGTCTTGGAGTCCCAGACCTGCGGCACCATCCTCCCAAGGTCCCAGGTCTGCTAGCCACCATACTATCTCCACAGTGTCACCCAGCCACTGACTGAACGGCCCATCCAAACCCCCAGAGGCAGAAAATTCGCTATATACCCACCAAATCCCAGGAAACCCACCATACAAGCTAGGCACACCAGGCAATGGGACTCCCAGTCCCGAAGAGCACAGTGGCTGGCACCCAGGACTTTCCAGAAGGCATCTGGACTGGCATCCCAGTTTCCAGCTGCAGTTGGACTTCCTAACCTGGCAGCTACAGCAGCACTGAGCTGGCGGAGCACTTCAGTCCTCCTGCATAAGATGAAGCAGAGCCAAACGAGAGATCAGAGAGCCCGGATATGCCAATCCTTGCTGATGTGACCTGCTTGAGAGTGAGTATCCCCTTGAGTGTATGCAGAGCCCCATATCCAGGTTCCTTCTAAAATACAAGCCAGGCATCGGACCCCTTTCACCCACATACCCACTGTTGGAAACAGAGCATCACTTGGGACATTGAAGCCCCTTCTCTGTGGGTCCAACTGAGGAGTTAAGGAAGTTAGTGCCAGAAATTGCACAGCGATTGCACAGTGCCTGCTCAATATACAGTGCAATCACAAATAACCACCTAGAAGCCTGCAAGGCACAGCTCCCCACACACATTTAAAGATTCAATATTCTCTATCACTATGTCCCTCAAGACACACTTCCACACACATACACATGTGTGCACACACATGAGCGAGCCTGCCTTTACTCTTCTGAACCTGTGTACTTTCCTCCCAGAAGAACAGATAGTGAACCAATGCACAAGCTGAAGCACAAGGACCCCTCTCAGCTTCCTGAAGAATTCTACAGATGCCAAAGAGAGATAGTACCAGTCTGAACTGCAGAATCCAGGAACAAACAGGGAAAGTTTCAGATAAGCCAATGGCCAGGGGTAGGCGAAAAAACACATTCAATATAAATCAGGACATCATGACTTCACTGGCAACCACCAAAATTGATGGATACACCAATTCATCAGAAGCACAGGAAAATGACTTTAAAGCTATGTTTACCCAATTATTTGAGGCTCCTAAAGAGGAAACAAGCAATTATCTCAGAACAATAACCTTGCAAATTCAAACAATTAAAGATGAAATGAACAAATCTATCAAAGATTTGGCCAGTCAATTGGAGGCAAAGAAAGAGGAAAAGGACAAAATTCTTAAAGAAACACAGGCAAATGTGAAGAAACAAATAGAAGCACAAGTAGAGATACAATTAGTGTCATATAGAGAGGAAATGAACAAAAAATAGAGACCATTGTAGAGAGACAGGAATCCACATTCAAACAGATGAAGGAAATGGTGCAAGGCATGAAAACAGAATTAAAATCAATAAGGAAAATAGAAACTGAGAAAAGCCTTGAGGTGGAGAACTTGGAAAAAGGAACAGGAAGCACAAAGGTCATCATCACCAACAGAATTCAAGAGATGGAAGAAAGAATCTCTGGAGCTGAAGATACACTCACAGAAACTGATATTTATCTCAAAGAAAAAGTAAAATCAAAAAAGTCCCAAACATAAAATATCCAAGAAATCAAGGATGCCACGAAAACACGTAATCTAAGAATAATAGGAATTGATGAAAAAGAAGACTCTGGGCTAAAAGAACTAAAAACTATTTTCAAGGAAATCATAAAAGAAAATTTTCCCAACTTAAAGAAAGAGATGTCCATAAATATACAAAAGGCCTACAGAACACCAAATAGACTAGACCAGAGAAGAAACATATCACGTCACATCATCGTCAAAACACTGTATCTACAGAACAAAGAAAAGATATTGAAAGCAGCAAGGGAAAAAGGCCAAGTAACATAGAAAGGTAGACCTATGAAAATCACACCAGACTTTTCATCAGAAACTGTGAAAGCCAGAAGGGTCTGGCCAGGTGTCATGCAGACTCTAAGAGACCACAGATGCCAACCCAGAGTACTATACTCTGTAAAGCTTTCAATCAACATAGATGGAGTAAAACAAAACTTTCCACAACAAAATTAAATTTATGCAATATCTACACAGAAGATACTAGAAGGAAAAATTAAATATAAATGAAAACAACTTCACTCAAGATAACATAGCATGCAGATAATACTCCCAACAAAAATTAAAAGAAAACAAGCAATGGAAAACAGTAAGACCACTGACTCCAATATAAAAGAAACTAACATTCATTGGTCACAATTATCTATCAACATCAATGGATTCAACTCTCCAATAAAAAGATTCAGACTGACAGAATGGGTGTGGAAACAGGATCCAACATTCTGCTGCATCCAAGAAAAGTACCTCTGCAACAAAGATAAACACTACCTCAGAGTAAAGGGCTGGACAAATGTCTTTCAAGCAAACAGACCAAGAAAACAAGCTGGAGTAACTATCCTAATATCTAATAAAATAGACTTTCAATCAAAATTAATCAAAAAATATGCAGAGGGGCATTACATTATCATCAAAGGAGGATATCACAATTCTGAATATCTCTGCCCCAAATATAACAGCATGTACATTAATAAAGAAAAAAATTATTAAAACTCAAACACATCATTGATCCCAACACCTTAATAGTGGGAGACTTCAACACCCCACATTCACGAAAGGACAGATCATTTAGACAGAAGCCTAATAAATAAAGACACTTATGTCCTAAAACAAATGCACCTAATAGACTTCTACAGAAATTACCACCCAAACTCAAAAGAGTATAACTTCTTTTCAGCACCTCATGGAACCTTCTCAAAAATAGACCATATAGTCCATCACAAAACAACCTCAACAAATGGAAGAAGATTTAAATAATCTGCTGTATTCTATCTGACCAACATGAACTAAAGCTGGGCCTCAACAACAATAGAATTTAAAAAAAAAACGTACAAACAAATGGAAACTCAACAACTTGATGCTCAAGGACAGCTGGGATAAGAAAGAAATAAAGAAAGAAATTAAAGACTTCCTACAATTCACTGAAAATGAAGGTGCAACTTGCTCTAAATTATTTGACACAATGAAAGCAGTGCTCAGAGGAAAAGTTATAGCACTAATTGCCTTCAAGAAGAAATCTGTGATGTCCCATACAAGCAACTTAATGGCCCAACTAAAAGCTCTAGGGGAAAAAAAAAAAACAAAAAAACAAATACCCCCAAGAAGAGCAGATAGCTGGAAATAATCAAACTCAGGGCTCAAATCAATAAATAAAACTATTCAAAGAATCAGTGAAACCAAGAGGCTGGTTTTGACAAAATCAACAAGATAGACATACCTTTAACCAAACTAACTAAAAGGTAGAGAGAGCCTATCCAAATCAGCAAAATCAGAAATGAAAAGAGAGACATAACTATAGTCAGTGAGGAAATCCAAACAATCATTAGCTCTTACTACAAAAGCGTATATGCCACCAAATTCGAAAATCTAAAAAAAATGGACAATTTTCTAGGAAGAGTCCATCTAACAAATTAAGTCAAGATCCACATAGAAAGATTGAATAGTCCTACATACCCCAAGGAAATAGAAGTGGTCATCAACAGTCTCCCAAAAAAATCTGTGGGCCAGATGGTTTCAGTGCAGAATGCTACCAGACCCTCAAAGAAGTGCTAACTCCAATTCTTTCCAAACTATTCCACAAAATAGAAAGAGAAGGAACATTACTAAATTCATTCTATGTAGCCACAGTCACCTTGATACCTGAACCACACAAAGACCCAACAAAAAAAGAGAACTTCAGACAGATCTCTCTTATGAACATTGATTCAAAAATACTCAATAAAATCCTTGCAAACAGAATCCAAGAACATATCAAAGACATCATCCACGATGACAAAGTAGGCTTCATTCCAGTCATGCAAGGGTGGTTCAACATATGGAAATCCATCAAGGTAATCTACCACATAAACAAACTGAAGGAGAAAAACCACATGATTATTTCCTTAGATGCTAAAAAAGCATTTGACAAAGTCCAACACCCATTCATGTTTAAAGTCTTGGAGAGATCGGGGATAGAAGACACATACCTAAACATAGTAAAGGCAATATATAGCAAGCCTATAAACAACGTAAAACTCAATGGAGACAAACTTCAACCAACCCCACTGAAATCAGGGACAAGACAAGGCTGCCCACTCTCTCCATATCCCTTCAACATAGTACTTGATGTCCTAGCCAAAGCAATAAGAAAACTAAATGAGATCAAGGGGATACAAATTGGAAAGGAAGAGATCAAATTGTCACTATTTGTAGATGATATGTTAGACTACATGAGTGACCCCAAAAATTCAACCAGAGAACTCCTTCAGCTGATAAATGCCGTGTGTGAAGTGGCAGCATACAAAATCAACTGAAAAAAAAAATCAGAAGCCCTCATGTATACCAAAGACAAAAGGGCTAAGAAAGAAATCAGGGAAACAACACCCTTCACAATAGCCACCCTTCCATAAAATATTGATTTTATTATGTTATTTTATAACATAAAATACTTTGGGATGATTCTAACCAAAAAAGGTGGAAAACCTGTTTGAAAAAAAAAAAAAAAAAAACAACAACTTTAAGTCTCTAAAGGAAGGAATTGAAGAAGATATCAGAAGATGGAAAGATCTCCCATGCTCATGGATCGGTAGGATTACCATTAAGTTCACAATTAATATTAATTGTGAAAATAGTCATCCTGCCAAAAGATATCTACAGATTCAATTCAATTGCCATCAAAATAACAACTCCTTTCTTTATAAATCTTGAAAGAAATATCCTCAGCTTCATATGGAGAAACAATAAACCCAGAATCTCCAAAATGATCCTGTACAAGAACAGATCATCTGGAGATATATCCATCCCTGATCTCAAGCTGTACTACAGAGAACTAGTAATAAAAACTTCATGGTATTGACATACAAACAGAAAGGAGGATCAATGGAACCAAAGAGAAGACCCAGAAATAAACCCACATAACTATGAATGCTTGATTTTTGACAAAGAAGCCAAAACCATTCAACGGGGAAAAAAAGACAGTATCTTCAACAAATGGTGCTGGTCCTACTGGTTGACTACATGCAGAAAAATAAAAATAGATCCATATTTATCACCCTGCACAAAACTAAAGTCCAAGTGGATCAAAGACCTCAACATCAAATCAGATACTCTAAATCGGATGGAGTAAAAAGTAGGGAACAGCCTAGAACTTGTTGGCACAGAAGACAACTTCCTGAACAAAACACCAATAGCACAGGCTCTAAGAGCATCAATCAATAAATGGGATAACATGAAACTGAAAAGCTTCTGTAAAGCAAAAGACACTGTCATCAGAACAAAATAACAGCCTAAAGACTGGGAAAGGTTCTTCAACAATCTGACAGAGGGCTGATATCCAGCATATATAAAGAAATAAGAAGTTAAAAAGCAATAAATCAAGTATTCCAATTAAAAAAATGGGGTATCAAGCTAAACAGAAAATTCTCTGTAGAGGAATATAGAATGACACAGAAACACTTAAAGAGATGCTCAACATCCTTAACCATAAGGGAGATGCAAATCAAAATGACCAAGAGATTTCACTTTACACCCATCAGAATGGCTAAGAGGAGTAACTCAAGTCACAACACATGGTGGAGAGTTTGTGGAGAAAGGGGAATCCTCCTCCATTGCTGGTGGGAATGTAAACTGGTACAACCACTTTGGAAGTTAATCTGGCACTTTCTCAGGCAATTAAGAACAGTGCTTTCTCAAGATCCAGCTATACCACTCCTAGGCATAAACCCAAAATTTGTTCAAGTACATAAAAAGACCATTCCCTCAACCATGTGTGTAGCAGCTTTATTTGTAATAGCCAAAACCTGGAAACAATGCAGATGTCTCTCAACAGAGGAATAGATACAGAAATTGTGGTGTTTTTACACAATGGAATACTACTCAGGAATCAAAAAAGAGGAAATCATGAAATTTGCAGGCAAATGGTGGAATCTAGAAAAGATCAATCTGAGTGAGGTATCCCAGAAGGAGAAAGACATACATGGTATACACACATTCATGTAGTCCTATATATTTTGATAAACATAATGAAATCTATACATCTAAAAAAGATAAACAAGAAAGAGGACCCAGGGTAATATGATCAATCCTCACTTAGAAAGACAAATGGGAGGTGCATTGGACATAGGAGAAAACAAGTAACAGGTCAGGCGACTACCACAGAGGGTCCCTAAAAGACACTGCCTAGCAGTGTATCCAAGCAGATACTAAGGCTCATAACCAAACCTTTGGCAGAGTGCAAGGAACCATATGAAAGAAGGGGGAGTTTGTATGATGTGGATAGAATAGGAGCTCCACAAAGACCAAATATAGATGGGCAAAGGGGTCTTTTCTGAGACTGAGACTGAGACTGAGACTGAGGCTCCACCAAAGACTATGTATGGAAATATCCTAGAACCTCTGCTTGGATGAAGCCCATGCTAGCTCATTAACCAATTGGTTTCCCATAGTAAGGGAAACAGGGAATATTTCTGACAGGAACTCAATGGTAGGCTCTTTGAACTCCCCACCCCACAAGGGAGGAGCAGTCCTGCTAGGCCATAGAGGAGGACTCTGCAGCTAGTCCTGAAGATACCTGATAAAGCAGGGTCAGCTGAAAGGGGAGGAGATCCCCCCCAATCAGTGGACTTGGAAAGGGGCAGGGAGGAGATGAGGGAGGGAGGGTATGGGAGGGAATGAGGAAGTGGAATAGAGCTGGGATACAGAGTTAATAAAATGTAACTAATAAAAAAAAAGAATGTGAAAAGAATTTGAAGGCCCATTTAGTGAGTACTTAAATAACTGCTCAGTTCAAAGTCACAAAATAGAAAAATTAAAATCCAAAACCACAATAGGAGATTACCATGTCATTCAGTACATTCTCCTTAATTCCACATCACTTTGAAGCTTCCCTAATTAGGAAGTTAAATAAAGTAATTTTAAAGTTTCATTTCCTACATAAGATTGTCACATAAGTAAACAGGAGTAAGGGCATGGGATCTAGATATAGGAATGAGAAAAAGACTTGTTGGGTTTCACGAGAAAATGTCACTTGTGCACAGGAACAGAGATACTGGACACTGAAGAAAGTTTGTTTACTCATCTCCATGGAAACCTCAAGATTCTCTCAGGTGCTGAATGGCTGAGAGGGAGAAACATTAATGAAACATGTTAAAGCCAATAAGAGTTTCAGAAGCCAGTTATTAAAAGGGCCAAGTGGACAGCGTGCTTGGGAACCAGGACGAGATCACTGCATACCTCAATCTGTGCATCTTAAAGCAACTAAACCAGAGATGACCATTCCTGTGTCTGTACTCTTAGTTCAGGAATATTGTCATATATTTCTTTCAAGTAGTCATTAATAATTCAGGTGTCCTTGACATGTGATTTTCACATTATGATAGATTCCATTATTATATGTTAAATGCAGAGATATGTACTCAACAATTAAATTACTTACTAAGAAAATGCTCCCTGACTAAGGAAAACTCTTTGAAAAAAAACTGAGTAGTATTACATTTTGTAGATGGACTACAATTACTGTATCATTTATTAATTGGGGAGGGTAGGTGTCTGGTTGGTTTCCAGTTTCTGGCTTTTTCAAATAGAGCTGCTATAAACATGGTTGAGCAATGTCCTTATTGTGTATTGATCCTCTTTTGGATATATGCCTAGAGGTGGAGAGGTGAATATTGAGGAATCACTGTTCCTAGTTTTCTGAGAAAAGACCAGATTGCATTTTTCTCCATGTAGGTATCTCCTTAGACCAGCACCATCTGTTGAAGATATGCTACCTTTTTCCATTGTATGGTTTTGGCATCTTTACCAAAATTCTGGTGTCCATAAATGTGTGAGTTTATTCCTGGTTCTTCTATTTGGTTCCATTGATCCACCATTCTGTTTGTATGTCAATTTCATGAGTTTTTAATACTATTGCTATATAATAAAGCTTGAGATCAGGGATGGAGATACCTGCAGAAGATCTTTTATTGTAGAGGATTGTTTTAGCTATTCTGTGTGTCTTGTTTTTCCATATGAACTTGAGGGTTTTTCTTTCAAGTTCTGTAAAGAATTGTGTTTGGTATTTTGTTGGAAACTGCATTGAATCTGTAGATTGTCCATCCTCTTTGCCTTTCAGGATGAGGAGTGAGCATTTAAGTCAGGGTCTACCCTCTTGATCAGTTTCTTTAGGTGTATATATATATGAATATATTGTGTTTGTCTTTCAAATTCTAGGACAGGACACTCAGGATGATCCTTTCCAGGTCCCAACATTTACCTGAAAATTTCATGATAACCTTATTTTTCATTGCTGAGTAATAATCTATTGTGTAGATATACCACAATTTCTGCAACCATTTTTCAGTTGAGGGGCATCTGTGCTGTTTCCAGCTTCTGGCTATTACAAATAAAGCTGCTACAAACATGGTTGAGCAAATGTCCTTATTGTGTACGTGAGCCTCTTTTGGATATATGCCTAGGAGTGGTATGGCTTGATCTTGAGGAAGCACTCTTCCTAGTTGTCTGAGAAAGCACCAGATTGATTTCCAGAGTGGTTGTAGAAGTTTGCAATCCTACTAGCAGTGGAGGAGGGTTCCCTTTTCTACACAACCTCTCCATCATGTGTTGTAACTTGAATTTTTGATCTTGGCCATTCTGATGGGTTTAGGTTGAAATCTCAAGGTCATTTTGGTTGGTATTTCCCTGATGGCTACTGACATTGAACATTTCTTTAAGTGTTTCTCTGCCATTCCATATTCATCTAATTATAATTCTTTGTTTAACTCAGTTCCCCATTTTTTAATTGGATTACTTGGTTTGTTGCTTTTCAGCTTCATTAGTTCTTAATATACACTGGAACTGGATATTAGCTGTCTGTCACATAGAGGGTTGGTAACGATTCTTTCCATTCTGTAGTCATTTGTTTTGTTTTGATGACCATGTCCTTTGCTTTAAAGAAGATTTTAAGTTTCATGAGGTCCCATTTATTGATTGTTGCTCTAGAGCCTGTGCTGTTGGTGTTTTGTTCAGGAAGTTGTGTCCTGGGCCTATCCGTTCAAGGCTCTTTCACACTTTTTCCTCTAACTGATTTAATGTGTCTGGTTTAATGTTGAGGTCTTTTATCCACAGGCACTTTAGTTTTGTGCAGGGTGATTATTATGGATATGTTTGCATTCTTCTATATGATGATATCCAGTTAGACCAGCACCATGAAGATGCTATCTATTTTCCATTGTATGGTTTTGGCATCTTTCTCAGAGATCAGGTATCCATGAGTATGTAGGTTTATTTGTGGGTCTTCTGTGCCGTTACATTGAACCACCATTCAGTTTCTATGCCAGTACCATATAGTTTTTTATTGCTCTTGCTCCATAATACAGCTTGAGATCAGGTATGGAGGTACCTCCAGAAGATTTTTGTTGTAGAGGATTGTTTTAGCAATTCTGTGTGTCTTGATTTTCCATATGAAATTGTGAATTTATCTTTCAACGTCTGTAAAAACTTGTTTTGGTAATTTCATGGGAACTGCATTGAAACTGTAGATGCTATTGGTAAGATGGCTGATTTTACTATGTAAATCCTGCCAAGCCATGAGCATGGAAGATCTTTCTATCTTCTGGTATCTTCTTCCAATTCTTTCTTCAGAGACTTGAAATATTTTTCATCCAAGTCTTTGACTTGCTTGGTTAGGGTCATACCAAGGTACTTTATGCTTTTGGCCAAATACAAGAACACATCAAAGATATCATCCGCTATGACCAAGTAGGCTTCATCCTATGTATGCATAGCTGGTCAAATATATGGAAATCCATCAATGCGATCCACCCTATTAAAAAATGAAACAAAGAAAGACACACTATAATATCCTTAGATTCTGCAAATCACATGATATCCAACCTTCACTCACTTTTAAAGTATTGGATAGATCAGTGTAACAAGGCATTTATCTAAACATAGTAAAGACAATATAAAGGAAGCATATAGGCAACATAAAACTAAACTGAGAAAAACTTAAAGCAATCCTACTGAAATCAGGCACAAGGTAAGGCTGCCCACTCTCTCCATATCTCTTCAAAATAGAAACGGAAGTCCATGCTAGAGCAATAAAATAATTGAAAAAGATCAAGGAGATAGATAGACAAAATGAAGAAGTCAAAGTATCACTATTTTCAGATGATATGATAGTATACCTAAATGACCCCCAAAATGCTACATGGGAATTCCTATACCTGATAAAAATCTTTGGCAAAGTGACTGGATAAAAAATTATCTCAAAAACATCAGTAGCCCTCCTTTATACAAAAGACAAGAGGGCTGGAAAAGAAAGTAGGGAATCAAAAAGGAATCACATTATCTAATAAGGCCATATCTACAAACACTACGCAGACATTTCCGCACTGGGGACTAATCAGGTAAAGAGATGAGCTACTAGCTAATAGAGGCAATTCAAATATCCAGGAAGTGGAAGAAGATATAGGGACTTCTAGGCTAAAAGAACATAGTTATCCCGAAAGTTTGTCATTCAATAAAATGATTAAATTCCCGATGAATTACAAGGACTAAAGAACAGGACTGACAATATTCTTTGGGGAAAATGTGGAATATTTCCATAACATAGTATTATTCTGCTAAGAAAATGACATCACGATATTTTCAAGAAAATGTTTGGAACCAGAAAAAAATCATCCTGGGTGAAGTTATTTAAATGCAAAAAAAGGAATATGGAATGTATTCACTTATTACGAGATCACCTAACAGTGTGGATAATGTTCCAAAAGGACCTCTATTTTGAACAAATCAATCTTCCACTGGGGGAATTTTGTGTCAGTTAAATGAATTGTTGTGCCAGAGCATCATACAGAAATTTTCAAGCAACCCAGGCTGTTGTTATTAAAATATGTTGCTCTCTGCCCTCATCTGACAGATCAGTGCCATGTCCTTGTATCCATAGATATGCTTCCTTCTGTATCAAATGGGATGTCATACAAAGACCCACAGCAAGAAGTATGAGGAGGACCTCCCTTATCAGGTTAGTAAAGAGGGCACAGATAGAAGAAAGAGGGTGGGTGGGACTGGAAGGAGAAAAAGGAGGGTTAGCAAAGGAGATACAATGTGAACAATTTGTAATAAATATATACATAAGAAAAACTGTGATAAAGTTAATGAAATATAGAGCTCTTCAGGACTGTCGGCTTCTTCTTGGGGGTGGTGCCAGGGTACAGCAAGGATGAACTCCATTTTCTTTGAGAAAATTGGCGCTGTGATTCTGATCATGTGCCGATGATTAGATGAACAACACATACTTAAATTAATGTATTTTAAATAAAAATACTTAGAGTGGCACATGGGTAGGAATTTGAACCTAGGAGCAGTGAAAAAGGAGGGTAATGTGTATTATACCAAATTCCCACATAAGCAATAAAAATAATATGTTGACCAATTTTACAATGACTTTTAACATGGAGAAAAGATTCTGCTAAAGGAGGGCAGAGTTTGACTTTGTAAGGCATACTTTCCAGGTACTCCTTATGTAGCAGAGAATCCTCGCCATGAACTAGTGCTTACCCAGCTACCTCAGACTCCATGAGGTCAAGTAGCACCCCTGAACTAGCAGTCCTGGAACTAACACTAAGTTTAGAGCATTTGTCTGGATGAAACACAGCTGCTCTTTTTTCCTAGGCATATATCATGGACCCATTTCACTGTCCTGAAGGACTAATTTTAAATATACACAACAGGACAAAGATAGTTCATCACTGACCACTGAGTAGTGCATAGCTGCAGTGCAGCCAGGTCGGCCAATGCAATCCTGTTCATAGAGGTTTGGCAAGACTAGTGTGCAACAGAACCAGCTGTCTGTTTATTTCGGCTCATTCCCCCCCATTTTTAAATTTTTATTATTTTTTAAAATTTTTTATTAATTACACTTTATTCATTTTGTATTCCCCCCAAAACCCCTCCCTCCTCCCCTCCTGATCCACTCTTCCCCTGATTTCTGCATGCATGCCAATCCCCAAGTCCACTGATAAGGAGGTTCTCCTCTCCTTTTTGATATTAGTTTATCAGTTCTCATCAAAAGTGGATGCTTTGTCCTCTACTGTGGCCTGGTAAGGCTCTTCTCCCCTCAGGGGGAAGTGATCAAAGAGCAGGCCAATCAGATTATATCAGAGGCAGTCCCTCTTCCCATTACTATGTAACCCACTTGGACATTGAACTGACATGGGCTACATCTATGCAGGGGTTCTAGGTTATCTCCATGAATAGTCCTTGGTTAGAGTATGAGTCTCTGGGAAGTTCCCTGTGTTCAGATTTTCTTGTTCTGTTGATCTCCTTGTGGAAACCCTGTCCTCTCCAGCTCTTACAATTTCTCACTTCTTACATAAAACTCTATTCACTCTGTCCAACAGTTGGCTATCAGGCTCAGCATCTGCTTTGATAGTCTGCAGGGCAGAGGCTTTCAGAGGCCCTCTGTAGAAGGTTCCTAGGTTGTTTCCAGTTTTCTTCTTCTTCTGATGTCCATCCTTTTTGCCTTTCAGGATGTGGATCGACCATTTTAGTTAGGGTCCTCTCTCTTGCTTAGTTTCTTTAGATGCACAGATTTTAGTGGGTTTGTCCAATGTTGTATGTCTATATGAGTGAGTATATACCATGTGTGTCTTTTTGCTTCTGGGACAACTCACTCAGGAGGATCCTTTCCAGGTCGCACCATTTACCTGCAAATTTCACGATTTCCTTATTTTTCATTGCTGAGCAATATTCCATTGTATAGATGTACCACAATTTCTGCATCCATTCTTCAGTTGAGGGGTATCTGGATTGTTTCCAGCTCCTGGGTATTACAAAGAAAGCTGCTACAAACATGGTTGAGCAAATGTCTTTTTTGTGTACTTGAGCCTCTTTTGGATATATGCCTAGGAGTGGTATGGCTGGATCTTGGGGAAGTGCTATTCCTACTTGTCTGAGAAAGCGCCAGATTGATTTCCAGAGTGGCTGTACAAGTTTACATTCCCCTCAGCAGTGGAGAAGGGTTCCCCTTTCTCCACAACCTCTGCAGCATGTGTTGTCACTTAAGTTTTTGATCTTGGCTTTTTTGATGATTGTAACGTGAAATCTCAGGGTTGTTTTGATTTGCATTTCCCTACTGGATAATGAGGTTGAGCATTTCTTTAAGTGTTTCTCTGATTTTCAATATTCCTCTACAGAGAATTTTCTTTAGCTCTGTTCCCCATTTTTTAAGTGGATTACCTGGTTTGCTGCTTTTCAGCTTCTTTAGTTCTTTATATATACTGGATATGAGTCCTCTGTCAAATAAAGGGTTCATGAAGATTATTTCCCAATCTGTAGGCAAGTCACTTTGTTTTGATGAGAGTGTCCTTTGCTTTGCAGAAGCTTTTCAGTTTCATGAGGTCCCATTCATTGATTGTTGCTCTTAGAGCCTTTGCCTTTGCTGTTGATATTCTCTTCAGGAAGTTTTCTCCTGTACCAATGAGTTCTAGAGTATTCCCCACTTTTTTTTTTTCCTAGCCGATTTAATGTGTCTGGTTTTATGTTGAGGTTTTTGATCCACTTGGACTTCACTTTTGTGCAGGGTGATAAGTATGGATCTATTTTCATTTTTCTACATGTAGACATCCAGTTGGACCAGCACCATTTGTTGAAGATGCTGTCTTTTTGACATTGTATGGTTTTGGCATCTTTGTCAAAGATCAGGTGTCTGTAAGTGTGTGGGTTTATTTCTGGGTCCTCTGTTCGGTTCCATTGATCCACCATTCTGTTTCTTTGCCAGTACCATGCTGTTTTCAAAACTGTTGCTCTATAGTACGACTTAAGATCAGGGATGCAGATACCTCCAGAAGATCTTTTATTGTAGAGGATTGTTTTAGCAATTCTGGGTTTCTTATTATTCCATATGAAGTTGAGAATTTTTCTTTCCTGGTCTGTAAAGAATTGTGTTGGTAATATGAAAGGAATTGAATTGAATCTGTAGATTGCTTTTGGTAAGATGTCCATTTTTGCTATGTTAATCCTGTCAAGCCACGAGCATGGAAGATCTTTCCTTCTTCTGCTATCTTCTTCCAAGTCTTTCTTCAGAGACTTGAAATTTTTTTCATACAAGTCTTTGACTTCCTTGGTTAAGGTTACTCTGAGGTACCTTATGTCATTTGTGGCTATTGTGAAGGGTGTTCTTTCCCTAATTTCTTTCTCAGCCCTTTTGTCTTTTGTATACAGAAGGGCTACTGATTTTTTTGAGTTAATTTTGTATCCGGACACTTTGCTGAAGGTGTTTAACAGCTGTAGGAGTTCCCTGGTAAAGTTTTTGGGGTCACTCACGTATATTATCATATCATCTCCACATAGTGATAATTTGACTTCTTCCTTTTGAATTTGTATCCCCTTGATCTCCTTCAACTGTCTTATTGCTCTAGCAAGGACTTCCAGAACTATGTTGAAAAAATATGGAGAGAGTGGGCAGCCTTGTCTTCTCCTTGATTTCAGTGCGATTGCTTTAAGTTTCTCTCCGTTCAGTTTGATGTTGGCTATAGGCTTGCTATATATCACCTTTATTATGTTTAGATATGTGCCTTGTATCCCTGATCTCTCCAATACTTTAAACATGAATGAATGTTGGATTTTGTCAAATGCTTTTTTAGCATCAAGGGAGATTATCATGTGGACTTTTTCTTTCAGTTTGTTAATATGGTGGATCACATTGATCGATTTCCATATATTGAATCACACCTGCATACCTGGGATGAAGCCTACTTGGTCATGGTGGATGATATCTTTGATGTGTTCTTATATTCAGTTTGCAAATATTTTGTTGAGTATTTTTGCATCAATATTCATAAGGGAGATTGGCCTGAAATTCTCTTTCTTTGTTGAGTCGTTCTGAGGTTTAGGTACCAAGGTGACAGTGGCTTCATAGAATGAGTTTGGTAATGTTCCTTCTGTTTCTATTTTGTGGAATACTTTGAAGAGAATTGGTGTTAGCTCTTCTTTGAAGGTCTGGTAGAATTCTGCGCTGAAGCCATCTGGTTCTGGGCTCTTTTTGGTTGGAAGACTTTTGATGACTGCTTCTGTTTCTTTGGGGGATATAGGACTATTTAATTGATTTACCTGGTACTGATTCAGCTTTGGTAAGTCAAATCTATCAAGAAAATTGTCCATTTCATTTAAATTTTCAAATTTTGTGGCATATAGACTTTTGAAGTAAGTCCTAATGATTGTTTGGATTTCCTCAGTGTCTGTAGTTATGTCCCCATTTTCATTTCTGATTTTTTTGATTTGGGTGGTGTCTCTCTGCCTTTTATTTAGCTTGGCTAAGGGTTTGTCAATCTTGTTGATTTTCTCAAAGAATCAGCTCTTGGTTTCATTGATTCTTTGAATTGTTTTATTTGTTTCTAATAGATTGATTTCAGCCCTGAGTTTGATTATTTCCAGCTGTCTACTCCTTTTTGGTGTGTCTGTTTCTTCTTTTTCTAGGGTTTTTAAGTGAGCCATTAAGTTGTTTGAATGAGCTGTCTTGAATTTCTTCTTGAAGGCACTTAGTGCTATGACCTTTCCTCTTAGCACTGCCTTCATTGTGTCCCACAAGTTTGGGTATGTTGTGTCTTCATTTTCATTGAGTTCTAGGAAGATTTTAATTTCTTTCTTTATTTCTTCCCTGATCCAGCTGTCTTTTAGTAGAATGTTGTTCAGTTTCCATGTATGTGTAGGCTTTTTGCTATTTCTGTTGTTGTTGTGTTCCAGCTTTATTCCATGGTGATCAGACAGGATACAAGGGATTATTTCAATCTTCTTGTATCTGTTGAGGCTTGCTTTGTGACCAACTATGTGGTCTATTTTGGAGAAGGTTCCATGAGGTGCTGAGAAGAAGATAAATTCTTTTGTGTTTGGGTATAAGGTTCTGTAAATGTCTGTTAGGTCCATTTGATTCATGACCTCTGTTAGAGATATTGTTTCTTTGTTTAATTTCTGTTATGTTGACCTGTCCTTTGTTGAGAATAGGGTTTTGAAGTCTCCCACTATTAGTGTGTGGGGATCTATATGTGGTTTAAGATTTATCAATGTTTCTTTCACAAATGTGGGTGCCCTTGTATTTGGGGCATAGATGTTCAGGATTGTGAAGTCTTCTTGGTGGACTTCTCCCTTGATGGGTATGAAGTGTCCTTTCCCATCTCTTTTGATTAATTTTGGTTGAAAGTCTATTTTATCAGATATTAGAATGGCTACTCCTGCTTGCTTCTTGCATCAATTTGCTTGGAAAGCTGTCTTCCATTCCTTTACCCTCAGGTAATGTCTATCTTTGTGACTTTGTGTGTTTCTTGTATACAACAGATTGCTGGGTTTTGTTTACGCATCCATTCTGTTAGTCTGTGTCTTTTTATTGGAGAATTAAGTCCATTGATATTGAGAGAGATTAATGACCAGTGGCTGTTAGATCCTTTGAATTTGATGTTGGCTCTGGTCATATGCTTGTTTGCTTTTTGTTTTACCGTAGTGGGGTTATTTATTTCCTGTGTTTTCTTAAAAGTAGCTAGTTTTCTTGGGTTGTATTTTCCCTTCTAGTGTCTTCTGTAATGCTGGATTTGTTTGTAGGTATTGTTGAATTTTTTTTTTTTTTTTTTGTCATTGAATATCTTGTTTTCTCCATCTATGAGGACTGAGAGTTTTGCAGGGTATAGTAGCGTGGGCTGATATCTGTGTTCTCTTAGGGTGTGCATAATATCTGTCCAGGCCCTTCTGGCTGTCATAGTCGCTGTTGAAAAGTCAGGTGTGATTCTAACGGGTTTGCCATTATGTTACTTGGCCTTTTTCTCTTGCAGCTTTTAGTATTTTTTCTATGCTCTGGTTACTTACTGTTTTGAGTTTTATGTTGTAGGAGGATTTTCTTTTCTGGTCTAATTTATTGGGTGTTCTGTAGGCCCCTTGTATTCATATTGGCCTCTCCTTTAAGTTGGAGAAATTTTCTTCAATGATTTTGTTGAAAATATTTTGTGGGCCTTGGAGAACAGAGTCTTCTTTTTCCTCTATACCTATTATTCTTAGGTTTTGTCTTTTCATACTGTCTTGGATTTCTTGGATGGTCTGTGTCAGGAATTTTTTGGATTTAACATTTTCTTTGACAGATACATTGATTTCTTCCATTGTATCTTCCACACCTGAGATTCTTTCTTCCATTTCTTGTAGCCTATTGGTTATGCTAACTTCTGTAGTTCCTGTTTTCTTCCCTAAGTTCTTTCTTTCCACAATTTCTTCCATTTCTGTTTTTTTTTAATTTTTCCAATTCTATCATCATTCTATATTGTTGGTTTCCTTCACCTGTCTGACTGTATTTTCATGTTTTTCCATCAATTTTTTCAGCTGTTTGTTTGAAAAATCCACTGTTTCTTTTATTTCATTCAGTGATTTAAGCATTTCCTCTCTAAAGGCCACAGACTGTTTGGCTGAAGCATCCTCTATTTCTTTTCGTATTTTATTTGTTTCCTCTGTTATCTTCTTCATGAGCATAGATGTCCTTGAATTTCAATTATGCTGGGGTGTCTAGGGCTATTTGCCCCTGGATAACTGGGTTCTGGAGATGTCATATTTCTCTGGCTATTGTTGGTTGAACTTTTATGCTGTCCTCTACCCATTGGGCTATCTTAGTTGTTTGAAGTTAGTTTCTGGTTGTTCCTGGACTGTTGTAGTGGAGAGAACCCCTTTGGCAGGAAGATGGTTTTTCCTGAAGGAAGCCTTCTTAGCTTTTTGGGTATAGTCACTGGATGGAAAATGTTTTTCAGGAGTTGCTACAGCTCACCTCAGGCATAGAGACCTGGGTGTTAACTGTGGTCCTGATTAGTCGAGAGGGCTCTCCTCTCACCGGGAGAAGTCCTGGAGATACCTGGCCTGCTTCTGGGTTTCTTGCTGTAAATTTAGTGATCAGCTGCTGAAACCTGTGTGTCCCATGGTTTGGTCAGTTTTGTTAGGGATAACTGGTTGCCCCTTGGAGCAGTATCTGGGGCTTGATCTCGCGCAGCTCATCTGTACTGGTTGCTTTGTTTACTTCCTTCACCTGTCTGATTGTACTTCCCTGTTTTTCTTTGAGTTCCTTCAACTCTGTTTCTTTTATTTCATTCAGTGCTTTAAGCATTTCCTTTCTAAAGGCCATAAAATGTTTGGCTGCAGCTTTCTCTATTTCTTTACGGAAGGCAATATTCTGTATGAGTTTATCTTCCCCTATGTCTTTACATATCTTATTTGTTTCCTCTGTTATCATCTCCATGAGCATAGTTGTTAGGTCATCTTCTTGGATTTCAGTTATGCTGGGGTGTCCCGGGCTTCTTGCTCCTGGGTAATTGGGTTCTGGAGATGCCATATTGCTCTGTCTTTTGTTGCTTGAGCTTTTATGCTGGCCTCTACCCATTGTGCTATCTTAGGTGTTTGGGGTTATGGGGAACCTGGGGATCCTGGGGATCCACCACAGGTCCTGGGGATCCTGTGGTGGAGAGAATCCCCTTGGGAGAAAGCTGGTTTTTCCTGAAGGAAATGTTCTCAGCTTTTTGGGTATAGTCCCTGGATGGCTCGCGTTTTTTCAGGAGTTGCTGCTGCTCACCTCAGGGAAAGAGACATGAATGGTAACTGTGGTCTTTGTTAGTCGAGAGGGTTCTCCTCTCACCCAGGGAAGAAGTCCTGACGACAGCTGCCCTGTTTCTGGGTTTCTTGCCATATATTTAATGATCAGCTGCTGTGACCCACTTGGACATCTTGTGGGCATCAACTGTTTGTGCCTGTGTCTGGAGCACGGCTGAGTGATGGCGGCTGGGCCCCTCTGGTCTGCAAGACTTTTTCCAGGGAAGGATTGGATGATTTAAGTCAGTACAGTTTCCTTCCTTCCTAGTTGATTCTCTGGAGACAAGGACACCCAGTCTCTTTTTTGCCCTGGGGCGCACCACTCTATCTCCTCCAGCTAGCTGGCATGCAGAAACTGCCTGTGTCTGCCTTTCCGGCCTTTGGGATCCTGGGTAATTTTCCTTTTTGGGGTGGGGGTGTTGGCTGAGTGCTCTGAGATAAGACCAGCCATTTCCTTCCCTGTGTGTTTCCACCGGACAGTGAAACTCATCTCATTTGCTGGTGTCCTGGTGCCCACAGTTCTATCTCAGGCAGTGAATCAGGTATGCAGGCAGGGCTCTGTGCAGGAGCCTGGGTCCCCGTCTCTGGCTCAGAATGGCTCCTGGGGTTCCTGTGGAACCTGAGTCTATTCCAGGGGATGTCTGTGTGAACTAAGGTCGGTCCCAATTGTTTCCGGCACCATTGGGTTATCACTCGACTGAAAATTCCAGTCTCTCATAGTGTGGTGTGCACGGTTCAGTCTGGGACCTTGTCCAGAGACACTGGCTTGTGGCTATGGGCTGGGGCTGGGGCTGGAGGCCAAGTGTCTGGCAGATCCTGGATCTCTTCCACTGTTTAGCAGGGTGAATTAAAAGTTGATTGAATCCCCCACCGTGGGGTAGCCTCTCACCTGGGAAACAGAATCTCCTGTGTTTTATTGCAGCCCCGAGTTCTAATTGCTGGTCAATGTGCCAATCCTGCTGTGCTGCTGTGCTGCTCAGAATGAGAGTCCTTCCTGCACCGCCATCTTGCCCTGTTCCTCCGACAAAATTTTTCTAAAGTTACCTTGTAAATTCTTTTTCTTAATAATAGATGTTATGTCGTTAGTGATCTAAAGTTGGGATTCACATCATGTTTAGTTTTATGTAAAGAGAGATAATGTTACACTTCTCTGAAAACTGCCTTATCCTTTTAAATGTGAGAAATTTTCATGGGGGAAAATATTGCTTATGCCCACGTAAAAAAGACACAAGAGGCTTAAAGATGGCAAAGTACGTGCCAACCTAGTTTATTCTTAAAAACTCAAAAAATATACTCATGTTTCAAAAACAAAACTGTTCATCCCATATCAAAAAGAGGGCAAGCCAAAGAGTATCCAAAACCAATTTAAAAATACAGGTTCAAGATGCCTAGGCTATACTTAGTGCTAAGGGTATATGCTAATGTATATGCTAATGCTAAGAGAGTTTATATAAAGTTCAGCTATAAAGCCACAGCTGTCCAGTCTGTATAAAAAAGGCTCAAGCCAAAAAAAAAAAAAAAATAGGCAATATTAATGTAAAGGCCAGGTACAAGATGCATAGTGTATGCTTAAATGTAAACGTAAGAGGGAGCTAAAATTAAGTTTGGCTATAAAGGCATAACTGCCCATTCTACATAAACAAGTGGATATGAAAAATAGCTAAACCATATATATTCTAAATTAGTTTATTTAGAATTTTATTTCTAAATTAGAAAAAAATATGTAAAGTTTACTTAAAACATGTGTTTTCTATTGTTCAAGGCAACCAGGTTTAGGAGGGAGTAACTATTGTCCAGCATTCTGTTCTTGGTTAACCAAAAAAAACCCAGTCTCTGTGTGGTGATTTGGTTATACAGCTGTTTAGGATTAACAACAAGCCTTACTAAAGATAATTATCAGTAAGTATTAATCTCACATACAGCACTTTTTGACAAGCCCGAAGGATTGGTGAGTTGGTGCCCAAAAAAGGGACATTGAAAATGAGGGGCAATATAAGAAAGGCTGGTTTTTGGAGCTCTGGATGCCTAAGAAAAATTGTGCTTCATGATGATCACCCATTCCAGGGAGGAAGACAAGGTAGGCAGCCAGCGAAATCATGGGGCAGAGAAAGAGCAGGGAGAGGCTAATGAGGATTTTAAAGTCAATGCTAATAAAAGCAGGGAATTGGGAGAAATGCCATTTTGTGTGTAAATGAAGTTTGTCCCTGGTTCCCAGTTGAAGGTACATTTAATCTGGAAACTTGGGAAGAGGAATCTCACAAGCTAAGGAGTTACTTGGTAAATTAGAACAGACAAACAGAGAGAAAAAAAAAAACCACTTCTCAGGTTATTCCAAATGTTCATAATAGAGCTCAACCAGATTTGTATAATTTGACAGCAGAAAATAATTTAGGAGCTAGATAGTGAGGATGAAATGGAGTTAGAGGAAGAATCATTCAGACTGATGTCCTGTGCTCCCTACCCTCCTGGTTTTCCCTACAACATGTGCAGGAGATATGGGACCACTGCAGGAGGATATTACTGCTCTCCAAGTGAAAGTCCAATTAGAAAGGAAATAAGTGTAGGCGACAAGATGGCAGCAAGAGGAGGACACTGTTCTGAGGACCAAGAGAGCAATGTTGGCACAGCGACCAGGAGAATGAACTCAGGGACCTAAAACAACAGTGTTTGTGATTGCCAAGTGATAGGAAAGCCTAAGGTGTGGCAATTAATTGGGACTAAACTCAGGTCACCCAGTCAATAACTGGCAATGTCCTGGGGACCAGCACCCACTGCCCTAGATCGGCACAAACAGCCTCCTGTGGCACCCCTAGCCACCATCCAGGACCGGGACACACAGAGTCTGGCCCAGAGTGAGGAGTTAAGCCTCTGGACCAGAGTGGATACCTCAATTACCAGCCCAGGTGGAGTGCATAGCATCTGGCCCAAAGCTGGGTGCACAGCTGACAGCCCAGATGGGTGCACACAGCCTCGGGCCCAGATAGGCAACTGCAGCCGTCATCTCAGAGGGGTGAGGAGGGCACAGCCTCTAGCCCAGAGTAAGGCGCCAAGCCTCTGAACCAGTTGCCAGAGCCCTTAGTTGCCAGCCCAGAGACGCATGCACAGCCTCTGGCCCAGAAGGGGACACACTGCCAGCACTGATAAGAATGTGGAGCATCCAGACCAGAGCAGCACCCACAGCAGCCACCATTCCAGACTAGGGTACACTGCCTCCAGAAAACAGTGGAGCCCCAGCCGCCATCCCAGACAGGAACAAACAGCTTCTGGCCCAGAGTGAGGCACACAGACCGGGGTGCACAGCCTTCATACCAGAGCTTTGCCCCCAGCCACCATCTCAAACTTGGGCATGCAATCTCCTAAAACAGAGCAGAGCACTCAGCCTCTGGCCCAGAGACATGCTGGGCACTCCTCTTACCTTCCCAGAGAGAACTATGTGCCCCAGGGTACCATACTGAGTTTCCCTGTTGGGAGAAAACCTCACAGCTAGGGAATCAGCAGGTACTTCAAGAGGGCTGTACCTGGAAAATAGTGTAAAATCAGCAGCAGCTCCAGGAAGCAGCAGAAAATAACAGCCAACACCTAAAACAGCCCAACAAATACAGGTCAGCATAAAAGCTCAAACAAAAAAAGACAGAGCACTATGGCATCTCCAGAACCTAGTCATCTAGGGGAGAGCAGCCTGTATAATTGAAATTCAAGAAGATGACCTTACATCTATGCTGATGAAGAGGAAAATAGAGGAAACAATTAAAATGTGTAAATAATTAGAGGAAGATAAAACCAAACAGATCATGGCTATCCATAAATAAATGGAGGAAGTTAAAGACAAGAACATTATGGCCATCCATGAAGAAATACGGGAAGATGCAGCCAGTTTGTGGCCTTCAGAAAAGAAATAATTAAATCACAGGAAGAATTAAAAGAAACAGAATTAAAAGAACTTAAAGAAAAACAGGAAAATACAATCAGACAGGTGAAGAAAATAAACAAAACAACTCAAGATCTGAAGATAAAATTGGAAAAATTAAAGAAAACACAAATGGAGGAAATCAAGAAGAGGAAGAATTTAGGGAAGAAAACAGGAAATACAGAGGTAAGCATAACCAACCGACTACAAGAGATGGAAGAAAGACTCTCAGGTGTAGAAGATACAATGGAAGAAATTGATGTATCCATCAAAGAAAATGTTAAATCCAAAAAAATTCCTGACACAGACAATCCAAGAAATCCAAGACAGTATGAAAAGACAAAAACTAAGAATAATAAGTATAGAGGAACAAAGATGATTCCCTGCTCCAAAGCCCAGAAAATATCTTCAACAAAATCATAGAAGAAAATTTCCCCAAGTTAAAGGAGAGCCCTAAAGATTATAAGAGGCCTACAGAACACCTAATAAATTAGACCAGAAAAGAGAATCCTCCTGCCACATAATAATCAAAATAGTACTTATATAGAACAAAGAAAAAATGCCGAAAGCTGCAAGGGAAAATGGCCAAGTAACATATAATGGCAAACCCATCAGAATCAGAACTGACTTCTCAACAGAGACAATGAAAGCAAGAAGGGCCTGGACTAATATAATGTAGATTCTAAGAGAACACAGATGTGAGCCCAGGCTAATATATCCAGGAAAATTCTCAGTCATCATAGATGGAGAAAACAAGATATTCAGTAAAAAAAAAAAAAAAAAAATTCAAACAATACCTACCCACAAATCCAGCATTACAGAAGATACTAGAACTAAAAATAGAACCCAGGAAAACTAACTACATTCAGGAAAACACAGGAAACAAATAACCTCACTACAGCAAAACCAAAAGTAGCCAAGCACACAAACTACCATAGACAACAGCAAAATCAAAGCATCTGACAGCCACTGGTCATTATTCTCCCCTAACATCAATGGACTCAATTCTACAACGAAAAGACACACATTAACAGAATGGATGCATAAACAAGAGACAACAATCTGTTGCATACAAGAAACACATCTAAGTCACAAAGATAAACATTACCTGATAGTAAAGGGCTAGAAGGTGGTTTTCCAAGCAAATGGATCCAAGAAGAAAGCAGGAGCAGCCATTCTAATAGCTAATAAAATAGACTCTCAACCAAAACTGATCAAAAGAGATGGGGAAGGTAATTTCATACTCATCAAAGGAAAACTCCAACAAGAAGAACCACAATTCTGAACATATGTGCCCAAACACAAGAGCACCCACATTTGTAAAAGAAACATTAATAAAACTGAAATCACACAAAGATTCACACACATTAATAGTGGGAGACTCCAACACCCCACTATCAACAAAGGACTCTAACAGAGGTCATGAATCAAATCGACCTAATCTATGTCTACAGGACCTTTCATCCAAACATGAAATAATTTACCTTCTTCTCACCACCTCAAGGAACCTTCTCCAAAATATATCATATATAGTTGGTCACAAAACAAGTCTCAACAGATAAAAAAGATTGAGATAATCCCATGTATCCTATCTGACCACCATGGCCTAAAACTGGATCTCAATGAGAACAGAAATAACAGAAGGCCTATACACACATGAAAACTAAACACCTTGATACTCAATGACAGTTGGATCAGGGAAGAAATAAAGAAAGAAATTAAAGTATTCCTATAATTCAATGAAAAAGAAGGCACAACATACTCAAACTCATGGGACACAATGAAAACAGTGCTAAGAGGGAAGTTCATAGCACTAAATACCTACAAAAAAGAATTTGAAATCTCTTATGCCAGCAAATTAATGGCTTGTCTAAAAGCCCTAAAAAAACAAAACAAAAAAAGAAGCAGATACACCAGAGAGTAGTAGACAGCTGGAAATAATAAAACTCAGGGCTGAAATCAATAAATTAGAAACAAATTAAACAATTCAAAAATCAAAATCAATGAAACAAAGACCTGGTTCTTTGAGAAAATAAAAAGATAGACAAACCGTTAGCCAAGCTAACTAAACGGTAAAGAAACACTATCCAAATCAACAAAATCAGTAATGGAAAAGGGAACAAAACAACAGACACTGAAGAAATCCAAACAATCATTAGGACTTACTTCAAAAGTCTATATGCCAGAAAATTTGAAAATCTAAATGAAATGGATAATTTTCTTGATAAATTCCAATTACCAAAGCTGAATTAAGAACAGGTAGATCAGTTAAATAATCCTGTATCTCCTAAGGAAATAGAAATGGTCATCAAAATTCTCCCATGCAAAAAAAAGCCCAAATAGTTTCAGTGCAGCATTCTACCACACCTTCAAAGAAGAGCTAACTCCAATTCTCTTCAAACTATTCCACAAAATAGAAACAGAAGGAACACTACCAAACTCGTTCTAGGAAGCCACAGTCACCTTGGTACCTAAACCACAGAAAGACCCAACAAAGAAAGAGAATTTCAGGCCAATCTCTCTTATGAACATTGATATAAAAATACTCAAAAAATACTTGCAAAGCAAATACAAGGTCACATCAAAGATATCATCCACTATGACCAAGTAGGCTTTATTCCACATATACAGGGGTGGTTCAATATATGGAAATCCGTCAGTGTTATCCACCATATTAACAAATTAAAGGAGAAAAAATCCACATGATAACCTCCTTAGATGCTGAGAAAACATTTGACAAAATCCAACACAACATCCATTCATGTCTAAAGTGTTCAAGAGTTCAGGGATACAAGGCACATATATAAACATAGTAAAGGCAATATACAGGAAGCTTAAAGCTAACATCAAACTAAACAGAGAAACTTAAAGCAATACCCCTGAAGTCAGGGACAAGGCAAGGCTGCCCAATCTCTCCATATATCTTCAACATAGATCTGGAAGTCCTTGCTAGAGCAATAAGACAATTGCAGGAGATCTAAGAGATACAAATCAAAATGGAAGAAGTCAAAGTATCACTATTTTCAGATGATAGGATAGCATACCTGAGTAACCCAAAAAATTCCACCAAGAAGGACCTACATCTGATTAACACCTTAAGCAAAGTGGCAGGATACAAAATTGCCTCAAAAACAAAATCAGTAGTCTCCTGTAAACAAAAGACAAATGGTTGATAAAGAAATTGAGGAAAAAAAACCTTCATAATATGAAAGATCTACCATGCTCATGGCTTGGCAGGATTAACAGTAAAAATAGCCATCTTATCAAAAGCAATCTATAGATTCAATGCAATTCCTATCAAATTACCAACACAATTCTTTATATACCTTAAAATAAAAATTGTCAACTTCATATGGAATAATAAGAAGCCCAGAATTGCTAAAACAATTCTCTACAGTAAAAGTAAAAGAGGTATCTCTATCCCTGATCTCAAGCTGTAGTATAGAGCAACAATACTAAAAACTGCATGGTACTGGCATAGAAACAGACTGGTGGATCAATGGAATTGAATAGAAGACCCTGACATAAATCCACACACTTATGGACACCTGATTTTTGACAAAGATCCCAAATCCATTCAATGAAAAAGAGACAGCATCTTCAACAAATGGTTCTTGTCTAACTGAAACTCTACATGTAGAAAAATGCAAATAGATCCATACTTATCACCCTGCACAAAACTAAAGTCCAAGTGGATCAAACGAGACACATTAAATCAGTTAGAAGAAAAGCTGGGGAAGACCCTAGAACTCATTGGCAAAAGAGAAAACTTCCTGAACATAACACCAACAGCACATACTCTAAGAGCAACAATCAATAAATGGGACCTCATGAAACTGAAAAGCTTCTGTAAGAAAAGGACATTGTGCTCAAAACAAAACGACTGCCTACAGATTGGGAAAGAATCTTCACCAACCCTCTATGTGAGAGAGGGCTAATATCCAGTAAATACAAAGAACTAAAGAAGTTGAATAGCAACAAATAATGTAATCCAATTAAAAATGGGGAAGAGAACTATACAGAGAATTATTGAAAGAGGAATATCAAATGGCAGAATAACACTTAAAGAAATGCTCAATCTCATTAGCCATCAGGGAAATGCAAATCAAAACGACCCTGAGATGTCATTTTACACCCATCAGAATTGCCAAGATCAAAACCTCAAGTGACAACACATGCTGGAGAGGTTGTGGAGAGAGGGGAACCCTCCTCAACTGCTGGTGGGAATGTAAACTGGTACAAACACTCCTGAAATCAATCTGGTGCTTCCTCAGACAACAAGGGCTTCCTCAAGATCCAGCTATACCACTCCTAGGCATATATCCAAAAGAGACTCAAGTACACAATAAGGACATTTGCTCAACCTTGTTTATAGAAGCTTTATTTGTAACAGGCAGAAGATACAAACAACCCACATACCCCTCAACTGAAAAATGTATACAGAAATTGTGGTACATCTACACAATGGAATACTACTCAGCAATTAAAAACAAGGAAATCATGAAATTTGGAGGTAAATGTTGGGATCTGTAAAGGATCATCCTGTTTGAGCTATCCCAAAAGCAGAAAGACACAGATAATACATACTCACTCATATAGACATATAATTTAGGATAAATCTACTAAAATCTGTACACCTAAAGAAACGAATTAAGTGGAAGGACTCTGGCTAAAATGCTCAATCCCCACTCTGAAAGCAAAGGGGATGGACACCAGAAAAAGAAGAAAATAGGAAACATGCTAGGAGCCTCCCACAAAGGGCCTCTGAATGGCTCTGCCCTGCAGATTATCAAAGCAGATATTGAGATTTATGACCAAACTTTGTGCAGAATGCAGGGAATCTTATGAAAGAAGTGGGAAATAATAGTAAGAGCTGGAGAGGAAAGGCGGTCCACAAGGAGAGCAACAGAAGCAAAAAAAAAAAAAAAAAATTGAGCCCAGGGGTCTTTCCTGAAACTCATACTCCAACCAAGTACCATACATGGAGATAACCTAGAACCCCTGCACAGATGTAGCTCATGTTAGTTCAGTGTCCAAGTAGGTTCCATAGTAATGGGAACAGGAACTGCTTCTGACATGAAATGATTGGCCTGCTCTTTGATCACATCCCCTTGAGGGGGGAGCAGCCTTACCAGGCCACAGAGGTAGACAACTGATGAGACCTAACAGAATAGTATCAGAAGGAAGAAAAAGAAACTCTCGCCTACCACTGGACTTGGGGAGCGGAGTGTGTGGAGAATGGGGAGGAAGAGCTGGATTGGAAAGCAAGGAGGAAGGGAAATAGAGGGGAGATACACAGTAAATGATGTATAATTAAAAATAAAAAATAATAAAAGAATTGGAAAGAAAAAAAGGGAATACATTCAGTTATTAACTGAATTAGAGAAATTAAAATTACAAAATAATAATAATGAAAGAAATAATAAAATTAAATTGTTTGCAGTGTTAAAAATTAAAGTCTGGTTTTGACTTTCAAAATTATGAATGTGATTTTTGATTCCACTACTAACGAAAATGCTTTGCTCCATTATTACAAAAACAGGTTTTAAAAAATATGTAAATGTTTAAAAAGCAGGTATTGCAGTTGTTTTTTTGTCTTTGTCTCCATTTTTTTGTTTTGTTTTGTTTTTGTCTGACAGCTTCAGTTTTGGTTTCTGGTTTTGGTCATCTTAATCATATTCTTTTCATTCTAATTTTTTTAAAAAATTAGATGAACATGATAAATCTACAACAGATAGATTATGGCATATAAAAACTAAGAAAACTTTTGCTGAAGTAAAATGGAGGTATCTTTTATGAAATCAATGGCATGGACCCAACCCTGTACATATATGAGGACAAGGATCTCTCTGGAAAATGATACAGCTCAATGTCTACTGGTACATCTCGTGCTAGAAGTGTAGGAGAAATTTTCTCCTGACAATGATAATGATGTCAATGAAGACCCCTCCACTCAAAATGATTGTTTATTGGGCATATGTTCCTAATCTACTCTACTACGTCCAGTTTCCTGAGATGATCCAGAAGTGCTTGCTTAAGTCAACAACTTGGTTTCTGGGTACTTTGAAGGAACCCAAGTAAAATAGACTCTTAACTTTTCAGGGATAGGAAGACGTCATCCTCTTTGCTTTACCAGAGAGATTATTAATTTGGGCATTTTACCAGTCCAGACAGCTTGCCTGTCCAGGTAATAGGTCAGAATGCCTACTACTCTAAATTTGGAATAGCAGCTCAAGCCTCCTTTTGAAAACAGGCAAAGTGGAACATTTGAGGGATATTATTGTTCTTTCCTATGGGAGTTAAGAATGAGAGTCTTACATCTCCAATGAGTTACCCACCCTATGAGAAAGGGGATCACCACACTTGTTCCCAACTGATGGTTCCTTGGAGAAGATCCATCAGAGAAACACCCACCATCTACTCCTGGGACAATTACCCTGTATTTACAGTCGTGGATGTACTGGTCTATCGTTAAGGGTAATTAAGAACTTGGCTTCTAATAAAGGCTCTCAAAATTCCTTTGCTTTGGAAAAAGCTGTTAGTACTGGATTTTGGAGGACTTCAAATAAAAATTGGCAAACCTACATATGGAAATTGGGTGCTGCCTTGGGATATATAGGCATTCTCTCTGAAAATGCAAATAGCTTTCCTAAATTAATTAAGTATACTTCTGTTTGGCATGTGTTAATCATCCTTGTTTACTACTAATTGGAAACATTGTAGGAAGACATTTTAAGAACAATGATACCTATTCAAATGAATGTGTATATTACAATCTTACTAATTTTGTTAGTGCTGATAATAATGCTCTTTCAGAATTAGTTGTTAAGCAAAGTGCTTTTGTTATGATTCCTGTTAGGGTTTCTGATTCTTAATATGATGAAACACAATTTAATTGGACTCAGGTTCAGAATCACCTTGCTGGTATTTGGTCCAGCAAAACTTCTCATTAGGCATGTTAATGATGAGAAGTAAGATCCATGATATAGAATCTACCATGAAACCTAGATTAGAATTGGCCAATATAGCCTGGGATATATTTACTCAGGAGGCATTTTTGATCCTTTGACTCTGTGCTTAAGTGGCAACTGACACTTGTGGCATTGTGGGTATGGGTTTGTTGGCCTGTGCCTCCCTTCCTTGTTTGTTACATTTTCTTCTTCAACAACTTCAACACATGCAAGAGCAGTTGCATGAATTTAAATTAAAGATCTCTTACAATCTGATTTGATATGGATGTAAGTCATTGATGTGTAAGAGTAAAATTGTAGTTTTTCCAGCCTAAGACAGAGGTTCATAAAAATCACATCTGAGACCCTGATTATAAGAAAGAAAAAAAAATGCACATTTCGACAATTTAAGTAAGGCTCTCCACAAAACAAAGTGTCTGGTTATTGGAATTCTGCCTCTTGGCCATGGCAGATGCAGGTCTTATTTAAGATACATGTCTCAGATATTGTCCTTGGTGGTCTCTGAAAGCAGGGTGTTATAGGCCTGAGAAGTAGATAGCAAGCTATCTGCAACCTTTGAAACCAGAGAGCAAACTTGCTGTAACCTTGAGTAAATTTCTGGATATCTTGCCAGTTGGCACAGATGTATTGCTATTGAGAAAAAAAAAATTACTTGTACCCTTTGCTTTTTAAGCATTGATTAAAAGTTCTGTAAACTGAGACTTGAGATGGAATCTGTCTTGTCTCTATACTTTAGATCTCTTTCCCCCACATTCACACTCCCTCTTTCATGTGGACCCTGTTAGACTAGCCTGCAAGACTCTCAGGATATGTTCTCTTATTCTGCTCTTAAAGATTCAGTACCCAGGGAACCCTTGACCCTGCCAGCATATTACATAAATAAGTATTTGAATGTGCATTTAGTCAGTACCCCAGTAATGGCTCAGTTCAAAGTAACAACCTTGGATATTTCAAATACAAGACCACGTAGGAGACAACTTTGTCTTCGGTACATTCCTCTTAATTCCACATTCCCAGACATTTACTCATGGGGAAGAAAGACCTAGAGAGAAAAATTCAGAAATAGAGAGTCCTAGACCAACACAACAAAGATATAAAGTGTAGAGACTGAGAGACAGAGACTCCGTTCTGTCTGGTCACTTTCTTTGGCATATCAACCTCAGAGCACATCCTCCTATAATATAACTGCAATAAGAATAATATTATCTAACAAGGCCAAATCTTCTAATGGATCCCAGACATTTCCTCTCTGGGGACTAAACATGTAAATAGATAAGCTTCAAGGAGAAATTGCAATTCAAATCACCAGGAAGTGGAAGAAGATGGAGGGACTTCTAGGCTAAAAGAACATAGTTATCCTGAAAGTTTGTCATTCAATACAATGATTAAAGTTCGAGCAACTTCCATGGACTAAAGAACATGGAAGACAAATTTCTTTGGGGAAAAATGTGGACTGTTTCCATAATGGAGTACTATTCAGCTGAGATAATGACATCATGATATTTTCAGGCAAAAGGATAGAACCAGTAAAAATCACCCAGTTTGAAGTAGCTAAAATGCAGAAAAACAAATACGGAATATATTCACTTATTAGGAGATCTAATAATAGTGAGGGATAAAGTTCCAATAGGCCATCTATTGTGATCAAACCTGTCTTCCACTAGGGAGTTCGGGTGTCAGTTAATTGAGTTGTTGTGTCAGGGTATCCTACAGAAATTTTCAAGCAACCCAGGCTGTTGTAATTAAAATATGTTGCTCTTCACCATCAAATAATAGATCAGTGAAATGTTCTTTCATCCACAGAAATGCTTCCTTCTTCATCAAATGGGATTGCATACAAAATCAAATAGTCTGATATTATTCAGAGACCTTATAACACCCAGCTCTAAATGGGCTTACTCTATGAAATTATCCCTTTCCTCTGGACTCTGGAAAGCCAGCAGGAGAGTAGGTAAGAAGAGTGTGTAAGTAGAGGGAACTGAGGATACAAGGAGAATATTGCCTTGAGATTCAGGCTGCAGAGGAAGATGATGCACCCAGCCTGGTTGAAGCCTAATAAGCTAGGGTCAGATAGAAGTGGGAAGATGAGATACCCTATGTCATCAGGGAACTAGATACATGGCATAGGGATAGAAGAAGGAGCTTGAGTAGGACTGTGAGGAGAAGACGTTGGGACAGCTGAGGTGAAACAAAGTGAACAAATCATAATAAATAAATTCATAAGAAAAAGTGTGATGAAGGTAATGAATCATACAGCTCTTCAGGACTGATGGCTTCTTCTTGTGGGTAGTGCGAGTGTGTGACAAGGATGAACCCAATTTTCTTTAAGTGAGTTGGCACAGAGATTCTGATCATGTTCCAATGAGTATATGAACAAGAATTATTAGAATTGATGTATTAAAAAAATTAGTGTGACACAAAGGTAGGAATTTGAACCTGGGAATAATGGAAAAGGATTGTAATGTATGTTATATGAAATTCCCACAAAATAAAAAAAAATGATATGTTGACAACTTTTGCACTGACTTTTAACTGGGAGAAAAGATTCTGCTACAGGAGGACAGAGTTTGACATGTAAGGCATGCTTTCCAGAAATTCATTATATACCAGAGAATCCTAGCCATGAACTAGTGGTTACCCAGGTACCTCAGACCCCATGAGCTCAGGTGGCACCTCTCAAGTATCATTCCTGGCACTAATACTACATTTAGAGGCTTTGTCTGGAGAACCACAGCAGAAACGCAGCTGCTCTTGCATCCTAGGCATATAACACAGACCCATTTCTCTGTCCTGAAGGCCAAGTTTTATTTGTAAATCCCAGGATCAGGAGGATTCCTGAGGGACCATTTTGTATGTCATAGTTGCTGATCTAGCCAGGTCATCCAAGGCATCCCTACTAGTAGAGGTTTGCTGAACTAGTGTGGAATAACACAAACTGTGAAGGAGTTTACTGCTCTTCAGTTCATATTTTACACTCACCGATCTTTCTCTCTTTCAGCCAACCAGTCCAAGAAATTGTCTGATTTACATCTCTTTTTCTTGCTTTTAAAGACTCAATACTCCAGGAAACAATGGACCATCAAAACCTATTATGAGAACCTATCAATAAGAATGTGAAGGTACATTTAGTGAGTTCCCAAGTAACTGTTCAGTTCAAAGTCACAACCTACTGCCTCATTGAGTACATTCCCCTTACTCCCACATCACTTTGAAGCTTCCCTACTTAGAAAGCTGTCCTAATAAATAAACATGAAAGTTTCATTTCCTACCTGACATTGTCACAGAGATGAACTGGAGTAAAGGTGTAGGATCTGGATAAAGAGTTGAGATAAAGGTTTGTTGTGTTTCACAAGAAAAAATCGCATACTGGATCATAGATACCGTAAAATGAGGAAAGTTTGTTTACTCTTCTCCATGGAAAAATCAAAATTCTCTCAGGTACTGATTGGCTGAGAAGGAGAATGATGTCATGCCAGAGGTGAAAGCCAGTAAGAGTTTCAGGGCCAGTTATTAAAAAGGCCAAGTTGACAGCATGCTTGAGAGAAAGGGTGGTCAGCCTCACATGCCTCAATCTGGGCAGCTGAAAGCAAACAACCCAGAGATGTCAGTTATTGTTTCCAAGACTCTTAGTTTAGGAATAGTGCCACATATGTTTTTTGAAGTGGTCATTAACAATTTTATATTATCACAGAATCTAATATTATTTATTGAATGCACATATATGTCCTCAGTCAGTGAAGTACTTACTGTGAAAATGCTCCCTGCCCAACTATAATCTTTGAACAAAAATAATGTTTAGTTGAGACCTTGCTAATATTTTTACAGAGATCACCTATGATATCACATCAACAAGCAGTCATTTTGTTGTACTCCTTCAGTAGAACTGAGAGCTTTTCATATTGAACCACAAGTGGCAGGCAGAGAGGGGGACACAGACAGAGACAGAGAGAGAAAGATCTAGAGAGACAGATTCAAAAATAGTGATACTGAAACCAACAGAAAAAAATGCTAGAATGTGACAGAGATCAAGAGACAAAGATTCCATTCTTTCTGGTCACTTTCATTGGCATATCAACCTCACAGCACACTCTCCTGAAATATAATTCCTATTAACAAGACCATACCTCCTAGGCCTTCCCAGACATTTCCTCATTGGAGACTAAATATGAAAATAGATGAGCTTCAAGGAGACACTGCAATTTAAATTACCAGGAAGTGGAAGAAGATGGAGGAACTTTTAGGCTAAAAGAACATAGTTATCCTGATAGTTTGTCATTCAATACAATGATTAAAGTCCAAGTAACTTCTAAGGTCTAGAGAACAGGACTGATAATCTCCTTTAGGGAAAATGTGGATTAATATATAACAAAGTATTATTCTGCTAAAAAAATGACATCATGTTATTTTCAGGCAAATGGATAGAACCAGGAAACGTCATATGGGGTGAGGTAACTGAAATGCAGAAATACAAATATGGCATATAACAATTATTAGGAGTTCTCCTAATAGTGGGGGATAAAGTTCCAATAGGCCATATAATTGTAACCAAACCAGTCTTCCACTAGGGATGGATGGTCATTAAATGAGTTGTTGGGCCAGGGTTTCCTACAGAAAGTAACCCAGGCTGATGTTATTAAAATATATTCCTTGCTGCCATCAACTGAGAGATGAGTACCATATTCTTGGATCCACAGAGATGCTTCCTTCTGCATCAAATGGGATTGCAAACAGAGACTCACATTCCCATATTATGCAGAGAGAGACCTTAAAAAAAAACAGGGCTAAATGGGCTTTCCTATGAAATTCTCCCTCTCCTCAGAGCTCTGGAAAGCCTACAATAAAGGAGGCAAGGAGAGTGACATAAATACAGGCAATTGAGGACAAAAGTAGTACAATGCTCTGGGAATAAGGACACGGGGAGGATGGTACAGCCATCTTCATGAATACTGATAAGGTTGGGTCAGATAGAAGGGGGAGGAGGACCTTAACAATCAGGAACTAGAGAAAAGTTACAGGGTTTGAAGAAAGAGGGTGGGTTGGACTTGAAGGAAAAGAGTGCTGGGGCAGCAGGGCAGATCAAATGTAAAAAAAATATAATAAATAAATAAGAAAACTATGATCAAGGTGACAAATTATAGAGCTGTTCAGGGCTGATGGCTTCTTCTTGGGGATGGTGCCTAAGTACCGCAAAGCTGTACTCAGTTTTCTTTAAGAGACTTGGCATTGAGAATCTGATCATGTTTCAATGAGTATATGAACAGCACATATTCCAATTGATGTATTTTTATGAAAAAGAATTTTTATTGTGACCCATGGGTAGGAATTTCAACGTGGGAGCCATGGAAAAGTGTTTAAAGAACATTATATGAAATTCCCACATAATAAATAAAAATAATATAATCACAACCTTTACAATGACTTTTGCCATGGAGAAAAATTCCACTAAATGATGGCAGTGTTTGATTTTGTTAGGCATGCTTTACAGAAACACATTATGTAGCATACTCAATTCTAGCCAAGAAATATGGACTACCCATCTATCTCAGACTGCATGAGCTCAGTAGCACCTCTGAACATGTAGTCCTGGCACTAACACTATATTCTGAGTGTTTAATTGGAAGTGCCACAGCAGGAAGCACAGCTGCTCTTGTGTCTAGGCATACATAGTGGACCCATATCTCTGTCCTGTAGGCCCAAATTTAACTGTAAACCCCAGGACCAGGAAGGTTTCACACTGACCACTGATTAGTACACAGCTGGCAATCCAGCCATGTCTATGAACAGCCATCCTGTTCATAGAGGGTTGCCAAAACTAGAGAGGAACAATTCCAGCTGTGAAATAGTTTATTGTCCTTCTGTTCTCCTTTCACATACAGCACTTATTCTCTGTTTCAGGAAAAACAGTCCCAGAAATTTTCTGTTTTCCTTCTCTTTTCCCTGTTCTTAAAGACTCAAAACCCAAGGGAACCCTAGAAACTGCCAGCCTATTATAGCAATAATAATGTAAATGTACATTTAGTGAGTACATGAGTAACTTCTCAGTTCAAAGTCAATTCCCAAGAAGTTTCAGATGCAAGTCCATAGTGGGAGAACACCTTGTCATTTATTACTTTCCCCTTATTCCCACATCACTTTGAAGATTCCCTGCATGGGAAGCTGTCCAATTAAATAAACATTAAAGATCATTTCCTACTTGACATTGTCACAAAGGTAAACAGAAGGAAAGGTGTGAGATCTGGATAAATGGATGAGATAAAGGCTTGTTCAGAAATAATTTTCCATAATTCTTTAAAGTGATTATTAATAAAGTAATCTGTCCTTGACATGTGACTTTCTCATTATCACAGATTCCATTATTTGTGAAATCCACGTATGTGTCCTCAGTCAGTGAATTACTTACTGAGAAAACGCTTCCTGATTAAGGCAAATCATCGAACAAAAAGAGTTTACTTGGGACAAGGCTTATATTTTTACAGAAGCCATCCATGATGTTATTTCAGCAAGCCATCATCTTGTTGTAGTCCTTCAGCAGAAGTGAGAGCTTTTCATACTGAACTACAAGTGGCAGGCAGAGAGCAGGACACAGACAGAGACTGAGAGAGAAAGAGCTAGAGAGACAGATTCAGAAATAGAGAGACCAAGACCAACAGAAACAATGATAGAATATGACAGATGAAGAGACAAAGACTACATAATGTCTGGTCACATCATGTAGTCTTGGCATAACATCATCACAGCACACCCTCCTGTAATATAATTCCTATTAACAAAACCATACCTCCTTGGCATTCCCAGACAATTCCTCAATGGGGACTAAACATATAAATAGATGAGCTTCAAGGTGACATTGCAATTAAAATCACCAGGAAGTAGAAAAAGATGCAGAGACTTCTAGGCTAAAAGAACATAGTTATTCTGATAGTTTGTCATTCAATACAATGGTTAACATCCCAGCAACTCCTAAGTTCTAAAGGTCGAGACTGGCAATCTAGTTTGGGGAAAATGTGAAATATTTCCATAATGAAGAAGTATTCACCTAAGAAAATGTCATCAAAATATTTTCAGGCAAAAAGATGTAACCAGGAAAATCAAAAAACATCCTGTGTTCAGTAACTAAAATACAGAAAGACAAATATGGTGTGTATTCACTTATAAGGAGGTCTTCTAATATTTGGGGTTAAAGTTCCAATAGGCCATCTAATTGTGACCAAACCAGTCCTCCACTAGGAGGATTGAGTGGCAGTTATTTGAATTCTTGGGTCAGGACATCCTACTGAAATTTTAAAGCAACACATTTTATTCTTATTGCTCTTTTTTCTGAACTGATACATGACTACCATGTTCTTGGATCCACAGAGATGTTTTCTTCTGCATCAAATGGCATAGCATACAGAGACCCACAGTGTGATATTATGCAAAGAGAGACTTTAAAACATCCAGCTGTAAATGGGCTTTTCCTATGAAATTCTCCATCCCCTCAGAGCTCTGGGTAGCCTGCAGGAGAGGAGGCAGGAAGAGTGCCATAAGGAGAGGGAATTGAGGATTAAATCAAAGGAATGCCCTGAGAATCAGGTCGCTTAGGAAGATGATGCTGCCAGACATGATGAGACCTGAAAATCTACAGTCAGATAGAAGAGGAGGTAGGATTTATCCTATCAGAGAAATAGAAAAAGAGCATAGGAGTAGAAGGAGGGTGGGTGGGACTGAAAGTAGAAGAGGGAGGGGGCAACAGAGGGGAAACAAAGTGAACAAATCATAATAAATAAATACATAAGAAAAGCTGTGTTCAAGGGGATCAAGTATAGAGCAATTCTGGACTGATGGCTTCTTCTTGTGGTTGGTGATGGTGACAGGATGTGGCAAGGAGGAACTCAGTTTTCTTTAAGAGACTTGTCAGTGAGACTCTGATCATGTTTCAATGAGAATATGAACAACACATACTTCAATTGATATATTTTAAAGATAAAAATAAATCTTTTAGTGTGACACATTGTAGCCATTTGATCTTGGGACCAATGGAAATGGAGTGTAAAGTATATTATATGAAATTACATAATCAATAAAAATAATATGCTGAAAATGTTTTCAATGACTTTTTAACATGGAAAAAAGATTCTGCTAATGGAGGACAGATTTTTGACAATATATGGCATGCTTTGCAGAAACTCATTATGGAGCAAGGGATCCTGACCATAAACAAGTGGTTACCCAGCTACCTCAGACCCCATAAGGTCAGGTGGCACCTTTGAACAAGCAGTTCTGGCACTAAAAATACTTTTAAAGAGTTTGTCTGGAGAACACAGATGCTATTGTGTCCTACGCATAGAACCAATTTCTTTGTCCTGAAAGCCCAGTTTTATTTTTAAACCCCAGGACCAGAAGTGTTCCTCACTGACCACTCAGTTGGACACAGCTGCTGATCCAGCACTGTCAGCCAAGGCAAGCCTGTTCACAGAGGGTTGACAATACTAGTGTGGCACAGCACCAGATTTCAAAAAGTTTATTGCCCCTCAGTTCTCCTTTTACATATATTGCTCATTCTCTGTTACAGGCGTATCAGGCCCAGTAATTGATTGGTTTCCTTCTTGTTTTCCTGCTCTTAACGACTCAATACCCAAAGGTTCAAGGTCACCACCAAGGAAATTTCAGATCTAAGACCACAGTAGGAGATCAGCTTGTCATTGGGTACATTCCTCTTAATCCCACATCACTTTGAAGATTCCCTACTTAGGAGGCTCTCCTAAATAATAAACATTACAGTTTAATTTTTTACCTGACATTGTCACAGAGGTAAACAGGAATAAACTTGGGGCCTGAATAAAGGGATTAGATAAAGGCTTGTTGAGTTTCCCAAGAAAAATTCACATGTGCCACAGGATCAGATATACTAGACACTGAGGAAAGTTTGTTCATTCATCTCCATGGAAACCTCAAGATTCACTCAGGTGCTGATTGGCTGAGAAGGAAAATGATGTCATGAAATAGGTGAGAGCCAGTATGAAATTCAGTAGTCAGTTATTAAGAGGGACAAGCAGACAGAGTGCTTGAGAGAAAGGGTTATCAGCCCTCCATGCCTCAATTTGGACAGCTGAAAGCACACAACACAGAGATGACAGTTCCTGTGTCCAAGAGTCTTAGTATAGGAAAAGTGTCACATATTTCTTTCAAGTGGTCATTAATAAAGTCACAAGTGTGTGATTCACATCATCACAGATTCGATTATTATTTATTAAATGCACAGATATGTCCACGGTCAGTGAATTACTTAGTCTGAAAATGATCTTGAACAAGGCAACTCATTGAACAAAAAGTGTTTATTTGGGAACTTGCTTATATTTTTACAGAGACCATTCAGGATATCAAGTCACCAAGCAGTCATCTTTTTATAGTCCTTCACCAGACCTGACAGCTTTTCACACTGAACCTTAAGCAGCAGGCAGAGAGGGGGAGACTGACAAATAGAGCTAGAGAAAGAGCTAGAGAGACAGATTCAAAAATAGAAGTAGACCGACAGAAACAAAGATAAAATGTGACAGAGACTCCCTACTGTCTAGTCACTCTCATTAGCATATCAATTTCAAGGAACACCCTCCTTTAATAACTCCAAAAGGAATTGTATTTTTTCAGTATTTTTTTATTTTTATTAATTTCACTTTATTCACTTATAATCCCCCATAAGCTACTCCCCACACCACCTTCCCTCCACCTTCTCCATACATGCCGAATTCCAAGTGCACTAATAGGGGAAGTCTTTCTCTCCTTCATTGTGATACTAGTCTATCAGATCTCATCAGTAGTGTCTTCCTTGCCTTCCTCTGTGACCTGGTAAGGCTGCTCCCCCATCACAGTGAGGTGATCAAAGAGCAGGCCAATAAATTCATGTCAGAGGCAGTCCCTGTTCCTATTACTGTGGAACCAACATGAACACTGAAATGGAATGGGATACATCTGTGCGTGGATTCCAGGTTAATTCCAAGCACGGTATTTGGTTAGAGTATGAGTATTAGGAAAGACCCCTGTGCTTTTTTTTTTTTTTTTTTTTTTTTTTGGTTCTGTTGCTCTCCTTGCGGAGCTCCTGTCCTCTCCAGATCTTATTTCCCCCTTCTTTCATTAGATTCCATGCACTCTGCCCAACAATTGGCCATAAGTCTCAACATATGCTATGATATTCTGCAGGCCAGAGCCTTTCAAAGGCTGTCTGTGGCTGGCTGCTAACTTGTTCCCTGTTTTCTCTTTCTTCTGATGTCCATCATCTTTTCCTTTCTGGATGGGGATTGAGCATTTTAGCCAGAGTCCTCCCTCTTGATTAGTTTCTTTAGATCTAGAGATTTTAGTAGGTTGATACTATATTATATGTCTATATGAGTGAATATATACCATGAACTAGTGTTTACCAGCTATGTCAGACCACATGAGCTTAGGTGGTACTTCTGAACAAGCAATGCTGGCACTATCACTATATTTGGAGAGTTTGCCTGGAGGACCACTGCAGGAAACACTGGTGCTCTTGTGTCCTGGCCATATGATTCAGACCCATTGTCTGTTCTCCATCCCCAATTTTAACTGTAAAACCCAGGACCAAGAGGGTTCCTCACTGACCACTGAGTAGGACAGAGCTGGTGATCTAGCCTGGTCAGCCAAGACAACCTTGTTCATAGAGGATTGCCAACACTAGTGTGGAACAACACCAGCTGTCAAATAATATCTTGTCCTCAGTTCTCCTTTTGCACTCACTGATCTTTCTTTGTTTCAGCCAATCCAGTCCCTGGAATTGTCTGGTTTCCTTCTCTTTTCCTTGCTCTTAAAGACTCAATATTCCATGGAACCCTAGGCTCAGCCTGCCTATTATATCAGTAAGAATGTGAAGGTACATTTAGAGAGTACTGCTCAGTTCTAAGTTTTAAGTTTGCTTCCATTTTCCCTGTTCTTAAAGACTCAATACCTCAAGTAACCCTGGGGTCAGTTTGCTATTATATCAATAAAAATGTAAAGTTACATTTAGTGAGTATGCAAGTAACTGCTCAGTTCTAAGTCACAACCTAGGAAATTTCAGAATCAAAACCACAGTAGGAGACCACCTTGAGATTCATCAAAATTCCCTTAATCCCACATTCTTTGAAGCTTGCCTAGTGAGGAAGCTGTCCAGTTAAATAAACATTGAAGTTTCATTTCCTACCTGAGATTGCCACAGGAGTAAACAGGAGTGAAGGTGTGGGATCTGGATAAAGGGATGAGATAAATGCTTCTTGGGTTTCACAAGAAAAATCACACGTTCAAATGATCAGAGATACTGGACACTGAGGAAAGTTTGCTTACTCATCTCCATGGAACCTCAAGATTCTCTCAGGTGCTGATTGGCTGAGACTGAGAATAATCTCATAAAACAGGTTAAACCAGTAAGAGTTTCAGGAGTCAGTTATTAAAAAGGCCAAGTGGACAGCCTGTTAGGAAATTTCAAATTGAAGACAACAGGAGTCATCCTTGTCATTCAGCACATTCCCCTTAATCCCATATCACATTGAAGCTTCCCTATGTTGGAAGCTGTCCTATTAAATAAACATTAAGGTTTCATTTCCTACCTGACATTATCACAGTGGTAAATAGGAGTAAAGGTGAGGGATTTTCATAAAGGAGTGAGTTAAGGCTTGTTGGGTTTCACAAGAACAAGTAAGTCATGTATGTGCAGGATAAGAGATACTAGACACTGAGGAATATTTGTTTACTCATCTCTAAGGACACCTCAAGATTCTCTCAGGTGCTGATTGGCTTAGATGTAGAATGATGTCATTCAACAGATTAAAGAATGTAAGAGTTTTAGGAAGCAGTTATTAAAAAGGCAAAAGTGAACAGCTTGCTTGAGAGAAAGGCTGAGCAGCACTACATGCCTCCATCTGTGAAGCTGAAAGTGTTAGTATTTTGGAACACAACCTGCTCCTCTGTTATCCAGCAACCTATGATGTCATCATGTGTCACCAGCCAGGTGTTCACATCTGAAAGGTGTGGTTACTTCGCACCTTAAAGGGCCAACCCCGACATGTGGTCTCTCTCTTACAATCTTTCTTTTCCTCTCTTACTCTCTCCTAGTTCTCTCTATTACCCTCTTACTCTTTCTCTCTCTCTCTGTTTTTCTCTCCTTAGGTGCCCCTTCCCTTTTCTCTCTCTCTCTCTCTCTTTCTCTCTCTCCATGTCTAGCTCCCCCTTCTCTCCTAATAAATCTCTCACAGAGAATATTGGTTGACTCCTGCTTCTTCTTATTTTTTAACAGAAAGCACAAAACCCAGAGATGACAGTTCCTTTGTCCATTACTCCAAGTTCAGAAAAAGTGTCACATATTTTTTTTTTATGTTCATAGCAGTTTTATTTGTAATAGCCAGAAGCTGGAAACAACCCAGATATTCCTCAAAGAAAGAATGGGTACAGAAATTGTACATTTACAAAACAGAATAAATACTCAGCAATTATAAACAAGGAAATCATGAAATTTGCAGGCAAATGGATAGAACTAGAAAAGATCATCCCAACTGAGGTAACCCAGAAGCAGAAAGACACACATGGTATACACTCACTTTTCAGCGAATATTAGCCATATAATATAGGATAACCATACTAAAACCTACAGACCCAAAGAAGCTAAACAACACGGAGGACCCTAGGGAAGATGCTTAATTCTCATTCAGAAGGGCAAACAGGATAGATACCAGAAGCAGTAGAAGAGAGGGAACAGAATGGGAGCCTACAGCAGATGTCCTCTGAAAGACTCCACCCAGCAAGGTATTGAAACAGATGCAGAGACTCACAGCCAAACTTTGGGCAGAGTGCAGGGAGTCCTATGGAAAAGGGGGAGACAGAAAAACTCAGAGGGAACAAAAGCTTCGCAAGAAGATGAACAGAGCCAAAACTTCTGGGCCTAGGTGTTCTGCAGAGACTGATGCATCAACCTTGGTTAACTGTGCATGGAGAGGACCTACACCCCATGTTCATATGTAGCTCATAGGCAGCTTAGTTTTTATGGTTTCCCTAGTAATGGAAGCAGGGGCAGTCTCTGACATGAGCTCAGTTGCCAGCTCTTTGATCACTTTACAGAGGAAGAGGATCCAGGCAGTCCTGATGAGACCTGATAGGCTAATGTCAGACCTTGGGAGAGGAGGACTTCCCCTATCAGTGGACTAGGGGAGAGGAGTGGGGTGAGGAGAGGAAGGGAGGTGGGACCAGGAAGAAATGAAGGAGGCAGCTACAACTGGGATACAAAGTAAATAAGTTGTAAAATAATAATAATAATTTTTAAAAAGAAAAAAAAAAGAATTGTTTTAATTTTGATGGGAATTCATTGAATCTGTAGATTGCTTTTAGTAAGATGACCATTTTTACTATGTTAATCTTACTGATCAATAAATATGGGACATTTTTTTCATTTTCCTATGTCTTATTTAATTTATTTCTTCAGAGACTTGAAGTTCTTGTCACACCTGTCTTTCACTTGCTTGGTTAGATTTTACACGAAGATATATTATAATTTGTGGCTATTGTGAATGGTGTTGTTACCCTAATTCCCTTCTTTTTTTTTTTTTTTTTCAATGCACTTTATTCAGGAACCTTGAACAATCCTCGGACCCTGGGGAAAGCCAACCCACAGCTGAAATAGCCTCTGGGTAGCCAACCCAGGCGTGCCACGTGGGCAATGCAGATAGGTCCACATACATGGAAGCAAGCCAGATCCTCAGCCTTAGCCAAATGTGGAATTGTTTGTGACAGAGAGCACTCAACATCGGGAAGGTGGAAGGCAAAAACCAGCTCCATCTTTAAGGCATAGCATTCCGCAACTCTCTACAGTTCACCCTTTTTGTTTTAGACGCATCAGGCAAGGGTAGAGGTCTGATCTCTGATATTAGAAATAAATTGGGACTTTGTACTTATGTTCATTTAGGTGTCATTCACCCAAAGAGCATCAGACCCGTCTGATACCTTTTTCTCAGAGGCGGGACCTGGGGCATCAACCCGCATGCAATCAGACATGCTCTTCTCTGGGTCCAAAGCGGCTGACCCTGAGTGCAGTGCTTAGCCTCGCATTCTGAGCGTATCATTTTAGCTTTTTATGGTATCCAACCATGCTTGGGGAGAATGTCCTGCTTCAATGGCTGTAAGGCCTGAATGATCATGGCTGCATCACACTGTTGTGAGACTCTAATCTTGCATATATACCACAGGCAAACCAAGGAGACCAACACCAGAAGGCCTGCTAACGCTCCCATGCCCGCCCATTCCTTCAGATGATTCATGGCTGCAGCAATCCATGATGATAATCCTGTGGCTAGTCCTGCGTCCACTCTGGTAGAATTTACTGTGACAATGGCCACTCTCAGCTGCTCCATCGTAGTATCGAATTCTCCAGTCCAATTACCTAAAATATAGCTCGACAATTGTTTAGACAGATTTGCAGCACAGGAAAAATTCTCATGTTATATGCTAGTGACTCAACGTCCAGCATATTTTCATTGACAGCCAAGTTGAGCGATTTGCCATAGGGTATCAATTTGCTCCTGCATGAGGTCAATCCTCTGATTGAACACCATCAAGCTTCCTTTTAGTTGAGCATTAATTCCTTTATGTACAACTAAGGCATGAGCTACATTGGCTAAATGATTGTTCAGGGTCTGAGCAGTCTGCCCAGTATGACTCATGGCTAATGCCCTGGTCGTAGCTCCAACAACCGCCAATGAGATGGTAGTAACAATGGTGGCTGTAGTTCCAAGATCCCTTTTCTGTCTGAAGAGAGTCATAGCGTGAGGGGCATCAACGGGCACAGGCACGCAGTGAGGCATGCGAGTAACCAGGGCATACCTAAATTTACTAGCATTCCAGCATTGGGCAAAAAAGCAAGTATCATTACCATAATTACTTGGCTCTATCTGGCTAATAATGAATAAAAATGGGGGATATAGACAAACAGGTGTGGGCTTATAGGAAATATTATGAGAAGCTTTAACCCCCTCGTTGGAACATCCTGCATTAGTTCTAGAACTAGCAGTGGTGGTTTCCGAGGTCTGAGTAGTTTCAGGAGACCATTGCCCCCAGGGGCGAGACGTGCTCCATGCCAATTGACTAACTCCATGTTTTCCTCCACTTTTGAAAGTCATTTAAGGTTCTTAAATTATTTTTTCCTTTTTTTCTTAAATTTTTCATCAATTACACTTTATTCATTCTGCATCCCCCCATAAGCCCCTCCCTCCTCCCCTCCCAATCCTACCCTCCCTCCTCCCTCTGCATGCATGCCACTCCCCAAGTCCACTGATAGGGGAGGTTCTCCTCTCCTTTCTGATCTTAGTCTGTCAGTTCACAGCAAAAGTGGCTGCATTGTCCTCTACTATGGCCTGGTAAGGCTGCTCCCCCCCAGAGGGAGGTGATCAAAGAGCAGGCCAATCAGATTATGTCAGAGGCAGTCCCTCTTCACATTACTATGTAACCCACTTGGACTCTGAACTGCCCTGGGCTACATCTGTGCAGGGGTTCTGGGTTATCTCCATGAATAGTCCTTGGTTGGAGTATGAGTCTCTGGGAAGTTCCCTGTGTTCAAATTTTCTTGTTCTGTTGCTCTCCTTGTGGAGATCCTGTCCTCTCCAGCTCTTACTATTTCCCAGTTCTTACCTAAAATTCCATTCACTCTGCCCAGCAGTTGCCCATCAGGCTCAGCATCTGCTTTGATAGTCTGAAGGGCAGAGGCTTTCAGAGGCCCTTTGTGGTAGGTTCCTAGGTTGTTTCCTGTTTTCTTCTTCTTCTGATGTCCATCCTCTTTGCCTTTCCGGATGGGGATTGGACATTTTAGTTAGGGTCCTCTCTCTTGCTTAGCTTCTTTAGATGCACAGGTCTTAATGGGTTTGTCCTATGTTGTATATCTATATGAGTGAGTATATACCATGTGTGTCTCTCAGCCTCTGGGACTACTCACTCAGGAGGATCCTTTCCAGATCCCACCATTTACCTGCGAATTTCATGATTTCCTTATTTTTCATTGCTGAGTAATATAAAAATATGGAACGCTTCACGAATTTGCGTGTCATCCTTGCGCAGGGGCCATGCTAATCTTCTCTGTATCGTTCCAATTTTAGTATATGTGCTGCCGAAGCGAGCACCACATATTTTTTTTAATTTTTAATTTTAATTTACAAAATACACTTTATTGAATTTGTCTCTTCCCATAAAATTCTCCCTCTTCCACTCCGAATCACACCTTCTCTCTCCCATCTCCACTCATGACCCTCCTCAAGTCCACTGTAGTGGAGGTCTTCCTCTCCTTCCTTCTGAACCTATTCAATCAAATCTCAACAGGGGTGGCTGCATTGTCATCTGCTGTGGACAGGTAAGACTGCTTCACCCTCAGGGGGAGGTGATCAAATATCAGGGTAATCAGTTCATGTCAGAGGCAATCCCTGATTCCATTAGTATGGAATAAATTTGGACACTGAATTGCCATGGGCTATATCTGTGCAGAGGTTCTAGGTTATCTCTATGAATGATAATTGGTTGTAGTATGGACCTCAGGAATGATTCCTGTGTTCAATTTTTTTTTTTTGGTTCTGTTTCTCTTCTTTTGGAGATCCTGTTCTCTCCAGATCTTTCTAATTCCTAATATTTCATGAGATTCCATTCATTCTTCCCAACAATTGGCAATAAATCTCAGCATCTGCTTTGATAGTCTGCAGGACAGAACCTTTCAGAGGCCTTCTGTGACAGGCACCTAAATTGTTTCCTGTTTTCTCCGTCTTCTGATTTTTATCCTTTTGTCTTTCAGGATGGGATTGAGCATTTTAGCCTGACTCCTCCATCTTGTTTAGATTCTCTACATCTAGAGATTTTAGTAGGTTTATGCTATACTATATGTCTCTCTCTCTATATATATATATTATATGTATATATATGAGTAAGTATATACCTTATGTGTCTTTCAGCTTCATGGATAGCTCACTCAGGATGACCCTTTCCAGTTCCAACCATTGACCTGCAAATTTCATGATTTCCTGATTTTTTTCATTGCTGAGTAATATTCAGTTGTGTAGATGTATTACAATTTCTGTATCCATTCTTCAGTTGAGGGGCATCTGTGCTGTTTCCAGCTTCTGGCTATTACAAATAAAGCTACTACAAACATTGATGAGCAAATGTTCTTATTGTGTACTTGAGCCACTTTTGGATATATGCCTAGGAGTGGTTTATCTGGATCTTGAGGAAACACTATTCCTAGTTGTCTGAGAAAGCACCAGAATGATTTCCAGAATGTTTGTACAAGTTCACATTCCCTCCAGCAGTGGAGGAGGGTTCCCCTACTCCACAACCTCTCCAGCATGTGTTGACACTTGAGTTTTTGATCATGATCATTCTGATGAGCGTAAGGAGAAATCTCAGGGTCATTTTGATTTGCATTTCCCTGATGGCTAATGACATTGAACATTCTTTAAAGTGTTTCTCTGCCATTCAATATTCCTCTACCAAGAATTTTTCAGTTTATCTCTGTTCCCCATTTTTAATTGGATTAGTTTATTTGTTGCTTTTCATCTTCTTTAGTTCTTTATATCTACTGGATATTAGTCGCCTGCCACGTAGAAGCTTGGTGAAGATTCTTTCCCAATCTGTAGGCATGTGCTTTGCTTTGATGACAGTGTCCTTTGCTTTACAGAAGCTTTTCAGTTTCATGAGGTCCCATTTACCAATTGTTGCTCTTAGAGCCTGTGCTCTTGGTGTTCTGTTTAGGAAGTTGTCTCCTGTGCCAATGAGTTTAAGGCTCTTCCCCACTTTTTCTTCTAAAAGATTTAATGTGTCTGGTTTTATATTGAGGTCTTTGATCCACTTGGGTTTGGTTTTGTGCAGTGTGATAAATATGGATCTATTTGCATTTTTCTACATATTTTTGAAGATGCTATTTTTTTTTCCATTTTATGGTTTCTGCATCTTTGTCAAACTCAGGTGTCCATATGTGTGTGGGTTTATTTCTTCGTCTTCTATTTGGTGTTATTGATCCACCATTTAGTTTCTATGAAAGTACCATGCAGTTTTTATTACTGTTGCTCTATAGGACAGTATTTCTATAGGAAATACCTCAAGAAGATCTTTTTTATTGTAGAGGACTATTTTAGCAATTCTGGGTTTCTTGTTTTTCTATATGAAGTTGAGAATTTTTTCTTTCAATTTTTCTGTAAAGACATGTGTTGGTAATATGATGGGAATTGTATTGAACCTGTAGATTGGTTTTGGTAAGATGGCCATTTTTACTATGTTAATCCTGCCAAGCCATGAGCATGGGAGATCTTTACATCTTCTGATATCTTCTTCTAATTCTTTCTTCAGAGTCTTAAAATTTTTTCCATAGAAGTCTTTGATTTGCTTGTTTAGCATTACATCAAGGTGCTTTATGTCTTTTGTGGCTTCCTGAAGGGTGTTGTTTCCCTAATTTCTTTCTCAGCACTTTTGTAATTTGAATACAGGAGCGCTTTTTTTTTTTTTTTTTTAAGTTAATTTTGTATCCTGCCACTTTGCTGAAGTTGTAGGAGTTTCCTGGTAGAATTTTTGAGTTTACTCAGGTGTTAGTATTTTGGAACACAACCTGCTTCTGGGTTGCCCAGCAACCTATGATGATGTCATGTGTTGCCAGCCAGCCAGATGACCACACCTGAAAGGCGTGGTTACCGTGCCCCCTTAAAAGGGCTGATCTGACACATGCTCTCTCTCTTAACTCTTACACCCTCTCTTATTTTCTCTCTCTTACACCCTCTCTTTACACTCTTCTCTTTCTATTTTTTCTTTCTCTCTCTCTCGGGGCGCCTCCTCTTTCCCCTTCCCTTTTCCTCTCTCTTCCCCCACCATGTCCAGCTACCCACTTCCTCCATATCCTAATAAACCTTTTTGAAGAGAATATATCGGTTGTTCCCCATGCTTCTTCCTCTTTATGATTAATAACATTGGTGTGTTTCCTGGACAGTATGGTTACAACCGATTTTCTCTGCTCTCACCTCTCCCTCCTGTGAGCTGCTGAGACGCCACCACCACTGCCCCTCTCCTGGCCAGTGGCTATCGCTGCCACTGCTGCTGTCTCTGGGGACCTTGTGCGGAGGCTGCGAGCCAGATGGAGGCCGCCACAAAGCAGGAGACCCAGGCTGGCTTGGCTGGAACCAACTACGCCCCTGGCAGCCCCATGGCTGCAGCCTCTCCCGCCTGCCATCCTGCACCCTTTCCCCCAAGTTCTGCTGCCATGTGCTGCTTTGCCGCAGGCACTTGGGCCAGGGTCTATGTGGAGGTGGACAGCCTGAGTCGTGCCAGTACTGGCCACCGACAGTGCACCTGAGTTGCGGAGACACACAACTCAAAAATCAACTTTTCAGAACTTGGTACGGTGTTTTGTGGTACTTAAATTTCCTGCTGGATGCCCAGCCGCCTCCATCTAGGTTTTGGGGGAAAATGGGTGGGCCATTTCTTCACCATAGGCTTTCTTGTGGCCAGTGCCAACTTAGGTTCGGGCAAAGAGGCCCCGCCTCCCGGGTGTGGTTCCGGGCAGCCCTCTCCATGCACTGGGTTGCCCCGACCAAGCTGCCTGGGCTGCAGCTGACGGCTCCTTCTTGCTATATGCTTCACTCTCTCACCAACCTGTTTTGCTTTGCACTTCTAAGCCTTTCCCAAGCTTTAAAAATAAAATAAATAAAATAAAATAAAATAAAATAAAATAAAAATTTTCTCCCTGATTTCTGTACACTTTACACTTTACTCTTATATTTTAAATCCCTTATCTATTGCTTTATATAATCTTCTCATTGGGTTTGCATTTATAAGTCTTAATCATAATTAACGGTTTATCTTATCTTTTAGACTTATCTTTAGACAACAAGCCTCATTTCAAGTTGGTATGGATTTTTATAAAATTTCAAAGTTGCATTTTACTATCTTATAATTCAACCCTCCTTCAAAATAAATTTTATATAATAATAAAATTTCAAAGTTATAACTATCTATTCAAATTGAGTTAGTTTAAAATATAAGACTGTTACTGTCTCCTACTACATGTTACTCAAATATAATTTTAAAATTACTTTATACTGTTCTGCTCAGGGGTTCATTGTTACATACACATTTTTTATCAATATTTTAAATTAAGATCTATTGATTTTAGAGGCATTTATTTATGTTAAAACTGGGTCAATTTGCTACATCTCCACTATCAAAAGGTTAAACTATGCTTGGTTAATTTTAAATTTGGTTTATGCTGTTCTGCTAAATTGTTGATTTTAAACTTATAGCTCAAGGGTTCTTTATTATGTACAAGTTGTTTGCCAATATTCTAAAATTAATATCTATTAATTTTTAAAAATATACTTATATTAAATCTGTTTCAATTTACTATATCTCTGCTATCAAAAGGTTAATATAAGCTTGGTCTTGTTCTCTTAAAATGATGTTATTAATATGTAGTATAACCTTAGACTATTACAAGATATAATCATTTATATATTAAATCATAAAAACTCTTATGCTATCACTTTAATAACTAATATTCATAACTTTTAAGCCCTAACTTAGCAAGGACAAAACCTAAAGTCTTAATATTTACTGGTTAACAAATGCAGGTTAATATTCAATTCATACAGATTTATAGTCCTGCAGGTGCAAACATGGTCTCACTGCAATTTTTAATAAACAGCTGAGGATGGTCATTGAGTCACCATATAGGAGTTGGTAAAAAGTGAGCCGTCCTGAAGGGCTCTAAGACCTAGCTGCGCTGAGACTGCTGGCATTCCCGCAAGAGGTTTGCATAGCCAAAAAGTCCATTCTGCCAGGTGACATTTTGAAATGCAGCCAAAGTGGATGATGATCTTTCTGCTGCAACATGCCAAAGCTGGCTGCTGGCAAATTGAACTCTGGAAGTCAAAATGCTCCCAAGCAGGCTTGTCCTCTGTGCTCAGCCATGGAGGTTCAACCCACACAATAGCACAGACACTTCCAGCTTTCTAGCTTATTGGCCTGGTGGAGAACAGGAGGCTGGCTCCTCAACTTAACAACCTCCACATCTCTCGCACAGGTCTATTTTTGACCTCAGAATGAGGTCCCACGGACATATTGCCAACTTCTGTGTTGGGAGCTGTCAGTTGATTTCCCAGTTCTCTTCATATGCAGGAGAACCAGACCTTAAGCCTAAGTAATAGAGCTGCTATTTTCAGGCCTAGACACAGTTCAGACTCAAGAAAGAGGCCTAAACGAAACCTTTTACTATCCCTTTAGCTAAAGGACAATAAATGTTCATAGCAGTTTCAACTATTTCTCCTGGTAAATAACTAAATACAAAGGTTCTTCTCAAAAACATATTTGAGAGATGTCTTAAGGTTAATAAATACAAGTTATACATGTTTGAGAGTCTAAAAATGTGTGCTAAGGTTGGTAATGCAACTTATAAATGTTTGAGGGTTCTAAAAATGTTTTAAGGTTGATAAACACAAATTATAAAGATTGTAAGGTCTAAGGTGATTTAAGGTATCTTAAATAGGTAAAAAGGCTTAATATTTCTTCCTGTTGTTATGCTACTGTTATATTGACTGTCCAGACTTTTGACCTTTATTAATTGGGCTCTAATTTATTAATCTAATTCTGATACAAAAACATTCCTCTATACCACCATTCCACTATTATGGTCCTAAGCTCAAGATTGTAAGCCTCCATAATATGTATGTTTATACTAAAAGTTAAGATCAAGTGAGATTCTCTTTTACTTCATAAAAGGCTTTTGCCTTTTCAGAGTTCACCTTAAAAAGTACTTATGCTGTTAACACATATGTATGTCTACTGCCTTTTTCTCAATGCACACTACAATTGTGATACTAACATGTCTAAATTTGTATCTCCTTCTTAAAACTTCCTTTCCTTTATTTTATCTTGTTGATTTTCTCAAAGAACCAGCTCTTTGTTTTATTGATTCTTTGAATTGATTCATTTGTTTCTAATTGATTGACTTCAGCCCTGAGTTTGATTATTTCCAGCTGTGTACTCCTCTTTGATGTGTCTGCTTTCTTCTTTTTCTAGGGTTTTAAGTGAGCCATTAAGTTGCTTGAATGCACTGTCTCAAGTTTCTTCTTAAAGGCACTTAAGGCTATGAACTTTCCTCTTAGCACTGCTTTTATTATGTCAGTAAGTTTGGGTATATTGTGCCTTTATTTTCATGGAATTCTACAAAATCTTTAATTTCTTTCTTTATTTCTTCCCTGATCCAGCTGTCATTTGGTATCAAGTTGTTCAGTTTCCATGTGTATGTAGGCTTTTTGCTATTTCTGATGATGTTGAGTTCCAGCTTTATTCAATGGTGGTCAGATAAGCTACAAGGAAGTATCTTCTTGTATCTGTTGAGGCTCACTTTGTGAACAACCATATGGTCTATTTTGGAGAAGGTTCCATGATGTGCTGAGAAGAAGGTAAATTCTTTTGTGTTTGGGTGTAAAGTTCCTCAAATATCTGTCAGGTCCATTTGCTTCATGACCTCTGTTAGAGACATTGTTTCTTTGTTTAATTTCTGCTTTGATGACCTGTCCTTTTTTGAGAGTGGGGTGTTTAAGTGTCCCACTATTAATGTGTGGCTTAAGTTTTATTAATGTTTCTTTTACATATGTGGTTGCCCTTGTATTTGGGGCATAGATGTCGAGGATTGTGATGTATTCCTGGAGAAATTTTCTCTTGCTGAGTATGAAGTGTTCTTGCCTATCTATTTTATTAGATATTAGAATGGCTACTCCTGCTTGCTTTTAGGGTCCATTTGCTTGGAAAGCTGTCTTCCAGCCCTTTATCCTCAGGTAATGTCTGACTTTGTGACTTAGGTGTGTTTCTTGAATGCAACTGATTGCTAGGTCTTCTTTATGCATCCATTCTGTTATTCTGTTTCTTTTTATTGGAGAATTGAGTCCATTGATATTGAGAGAGATTAATGACCAGTGTTTGTTAGATCCTTTGATTTTGATATTGATTGTGGTAGTAAGTTTGTGTGCTTGGTTGCTTTTTGTTTTATTATAATGAAGTTAATTATGTTCTGTGTTTTCTTGAAAGTAGTTGGTTTTCTTGGGTTGTATTTTTCCTTCTAGTGTCTTCTGTAACACTAGATTTGTGTGCAAGTATTGTGGAAATTTGTTTTTGTCATTGAATATTTTGTTTTCTCCATCTGTGAGGACTGAGAGTATTGCTGGGTATAATAACTATCTGTGCTGACATCTGTGTTCTCTTAGGGACTACATGATATTCATCCATGCTTTCTAGCTTTCATAGTTTCTGTTGAAAAGTCAGGTGTGATTCTAATGGATTTGATATTATATGTTATTTGGGCTTTTCCCTTGCAGATTTTAGTATTTTTATTTACTGTTTTGATTATTATGTGGCAGGATTATTTTCTTTTCTGAACTAATTTATTGAGTGTTCTGTATACCTCTTGTATTCTTATTGACCTCTACTATAAGTTGGGGAATATTTTTTCATTGATTTTGTTGAAAATATTTTCTGGGCTTTGGAGGAGGGAATCTTTTTTTCTCTATTCCTATTATTTTTAGGTTTTGTCTTTTTATGTTGTCTTGAATTTATTGCATGGTCTTTGTCAGGAATTTTTTTAGATTTAACATTTTCTTTGACAGATATATCGATTTCTTCCATTGTATCATCCACACCTGAGATTCTTTCTTCCATCTTTTATAGCCTATTCTTTATGCTTAGCTCTGTAGTTCCTGTTTTCTTCCCTAAGTTCTTTCTTTCCACAAATTCCTCTATTTGTGTTTTCCTTAATTTCTAAAAAAAAAAAAAAATGGAATGCTTCACGTATTTGGATCTCATCCTTGTGTATGGGCCTTGCTAATATTCTCTCTATTGTTCCAATTTTAGTATATGTGCTCCTGAAGAGAGCACTACATATTTCTTTGAAGTGGTCATTAATAAAATCACATGTCTGTGACTTGAGTTTCACACTATCACAGATTCCATAATTATTTATTAAATGCACAGATATGTTCTCAGTCGGTGAATTATTTTCTGTGAAAATGCTCCCTGACCTAGACAAATCTTTGAACAAAAAGAATTTAATTGGGACATTGCTTATATTACCAAGCCATGAGTATGGGAGTTCTTTCCATCTTCTGGTATCTTCTTGTAATTCATTCTTCCATCTTGAAATTTTTAACATACAAGTCTTTGACTTGCTTGGTAAGGCTTACACTAAGGTACTTTATGTCTTTTGTGGCTTTTGTGAAGGGTGTTGTTTCCCTAATTTCTCTCTCAGACCTTTTGTCCTTTGAATACAGAGGGGCTACTGATTTTTCTGAATAAATTTTGTATCTTACCACTTTGCTGAAGGAGTTTATCAGCTGTAGTAGTCCCTGGAAAAATTTTGGGGCCACTCAGGTATAATATCATATCATCTGCAAATAGTGATACATTGACTTCTTCCTTTCCATTTTGTATCCCCTTGATCTCCTTCAACTGTCTTATTGCTCTAGCAAGGACTTCCAGAACTATGTTGAAGAGTTATGGAGAGAGTGGGCAGCCTTGCCTTGTCCCTGATTTTAGTGGGATTGCGTTAAGTTTCTCTCCCTTTAGTTTGATGTTAGCTGTAGGCATGCTGTATATCGCCTTTACTATGTTTAGATATGTACCTTGTATCCCTTATCTCTCAAATACTTTAAAATGAATGGATATTGAATTCTGTCAAATGCTTTTTCAGCATCTAATGAGATTATCATGTGTGTGTGTGTGTGTGTGTGTGTGTGTTTCCTTTCAATTTGTTAATATGGTGGATCACAATGATGGATTTCAATGTATTGAACCAACCTGCATAACTGGGATGAAGCCTACTTGGTCATAGAGAATGATATCTTTTATTTGTTCTTGTATTCTTGTATCCACTTTGCAAGTATTTTATTGAGTATTTTTGCATCAATGTTCGTAAGGGCGGTTGGCCTGAAATACTCTTTTCTTGTTCTGTGTTTGTGAGGTTTAGGAACCAAGGTGATTATGGCTCCTTAGAATGAGTTTGGTAGGGGTCCTGCTGTTTCTATTTTGTGGAATCATTTTAAAGAGAATTGGAATTAGCTCCTCTTTGAAGTTCTGGTCGAATTCTGTGCTGCATACATCTAGCCCAGTGCTTTTATTGGATGGAAGACTTTTGATGACTGCTTCTATTTCCTTAGGGAATATAGAACTATTTAATTAATTTAACTGGTTTTGATTTATCTTTGGTAATTGGAATCGATCAAGAAAATTTTGCATTTCTTTTAGATTTCCAAGTTTTGTGGCATATAAACTTTTGAAGTAAGTCCTAATGATTGTTTGGATATCCCCAGTGTCTATGGTTATGTTCCCCTTTTCATTTCTGATTTTGTTGATTTGGATAGTTTTTCTCTGCCTTTTAGTTAGTTTGGCTAAGAGTTTGTCTACCTTGTTGATTTTCTCAAAGAACCAGCTCTTGATTTCATTAATTCTTTGAATTGATTTATTTGTTTCTAATTGATTAATTTCATCTCCAATTTTAATTATTACCAGCCATCTCCTTTTCTTCGGTGTGTCTGCTTCTTTTTTTCTAGGGCTTTTAAGGTGAGTCATTAAGTTGTTTGCATGAGATGTCTCAAATTTCTTCTTGAAGGCACTTAGTGCTTTGAATTTTATTCTTAGCACTACTTTCATTGTGTCCCATAAGTTTGGGTATGTTGTGCATTCATTTTCATTGAATTCTAGGAAGACTTTAATTTCTTTATTTCCTTCCTGACCCAGCTGTCATTTAGTACCAAGTTGTTCAGTTTCTATGTGTGTATAGGCTTTTTGCTGTTTCTGTTGTTGTTAATTTCCAGCTTTAGTCCATGGTAGTCAGACAAAATACAGTGAGTATTTCAGTCTTCTTGTATCTGTTGAGGCTTCCCATGTTACTAACCCTATTGTCTATTTTGGAGAATGTTCCATGAGATGCTGAGAAGAAAGTAATTTTGTGTGTGTGTGTGTGTTTGGGTGTAAAGCTCTGTAAATATCTGTTAATCCATTTGATTCATAGCCTCTGTTAGAGACATTGTTTCATTGTTTAATTTCTATTTTGTTGACCTGTTCTTTGTTGAGAGTAGGGTGTTGAAATCTCCCACTATTAATTTGTGGGGGTCTATTTGTGCTTTAATTTTATCACAACAGATTGCTGGGTCTTGTTTATGCATTCATTGTGTAAGTCTGTGTCTTTTTTATTGAGTCATTTCCTGTTGAGAGAAACTAATGTCCAGTGGCTTTTTGAACCTTTGATTTTGATGTTGGCTGTGGTAGTAAGTTTGTGTGCTTGGTTGTTGTTTTGTTTTTTTGTTTTTGTTTTTGTTTTCGGCAATGAAGTTATTTCCTGTGTTTTCTTGGGTTGTATTTTTCCTTCTAGTGTCTTCTGTAACACTGGATTTGTGTGTGGATATTGTTGAAATTTGTTTTTGTCATTGAATATCTTGTTTTCTCTGTCTATGAGGACTGAGAGTTTTGCTGGGTACAGTAGCCTAGGATTACATCTGTCTTCTCTTAGGGATGCATGATATCCACATCCATCCAGGTCCTTCTGACTTTCATAGTCTCTGTTGAGAACTCAGGTATGATTCTGATGTGTTTGCCATTAGATGTTACTTGGTATTTTTCCTTGCAACTTTTAGTATTTTTTCTTTGTTCTATATACATACTGTTTTGATTATTATGTGATGGGAAAATTTTTTTTTCTGGACTAATTTATTGGGTGTTCTGTAGACCTCTTTTATCCTTATAGTCCTCCCCTTTATGTTGGGAAAATTTTTTTCAATGATTTTGTTGAAAATATTTTCTGGGCCTTGGAGGAGGGAATCATCTTTTTCCTCTATTCCTATTATTTGTGTAGAGTTTGTCTTTTCATGTTGTCTTGAATTACTTTGATGGACCGTGTCTGGATTTTTTTAGATTTAACATTTTCTTTGACAGATACATGATTTATTTTCCATTTTGTCTTCCACAGGTGAGATTCCTTCTTCCATCTCTTATAGTCTATTATTTATGCTTATATCTGTAGTTCCTATTTTCTTCCCCAAGTTCTTTCCTTCCACAATTTCCTCTATTTGTGTTTTCCTTAATTTCTCCAAAAAAATAATATTGAATGCTACATGAATTTGTGTGTCACGCTTGCATAGGGATCATGCTAATATTCTCTGTATTGTTTCTGTTTAAGTATACATGCTGCTGAAGTGAACACCACACATTTCTTAAAGTAAACATTAATAAAGTCACATGTCCTTGACTTGTGAGTTGCACATTTTCACAGATTCCATTACTGTTTGTTAAATGCATGGATATGTCCTCATTCACTCAAATATTTTCTGTGAAAATGCTCACTGACCAAGGAAAATATTTGAAAAAAAGCATTTAGTTGGGACATGGCTTATATTTTAACTAAGAAAATCCATGATGTCATGTCAGCAAGTACTCATCTTGTTCCAGTCCTTCACCAAAACTGAGAGCTTTTCATACTGAACCACAGGTGGCAAGAAGAGAGAGGTAGACTGAAAGAGACAGAGAGCAAAAGAGCAAGAAAGACACATTCAGAAATAGACAGAGAGCAACAGAAACAAAGACAAAGTGTAGGGGGAAGATGGAGGTGCTGGGACGACTCTGATTCTGACCAGCAAAACAGCAGGATTGGCACAGTGACCAGAAGTCAGAACTCGAGGCCATAAAACACAAGTGATTATGTTTCCCAGGTGAGAGGATATCCCATGATGGGGGATTCAATCAGCTTTAACTCACCCAGCTAAACTGAGAAAGAGATCCTGGTTCCACAAGGTGCTTGGTCACCAGCCCAGAGCCACATGTCAGTGAGTTCTGATCACTGTTCCAGACTGAACTGTGGGTACCACAACAGCAGAGACTGGAATTTCCAGTCAAGAGATAACCCCACAGTGCAGGAAAAGATTGGGACCGACCTTAGGTCACCTAGTCATCCCATGGAAAAGACTCAGGTTCTGCAGGCACCCAGAAGCCAGCCCAGAGCCAGAGCCGGGGCCCAGACGCCAGCACAGAATCCTGCCTACATACCTGATTTGCTGTCCCAGATAGAACAGTGGGCCCCATGGCACCAGAGACCAAGTTTCTCTGTTGGGTGTAAATCCACAGGGAGGGGAATGGCTGGTCTGATCTCAGAGCACACAGCTGATACCACCACCCCAAAAAGGTCTCAGGAATAGTTACCCAGTTTTGGCAGACGCCTAGGCACCCAATCGCCAAAAAGGCAGAAAGGCAGAGCCACATAAGTCTGTGCCTGCAGGTTCTACTTGCCATCACAGACAGAAAGACTGTCCTCAAAGCAAATACTGGGTGTCCTGTCAGGAGGAAACCCCACAGCAGGGGTATCATCAGGTCCAATGCTCAGGACACCCAGCACCATAAGACTTTCTGGATTCAAGCAGACTCTAGGCTCTAGCCTTCTACTGCATGAGTGAACAGCATGCTCATCTGCCTTTCTGGAGTACCACTAGGGCACAGGGGCACACAGCTGCATCCTCAGATGTACAAAAAACAGAGAGCATTACAGCAGTCCTCAGATCAATCAGTTATCCCTAGCTAAACTGACAAGACTGTGGGAATCCCTGGTTCTTCAAGAGGACTGCACCCAACAATTACACCTTAATAGCAACAGCTGCTGCTCGATAAATTCAGAGCAAGAACCCCAGCAGCAGGGTAGCCAACACCAGGATTCTCCTGATGAAAGGAGAGTTACCATACAGGTCCATACCCTGAAGGAAACTGACAATTCCTGAGAAGCACCACTATTCAGTTGACCATACCCAAAAAGCAGAGGAGAACTTCAGAACCCCACCAAGTGGATTCTCCCTGCCCCAGGGCCCAACAGACATAAAAATTTATCAGACAACATCTGAGACAGAGAGATGGGTAGAGGCCAGTCAAAAAGCATAACCAAGAGAAAGCAAAGCAATATGGCATTCTCAGAAACAAGTTATCCAGGATCAAGTAGCCCTAGACACCCTAACATAAGTGAAATTCAAGAAGAAGTTCTTATATCTATGCTTATAAAGAAGTAATGGAGAAAGTAAATAAAACACATAAAGAATTAGGGTAGGATATAATAAAAAATATGGTCATCATAAAAAATACAGGAAGATGCAACCAACCAGTTTGTGGCATTCAAAATGGAAACGGTTAAATCACTGAATGAAATAAAAGAAACAGAGGAATGTTCAAACAGCTGAAGAAATTGCAGGAAAAACAGGAAAATACAGACAGACAGGTGAAGGAAATCAACAAAATGTTTCAAGATCTGAAGATAGATTTGGAAGAATTAAAGAAAACACAAATGAAGGAAATCATGGAGAGGGAGAACCTAGGAAAGAAAACAGGAACTACAGAAGTAAGCATAACCAACAAACTACAAGAGATGAAAGAAAAAAATCTCAGGTGTGGAAGATACTATGGAAGAAATCGATGTATCCAGCAAAGTAATAAATCTAAAAAATTCCTGACACAAACCATCCAAGAAATCCAAGACAACATAAAAAGACAAAACCTAAGAACAATAGGAATAGAGGAAAAAGATGATTCCCTCCTCCAAGGCCCAGAAAATATTTTTAACAAAACATTGAAAAAAAATTTCCCCAACTTCAAGGGGAGGACTATAAAAATACAAGAGCACCTATAAATTAGACCAGAAAAGAAAATCCTCCCACCACATAATAATCAAAACATTAAGTATACAGAGAAAAGAAAAAAAATGCTAAAAGTTGCAAGGGAAAAAGCCAAGTAACATATAATGGCAAACCCATCAGAATCACACCTGACTTCTCAACAGAAACTATGGAAGCCAGAAGATCCTGGACAGATATCATGCAGACCCTAAGAAAACACAGATGTCAGCCTAGGCTGCTGTACCCAGCAAAACTCTAAGTCCTCATAAACTGTGAAAAGAAGATATTCAATGACAAAAACAATACCTACACTCAAACCCAGTGTTATAGAAGATACTAGAAGAAAAAAATACAACACAAGAAAACTAGCTACTTTAAAAAAAATCACAGAAAATAAATAACCTCACTACAGCAAAACAAAAAGTACACAAACACACAAACATGGCCAACATCAATATGAAAGAATCTAAGCCACTGGTCATTAATCAATCTCCCTCAAAATCAATGAAATCATTCTCCAGTAAAAAGACACAGACTAAGAAAATGCATGCGTAAATAAGACCCAACAATGTGTTGCATACAAGAAACACAGCTAAATCACAAAGATAGACATTACCTGAGGGTAAAGGGCTGGAAGATGGTTTTCCAAGCAAATGGACCCAAGAAACAAGCACCAATAGAGATTCTAATATCTAATAAAGTAGCTTTTCAACCAAAATTAATCAAAAGACATAGAGAAGGAAACTTCGTTCTCATCAAGGGAAAAATCCAACAGGAAGATATCACAATCCTGAACATATATGCCCCAAATGCAAGGGCATCCACATTTGTAAAAGAAATTTAATAAAACTTAAACCACACATAGAACCAAACACATTAATACTGGGAGACTTCAACAGCCCACTCTCAACAAAGGGAAAGACAGGTCAACAAAACAGAAATTAAACAAAGAAACAATAACTCTGACAGAGATCATGAATCAAATGGACCTCACAGACATCTACAGAACCTTTCACCCAAACTCAAAAGAATTTACTTTCTTCTCAGCACCTCATGAAACCTTCTTCAAAATAGACCATATAATTAGTCACAAAGCAAGCCTCAATAGATACAAGAAGATTGGGATAATCTCTTGTATCCTATCTGATCTGGACTGAAACTGGACCTCAATGAAAAAAAATTGTAATTGCCTACACACACATGGAAACTGAACAACTTGCTACTAAATGACAGCTGGGTCAGAGAAGAAATAAAGAAAGAAATTAAAGACTTCCTAGAATTCAATGAAAATGAAGGCACAACATACCTTAACTTATGGGACACAATGAAAGCAGTGCTAAGAATAAAATTCAAAGCACTAAGTGCCTTCAAAAAGATTTTTGAAACATCTCATGCAAGCAACTTAATGACTCACTTAAAAGCCCTAGGGGAAATAAAAAAAAAAAAAAAAGAATCAGACACACCGAAGAAGAGTAGATGACTGGAAATAATCAAACTCAGAGTTGAAATCAATAAATTAAAAACTAATAAAACTACTCAAAGAAAAAATGAAACCAAGAGCTGGTTCTTTGAGAAAATCAACAAGATATTCAAACCCTTAGCCAAATTAAGTAAAAGGCAGAGAAAAACTACCCAAATCAACAAAATCAGAAATGAAAAAGGGGACATAACCACAGGCACTGAAGAAATCCAAACAATAATTAGGTCTTACTTCCAAAGACTATATGCCACAAAATTTGAAAATCTAAATGAAATGGACAATTTATTGACTGATTCTACACGCCAAAGGTGAATCAAGACCAGGTAAGCCAATTAAATAGTCTTATATTCCCTAAGGAAATAGAAGCTGACATCAGAATTCTACCATGCAGAAAAAGCCCAGGGCCAGATGGTTTCAATGCTGAATTCTACCAAACCGTCAAAGAGCTAACACCAATACACTTCAAACTATTCCACAAAATAGAAACAGAAGAAACACGACCAAACTCATTCTATGAAGCCACAGTCACATTGTTTCCTAAACCTCACAAATACCCAACAAAGAAAGAGAATTTCAGACCAATTTCTTTCATGAACATTGATGCAAAAATACTCAACAAAATACTTGCAAACTGAAAATAAGAACACATCGAAGATATCATCCACTATGACCAAGTAGGCTTCATCCCAGGCATGCAGGGGTAGTTCAATCTACAGAAATCCATCAATGTGATCCACCATATAAACAAACTGAAGGAAAAACAAACAAACAAACAAACAAACATATGATCATCTCCTTAGATGCTCAAAAGGCATTTGACAAAATTCAACATCCATTCATGTTTAAAGTATTGGAGAGATCAGGGATACAAGGCACACACCTGAACATAATAAAAGTGATATACAGCAAGCCTATAGCCAACACCAAATTCAAGGGAGAGAAACTTAAATCATTCCCACTGAAATCAGTGACAAGGCACGGATGTCTTCTCTCTCCATATCTCTTTAACTTTGTTTTTGAAGTCCTAGCTATAGCAATAACACAATTGAAGGAGATCAATGGGATAAAAATTGGAAAGGAAGAATTCAAAGTATCACTGTATGTATATGATATGATAATATATCTTAGTGACCCCAAAATTGTGTCAGAGAACTACTACAGCCAATTAACACCTTCAGCAAAATGGCTGGATACAAAATTAGCTCAAAAAATTAGTAGCCTTCCTGTATACCAAAGAAATAAGGAATGAGAAATATATTAGGGAAACAACACCATTCACAATAGTCACAAAGGATATAAAGTACCTTGGTGTGAACCTAACCAAGCAAATCAAAGACTTGTATGAAAAAAATTTAAAATCTCTTTAGAAATGATTAGAAGAAGTTATTGTAAGTTGGAAAGATCTCCCATTCTCATGGCTTGGTAGGATTAATATAGTAAAAATGGCCATCTTACCAAAAGCAATCTACAGATTCAATGCAATTCCTATCAAATTACCAACACAATCCTTTACAGATCTTGAAAGAAAAATTGTCACCTTCATATGGAAAAACAAGAAACCCAGAATTGCTAAAACAATTATCTACAGTAAAAGATCTTCAGGAGTTATCTCCATGCCCAACCTCAAGCTGTACTATCGAGCAATAATACTAAAAACTGCATGGTACTGGGATAGAAACAGACTAGTGGATCAATGGAATCAATTAGAAGACCCTGACATAAATGCACACACTTATGGACACCTTTTTTGACAAAATTGCCAAATCCATTCAATGGAAAAAAGACAGCATCTTTACAAATTATGCTGGTCTAACTGGATGTCTACTTGTAGAAAAATGCAAATAAATCCATACTTATCACCCTGCACAAAACTTAAGTCCAACTGGATCAAAGACCTCAACATAAAGCTAGACACTTAGAAGAAAAGGGGGGAATACCCTTGAAGTCATTGGCACTGGAGACATCTTCCTGAACAAAACACCAACAGCACAGGCTCTAAGAGCAACAATCAATAAATGGGACCTCACTAAACTGAAAAACTTTTGTAAATCAAAGGACACTCTCCTCAGCAACATGATACTGATTGTGAAATGATCTTCACCAACCCTATATCTAACAGAGGGCTAATATCCAATATATATAAAGAACTAAAGAAGTTAAACAGCAAAAAATCAAGTAATCCAATTAAAAACTGTGATACATAGCTAAACAGAGAATTCTCTGCAGAGGATTATCAATTGGCAGAAAAACACAAAGAAATGCTCAACCTCATTAGCCATCAGGGAAATGCAATTCAAAACGACCCTAAGATTTCACCTTACACCCATGAGAATGGCCAAGATCAAAACCTCAAGAGACAACACATGCTGGAGAAGTTGTGGAGAAAGGGGAACCCTCCTCCACTGCTGGTGGAAATGTAGAGTTGTACAACCACTCTGGAAATCAATCTGGTGCTTTCTCAGACAACTTGGAATAGTGTTTCCTCAAGATCCAGCTGTATTACTCCTAGGCATATATCCAAAAGATTCTCACATACACAATAAGGAAATTTGCTCAACCATGTTTATAGCAGCCTTATTTGTAAGAGCCAGAAGCCTGAAACAGAACAGATGCCCTCAGTGGAGGAATGGATGCGCAAATTGTGGTATATCTACACAATGAAATATTACTCAGCAATAAAAAAACAAGAAAATCATGAAATTTGCAGGAAAATGGTGGGATCTGGAAAAGATCATTCCGTGTGAGCTATCCCAGAAACAGAAAGATGCACACAGTATATACTCACTCATATAGACATATAATATAGGATAAACCTACTAAAATCAGTACACCTAAAGAAACTAATGAAGAGAGAGGAGTCTAGCTAAAATGCTCAATTCCTATCCAGAAAGGCAAGAGGCTGGACATCAGAAGAAGTAGAAAAGAGGGAACAAGTCAGATGCCTGACACAGAGGACCTTTGAAAAGCTCTTCCCTGCAGACTATCAATGAATATGCTGAGACTTATGGACAACCTTTGGGCAACATGCAGGGAATCTTAGGAAAGAAGTGGGAAACAGTCTGATCTGGAGGACAGGATCTCTACAAGGAGATCAACAAAACAAAAAAATCTGAGCAAAGAGGTCTTTCCTGAGACTCAAACTCCAACCAAGGTCTATGCATGGAGATATCCTAAGACCCCTGCACAGATGTAGCCCATGGCAGTTCAATATCCAAGTGGGTTCCATTGTAAGAGGAATAGGGGCTGTCTCTGACATGAACTGATTGGCTTGCTCTTTAATTACCACTCCTTGAGGGGAAAGTAGCATTACCATGCCACAGAAGAAGAGAATGCAACCACTCCTGATGAGACCTAACTGACTAGGTTCAGAAGGAAGGAAAAGAAGACTTCCCCAAACAGTGGACTTGGAGAGGGGCATGCATGCAGAGGGTGGAGGAAGGGAGGTATTCAGACAGGAGGAGGAAGGGAACCACAGGGGGTATACAAAGAGAAAAAAATGTAATTAATAAAAAAAAAATGTAAAAAAAAGTATATCCAGTAAACCAGGAACATATTAAGAAGCAAGGAAGCATCAAATGGATATGACCAAGATATTTCCTCATGCTGAAATAAATTTCTGATATAAAAAAGACAAAGTGACAGAGACCTAGAGATAGAGACTCCATTCTCTCTGGTCACTTTCATTGGCATATCAACCTAACAGCACACCCTCCTATAATATAAATCCAAAAAGAATTATATATTTTTTAGTTATTTTTTAATTAAATTTTATTTGTTTATTATTAGTTACATTTTATTAGCTCTGTATCCCGCTCCCTTAATCCCTCCCAATCCTACCCTCCCTCCCTCATCTCCTTCCTGTCCCTTTCCAAGTCCACTGATTGGGGAGGGCCTTTCATCTGACCCTGTTTTATCAGGTATCTCCAGAGTCCTCCTCTGTGGCCTAGAAGGACTGTTCCTCCCATGGATGGGTCAAAGAGCCTGCCATTGAGTTCTTGTCAGAAATAGTCCCTGTTTCCCTTACTATGGGAAAAATATTGTTAACTGAGCTATCAAGGGCTTCATCCAAGCAAAGGTTCTAGGTTGTAACCATACACAGTCCTTGGTGGAGTGTCAGTCTCAGAAAAGACCTTTGTCCCCAGATATATATTTAATATTTTTTTATTTTAATTTTTATTAATTACACTTTATTCACGTTCTATACCTTCTTAACTCCCTGTCCCACCCATCCTACCTTCCTTACCCCACTCCACACTTGCCCCTCCTCAAGTCCACTGATGTGGACACATGAGGGTCTCCACTCTTTCTGGAATCTGTGGGACTTGTGCTTGGTAGGGGCTGGTCAAGTCCTGGTATTTGGTATTCTAGTTGCTCCAAGGTGAATTTCTATGTTACTTATGTAACTCTCTCTGTGTATATGTTTATCTGTAGACTTGGATATTTTTAAACATGAGACAATTAGAATCAATACCTCTGAGTTTGATCCTCGATCATCTGAATTAAATTTTATAATGCATTTTAAAATTTTTCAGATATTTTCATATAGTTACCCTTGGGCAGTCTAACAAAAAACTTAAAACAGTTGATCAACCCTTTGTGGGAAATATAAAACCTTGGTATTTATTTTATTAAATTTACAAGGTAAAACCAAGCCATGCTGTTCCAAGCCATCCAATTAAAAAATGCAGTTATTACAATATATTTGTGTTAATAAAAATCTATAAAATATATTGTTCTTCATTTAAAAAAATGGAGATTCTTTAATACAAAATGCTTGCTTATGCAGTTTTACAGGAAAAAAAGTACCACAGTTCCATGTTAGCTGAGAGTTATTTAGGGTTATATTCAGATCATTGTTAAATGAAACTTTTCTCCTTTAATTTTTTTGCTGTTAAGTTTTAGTACAATATGATAGAATTAATAAGATTTTCTACCCCCTTTATAAATTATGTTTAATTAAATGTTTTGCTTGGATTTTAGTTTAAAAAGAGCAGATATAAAGTTATGCTAAAGATTATAGTTGAGTACAAGATTGAGTTTTACCCAGTCTTGTTTAGATTTTTTTTAAAAGATTAAAAGTAAAATTGGTACCATAAAGTTTGCCTATATAAATCTAACTAAAATTTGGTTCTAAAACACACATTTAAAAATGTGCCAAAATTGAGATTATAACATCCTGTTTTATAGTATGAAGTTTAGAGGAGATGATAAAGGTAGTCAGGAGTAACTCAAATATGATGGTCCTCAGACTTGTCAGTGATCTAATAAATATGGCATTTTAACATATGTAAGCTCATTATGACAGAGTCCAACATGTTGAGGCACAAAAAAAATAATTCAATTTTTATAGGTACAACCTAGAGTTAATTCTATTTAAAAAAAAGTTAGCACAATTGTTGATACTTTAACTGTGTTTGCTGATGGTTCATTATCTAATATTGCTGCCTATGCTTATAAAAGAAAATCAATATCTTTTCAAGTGTCTAACACATCTGAGCAAATAGCAGAGTTATCTGCAGTATTGGCTGTGTTGCAAAGTTTTAAAAAGCAGTCTTTGAACATTTTTCCAGATAGTGCATATGTAGCTCAGTTTTTGCCTTGGTTAGAGAGTGCAGGTCAAATTCAGACATCTTCTCCTGCTGGAATTTTATTTTTACGAATTCAGAAATTGATGAAAAAAAAACAAAAAAACTTTCTTTTTTTATAGGACATTTGAGTGCTCATTGTAAGTTGCCAGGACTCCTGTCTAAAGGAAATCCATTGTCATATAAAACCACCAAAGTATATTGTTCACAGTTAAAAAGAGCCTAAGACGCCCATAATATGCATCATATTAATAATCAAGCCTTGAGACTAAAGTATGCATTGACTAAGGAAGAGGTCCATAATATAGTCAAGGCATGAAGTACTTGTCCTCAATTTCACCCTGTCTCTCACTTGGGAGTCAATCCTAAAGGATGCTTTCCAAATCAGATTTGGCAAATGGATATTACCCATATTCCTAAATTTAAACATTTAAAATATATACAGGTTTGCCTAGATACCTATTCTGCATTTATTTTTGCCATGCCTCAACCAGGAAAAGCTGCAAAGAATGTTATTTCTCCTTGTCTACAGTCTTTTAATGTTCTAGAAGTTTCTAAGCAATTTAAAATGGACAATTGTACAGGATATACTAGCAAGTCATTTAAAAGATTTTTTTTCAAGAATTTCAACTTTTTCATATAACTAAAATAACTTACAATACTCAAGGACAAGGCATGGTAGAGCATGCCCACTATACAATTAAGATTTATTTAGAAAAAAACAAAGAAGGGTGAGCTACTTCCCTGGAAACCTAAGAATCATCTTTTTTTTTTTTTTATCTCATCTGTATTTACCTTTTAAAGCAGAATGTGGTTGGGCACTATTTCCATTCACAAGCCTTGCTGAGTTACAAGACCTAGGGAAGAAGCTTAGGGTTTGTTCTCAGTACTTCGGACAAAATTTGAAAACCTCTGCAAAATTATGAAGGACATTTTGGAGAAAAAGGTTGAAAAGGTGGTTGTGTCAAACCGATTGGTGACATCCCCATGCTGTATTGTCACAAGCACATATGGGTGGACAGCAAACATGGAGAGAATCATGAAAGCTCAGGCCCTCCGAGACAACTCAACAATGGGTTACATGGCAGCAAAGAAACATCTGGAGATCAATCCTAAGAATCATCTTAACCATGTTGTTTTCATTCTGAATTTTTAAAATTTGGATAAGCATGGTAAATCTGCAGCAGATAGATGTTGGCTTAGAGAAACCAAGAAAACTTTTGCTAAAATAAAATGGAGGGATCCTTTAAAAAAATCAATGGCATGGACCCAACCCTGTACTCACATGGGAATGAGGATCTGTTTGTCTTTTTCTGCAGGAAAATTATGCAGCTTAATGGCTACTGGAAAATCTGGCATGGCAAGTGGATGAGGAGTTTTCTCCTGTTAATGATAATGATTTCAATGAAGACCTCTCCAGTCTTGATGACTGTTGATTGGGCTTACTTTGCTAAATCATCTCTACTACATCCAGTTTCCTAGGATGATCCAGAAGTCCTTGTTTATGTCAACAACACTTGGGTTTAGGTTTTCCTGCTTTTGAAGGAAAACAAGTAAAACAGACTCATAACTTTTCAGTAATAGGGAGAGATCATCCTTTTGTTTTAACAAAGTATTCATTAGGACATCTTACCAGAGTCCCATGTATAGGTCACAGGTCTGAATGCCTACAACTCTAATGTTGGGATGGTAGCTGAAGACAATCTTTGCAACCAGGCAAAGGGGAATATTGGAGGACAGTCTTACAATTCCAATGAGTTACACACCCTGTGAGAAAAGAGATCAACATACTTGTCCTTGACTGATGGTTCCTTGGACAAGATGCATTGGATAAATGCCCTCCATCTACTCCTTGGACTCTGACCCTATAGCCATGGACTGGACTGGTATATCCTTAAAGATATTAAGATTTTGGCTTCTGGTAAAGGCAGTCAAAATTTTTTTGTTTCAGAAAAATACTTTGGTGCTGGACTTTGAAGAAATTCAAATTCAAATTGGCAAACCTATGTATGGAAATTGGGGGCTGTGTTGGGATATATAGGTATTCTCTCTGAGAATACAAGTAACTTTGCTAAGTTATTCAAGTATACTTCTGTTTTGGCATGTGATAATCCTCCTTATTTACTGCTTATTGGAAAAATTGTAGTAAGACATTTTGAGAACAATGATACCTATTCAAATGAATGTATGTATTTCGATCTTAATAATTGTGGTAGTGCTAATAATAATACTCTTTAAGTATTAGTTGTTAAGCAACCTGCTTTTGTTATGATTCCTGTTAAGAATTCTTATTTTTGGTATGATGAAACAGAATTTAATTGGACTCAGATTCAGAATTACCTTGCTAAAAAAATTACTAAAAAAAATTTGTTTTTGCTATTTGGTCTAGCAAAAACTTCTCATTGGATATGTTAAAAATGAGAGATAAGATCCATAACGTACAATTTTCCAAGAAACCTAGGTTAGAATTGGCCAATACAGCCTGGGATATATTTAGTAGCCTCAGGATGTACTTTCCATCTTTTGACTCTGTGCTTTGTGAGGACTGATACTTGCGGGTATGGGTTTGTTGACCTGTGCTTGCCTTCCTTGTGTGCTATAGTTACTTTTGCAACAACTTCAATGCATACAAGTGCAGTTGCATGAATTTAAAATAAAGATCTCTAACAACCTCATTTAATATGGAGGTAAGTCAAAGACATGTAAGAGTAAAATAGTGGTATTCCAACCTAGGACAGACACTCATAAAAATCACATTCCAGACCTTGATGATGAGTAAGGAAAAATGCACATTTTGCCAATCTAAAAAAGGCTCTCCATAAAACAAAGAAGGGAGAACTAAAGGTGTCTGGTAATTGGAATTCTGCCTCCTGGCCATGGCAGATGTGGGTCTTATGTAAGTTCCATGCCTCAGAGACTGTCCTTTGTGGTCTCTGCAAGTGGGGTGTTGTGAGCCTGAGAAGTAGATAGCAAGCTTCCTACAACCTTGGGAAACAGAGAACAAACCTGAGTGAATTCCTGGATGCCTTGCCAACCGGTGGCACAGATGTGTTGCTATTGTGAAAAAAAAAAATTCCTTGTACCCTTTGTTCTTTAAGCATTGTTCATTTTCAGTAAACTGAGACTTGATCAGGAATCTGTCTTGTCTTCATTCTTCTCATCTCTGTTCCCCCATTTACAGTCCTTCTTTCAGGTGGACCCTGTTAGACTAGCCTGCAGGACTGTTAGATTACCTTCTCTTTTCCCTGCTCTTAAAGACTCATTACCCCAGCCCCTAGAATCTGCCATTCTATTATATCAATAAGAATGTGAAGGTACATTTAGTCAGTATGCTAGCAACTGCTCAGTTCAAAGTCACAATCTAAGAAAATTTAGATCCAAGACCACAGTAGGAGACCACCTTGTTATTCAACACATTCCCCTTAATCCCACATCCCCAGATATTTACTCACTGGGGAGAAAGTGCTAGAGAGACAGATTACTAAATAGAGAGATCGAGACCAACAGAAACAAAGATATAACATGACAGAACCTGGGAGACAGAGACTCCATTCCCTCTGTTCACTTTCTTTGGCAAAACAACCTCACAGCACACCGTAATATAATATAACTCCAATAGGAATTAAATTATCTAACAGGGGCATGCCTCGTATTCCTCCCCAGACATTTTCTTAATGGGAACCCACATGTAAATACATGAGCTTCAAGAGGACAGTGGAATTCAAATCACAAGAAGAAAATGGAGGAACTTCTAGGCTAAAAGAATATAGTTATCCTGAAATTTTGTCATTCAATATATTGAATAAAGTCCCAACACCCTTCAAGGACGGAAAAAAATGATAGACAAACTCCTTGGGGAAAATTTGGAATATTTCCATAATGGAGGATTCTTCAGCTAAGAAAATGTTATCATATTTTCTGGCAAAAGGATGAAACCAGGAAAAATCATCCCGGGTGAAGTAACTAAAATGGAAAAAGACAGATATGTAATGTATTCACTTATTAGGAGATCTACTAATAGTGAGGGATAAAGTTCCCATAGGCCATCTATTGTGACCAAACCAGTGTGCCTTGAGGGAGATTGGGTGTCAGTTAATTGAGCTGTGGGTCCAGGACATCCTTTGGAAATTTTCAAGAAACCTAGACTGTTGTTATTAAAATATGTTGCTCTCTCCCTTAAAAGATAGATCAGTGCAATGTTACTTCTGCATCAAATTGAATTGCACACTGAGAACCACAGTTGGATATTATGCAGAGAGAGAATTTAAAACATCCAGCTCTAAATGAGATTACATTATTAAATTATCCCTCCCGTCAGAGCTCTAGGAAGCCTACAGGACAGTAGGCAGAAGAGTGTCATAATTAGATGGATGTGAGGACACAAGAATAAAACCCTGAGATTCAGACCACAGAGGAAGATGACATAGCCAGTGATGATGAGACCTGATTAGCTAGAGTCAATTAGAAGGGGAACAAAGACCTCACTTATCACACAACTTTAGAAAGGGCCTAAGGGTAGGAGAAGGACTGTAGGCGAGACTGTGAGGAAAAAAGAGGGAGCACCAAAGGGAAAACAAAGTGAATAAATCATAATAAATAAATACATAAGAAAAACTCTGATCAAGGGATTAAGCATTTTAGTCAGGGTCCTCCCTCTTGCTTAGTTTCTTTAGATGTACTGTTTTTAGTAGGTGTATACTATGTTATGTCTATCTAAGTGAATATATACCCTGTGTGTCTTTCTGCTTCTGGGACAGCTCACTCAGGATGATCCTTTATAGGTCCCACTATTTACCTACAAATTTCATGATTTCCTTATTTTTCATTGCTGAATAATTCTTCATTGTGTAGATGTACCACAATTTTGCATCTATTATTCATTTGAGGGGCATCTGGGCTGTTTCCAGCTTCTGGCTATTACAAATAAAGCTGCTACAAACATGATCGAGCAGATGTCCTTATTGTGTACTTGAGCCTCTGTTGGAAATATGCTTAGGAGTGGTATGGCTGGGTCTGGAGGAATCACTATTCCTAGTTGTCTGAGAAAGTACCAGATTGCTTTCCAGACTGGTTGTACAAGTTTACATTCCCACTAGCAGTGGAGGAGGATTCTCCTTTCTCCACAATCTCTCCAGCATGTGTTATCAGTTGACTTTTTCATCTTGGCCATTCTGATGGGTGTAAGGTGAAATCTCAGGGTCTTTTTGTTTTTCATTACCCTATTGGCTAATGACATTGAGCATTTCTTTAAGTGTTTCTCTGCCATTTGATATTCCTCGACAGAGAATTCTTTGTTTAGCTCTGTTCCCCATTTTTATCTGGATTACTTGGTTTTCTGCTTTTCATCTTCTTCAGTTCTTTAGATATACTGGATATCAGTCCTTTATCAGAAAGAGGGTTGGTGAAGATTCTTTCCCAATCTGTAGGCAGTCGTTTTGTAGTTCTCCTTTTCTATACACCAATCTTACTCTGTTTTAGCTAACAAGCTAAAATTTTCTAGTTTGCTTCTTTTTTCCGGTTCTTAAAAACTCAATACCACAGGGAAATCTAGAAGCTACCAGCCTATTATATCAGTAAGAATGTAAAGTTACAATTAGTCAGTACACCAGTAACTGCTCGGGTCAAAGTCACAACCTAGGAAATTTCATCTATGACCACAGTAGGAAAACACATTGTCTTTGGGTACATTCCTCTTAATCCCACCTCAGTTTGAATCTTCCCTACAAAGGAAGCTGTCTAATTAAATGAAAATTAAAGTTTCATTTCCTACCTGACATTGTCACAGAGGTAAACAGGAGTAAAGGTGTGGGATCTGGATATAGGGATGAGATAAAGGCTTGTTTGGTTTCACAAGAAAAGGTCACATGTGTGCAGGGTCAATGAGGAAACTTTGTATACTCATTTCCATGGAAACATCAACATTCTCTCAGGTGCTGATTGGTTAAGAGGAAGAATAATGCACAGAGACAGGTGAAAGCCAGTATGAGTTTCAGGAATCATTTCTTAATATGGCCAAATGGACATTGTGCTTGAGAGAAAGACTGACCGGTCCTACAAGCTGCTATCTGGGCAGCTGAAAGCACAACCGAGGAATCAAAGATCCTGTATACAAGACTTCAGTTACGGAAAAGTGTTACATATTTCTTTCAAGTGGTCATTAATAAAGTTACTTGTCCTTGCCATGTGAGTGTCACATATCTCAGAGTCCATTATTATTTGTTAAATGCACAGATATGTCCTCAGTCAGTGAATTCCTTACTGTGAAAGTGCCCCCTAACCAAGGGAACTCTTTGAACATAAAGCATTTAATTCGGACCTTGCTTATATTTTCGCAGAGACTATTTAATAAGTAAAGGCAGTGAGCAGTCACCTTGTTGTGGTCCCTCCACAGAACTGAGAGCTTTTTACACTGAATCATAACTGACAGTTAGACAGACGGTGACAAAGAAAGAGCTAGATAAACAGATTCAGAAATAGAGAGATGAAGATAGAAACAAAGATATAAAGTGACAGAGACTGAGAGACAGAGACTCCATTCTATCTAGTCACTTTCTTTGGCATATCAACCTCAGAGCAAACAATTCTATAATATAACTACAATAGTAATTATATTATTTAACAAGGCCATAACTCCTAACCCTAACCAGACATTTCTTTACTGGGGACTCACATGTAAATAGATGAACTTCAAGGGGACATTGCCTTTATAGGAAGTGAAAGAAGATGGAGGAATTTCTAGGATAAAAGAACATAGTAATGTTGATACTTTTTTATTCAATACAATGAGTAAAGTCCCAGCAACTTCCAAGGACTAAAGAATAGGACTGACAATCTCTTTTGGCGGAAAATGTGGAACATTTCCATTGTGGAGTATTATTCTGGTAAGAAAATGGCATCAAGATATTTTTCAGCTAAATGGATGGAACCAGGAAAAATCTTTGTGGGTGAAGTAACATACAGAAAGACAAACATGGTATGTACTCACTTATTAGGATGTCTCCTTATAGTGGGTGATAAAGTTCCCATAGGCCATCTATTGTGACCAAACCAGTCTTCACCACTGATTGGTGGCAGTTATTTGAGTTGTTGGGCCAGGGCATCCTACAGAAATTTTCAAACAACCCAGGCATTATTATTAAAATAATTTTTTCTGTGCCCTCAACTGATAGATCAGTGGCATATTCTTGTTTACACAGAGATGCTTCCTTATGCATCAAATGTGATTGCATGCAGAGACCCACAGTACAATATTATGTAGAAAGAGACTGTAAAGCACCCAGCTCTAAATGGGATTTTTCCTCCCCTCATAGCCCTGGTAATCCTGCAGGTTAGGAGGCATGAAGAATGCCATAAGTAATGGGAATTGAGGACACAAGGAGAACAATGACCTGAGAATCAGACTGCTGAGCAAAATGATGCAGCCACCCTTGAGGAGACCTGATAAGCTAAGGTCAGTTATAAGGGGGAGCAGGACCTCCCTTATCAGGAAAATTTTAGAAAGGATATAGGGGCCGAAGAATGAGGCTGGGTGTACAGGAAGAAGAGGGAGGGAACAGCAGAGAAGATACCAAGTGAAAAAAATCATAATAAGTAAATACATAAGAAAAAAAAACTATGATCAAGGTGATAAAGTATAGAACACTTCAGATCTGATGGCTTCTTCTTGTTGGGGGAGTGACAGGGTGCAGCAAGGAAGAACTCAGTTTTTGTTTAGGGACTTGGCACTGAGACTCTGATCATGTTCACATGAGTATATGAACAACACATACTTGAATTGGTGTATTTTAAAGAAAAAAATAAATTTAGTGTGACAAAGGGGAAGGAATTTGAGCCTGGGAGCAAAGGAAAAGGAATGTAATGTATATTTAATGAAATCCCCACATAATCAATAAAAGTAATATGTTGACAACTTTTACAATGACTCTTAACATGGAGAAAAGATTCCACTAAAGGAGGGCAGATTTTGACTTTGCTTTCCAGGAATTCATTTTGTAGCAGAGTATCTTAGCAATGAACTAGTGGTTACCCAGACCCCACAAGCTTAGGTGACACTTCTAAAGTATCAATCCTGGCACTAAGACTACATGCAGAGTGTTTATCTGGAGAACCACAGCAGAAAACACAGATGCTCTTGTGGTCTAGATGTATAACACTGACCCATTTCTCTGTACTGAAGGCCCAGTTTTAACTGCAATCACCAGGACCAGAAGGATTCCTCACTGAACACTATGTACACCACAGCTATTTATCCAATCAGGTCAGCCAAGGTAATCCTGCTCATAGAGGTTTGCCAAGACTAGTGTGGAATAGCACCAGCACTCAAAGAGTTTACTGCCCCTCAATTCTCATTTAACACTCACCAATATTTTTTTTTTTTCAAGCCAAACAGTCCCAGGAATTGTCTCATTTCCTTCTCTTTTTCCTGCTCATAAATGCTCAATATACCCGAGAACCCTGGAACATGAGAACCTATTATATTAATAAGAATATGAAGGTACATTTAGTGAGTTCATAAGGAACTGCTCAATTCAAAGTCATAACCTAGGAAATTTCAGATCCAAGAGCACAGTAGAAGACACCTTGTCATTCAGTACATTCCCGTTAACCCCACATCCCATTAAAGCTTCCCTACTTAGGAAACTATCCAATTAAATAAACATTAAAGTTTCATTTTCCACCTGACTTTGTCACAGAGATAAACAGGAAAGGTTGTGAGATCTGGACAAAAGATGAGATAAAGGCTTGTTGGGTTTCACAAGAAAAAGTCATATGTGTAAAGGATCAGAGATACTGGACATTGAGGAAAGTTTGTTTACTCATCTCCATGGAAACCTCAGGATTCTCTCAGGTGCTGTTTGGCTAAGAGATGGAATGATGTCATGCAACAGATGGAAGCCATTAAGAGTTTCAAAAGCCAGACATCAAAAGGGCCAAGTGGAAAGCCTGCATGAGAGAAAGGCTGAGCAGCCTTATATGCCTCAATCTGGGCAGCTGAAAGCACACAACCCAGAGATGACAGTTCCTGTGTTCAAGACTCTTAGTTTAGAAAAAGTGTCTCATATTTCTTTAAAGTGGTCATTAATAAAGTCATGTGTCCTTGACATGTAACTTTCACATTATTACCGATTCTATTATTATTTGTTAAGTGTGCAGGTATGTCCTCAGTCAATGAATTACTTACTGTAAAAATGATCTCTTATGAAGGCAAATTTTTGAATAAAAAGTGCTTAATTGGGACCTTGCTTATATTTTTACAGAGGTCATCCAGGATATCACATCAGCAAGAAGTCATATAGTTGTACACCTTCAGCAGAACTGAGAGCTTTTCATACCACAAGTGATAGGCAGAGAGAGACAGAGAGAGAGAGAGAGAGGCATAGAGCCAGTTTCAGAAATAGAGAGACTGAGACGATCAGAAACAAAGACATAAAGTGACAGAGATTGAGAGACAGAGACTCCAGTGTGTCTGGTCACTTTCAATGGCATATCAACCTCAAAGTACACTATCCTATAATATAACTCCATAAGCAATTATTTTATCTAAAAAGGCTATACCTCATAACCCTTTCCAGACATTTTCTTACTGAGGTCTCCATATTTAAATAGAAGAGCTTCAAGTGTACATTGCATCTCAAATCACCAGGAAGTGGAAGAAGATAGAGGGATTTCTGGAAAAGGAACATAGTTATCCTGATACTTTGTCATTCAATACAATGATTGAAGTCCCAGCAACTTCCAACAAGTAAAGAAGAGGAAGGACAATCTTTTTAGGGGAAAATGTGCAATATTTCCATTATGGAATATTTTTCTGTTAAAAATTAATGACAACATGATATTTTTAGGCAAATAAATGGAACCAGGAAAATCATCCTTGTTGAAGCAACTAAAATGCAGAAAAACAAATATGGTATGTATTCACTTATCAGGAAGTCTCCTAATAGTGGTGGATAAAGTTATAATAGGCCATCTAATTGTTACCAAAACTGTCTTCCACTATGGGAACTGGATGTCAGTTAATTGGGTTGTTGGGCAAGGTCATCCTATGAAAATTGTCAAGCAACCCAGGCTGTTGTTATTTAAATATGTTGCTGTCTGCCCTCACCTGTTAGATCATTGCCATGTCCTTGTATCCACAGAGATGCTTCCTTCTGCATCAAATGGGATTGCATACAGATACCCACATCTGATATTATGTAGAGAGAGACCTTAAAACACCCAGTTCTAAAGGGTATTTCCCTATGAATTTCTCTCTTACATCAGTTCTCTGTGCAGACTGAAGTAGTGGAGGCAGGAAGTGTGTCATAAGTAGGGGGAATCAAGGACACAAGCAGAACAATGTGGTAAGAATTAGGCTACTTAGGAAGATAATGCAGTCAGATTCGATCAGACCTGATATGCTAGGGTCATATAGATGGGGAGAACTTACCCTATCTGGGAAATAGAGAAAGGGCTGAGGGATAGAAAAAGAAGAGTAGACTGTGGGACTGGAAGGAGAAGAGGGAGGGGCAGCAGAGGGGAAACAAAGTGAACAAATCGTAGTAAATAAATACATGAGAAAAACTGTTATCAAGTTGATGAAGTGTACATATCTTTAGGACTGATGGCTTCTACTTTTGGGTGTGACACGGTATGGCGAGGATGAACTCAGTTTTCTCTAAGTGACTTGGCCCTGAGACTCTGTTCATATTTCAATGAGTATGTGAACAACACATACTTCAATTGATGTATTTTAAAAATACAAAATTTTTAATGTTACAAATGGGTAGATATTTGAACCTGGTATCAATAGAAAAGGAGTGTAAAGTATATTATGTGAAATTACATAATCAATAAAAATAATATAACTTTTACAATAACTTTTCCTTTTTTCAATGCAGTTTATTCAGGAACCTTGAATAATCCTCGGACCCTGGGGAAAGCCAGCCCACAGCTTAAATAGCCTCTGGGTAGCCAACCCAGGCGTGCCACAGGGGCAATGCAGATAGGTCCACATACATGGAAGCAAGCCAGATCCTCAGCCTTAGCCAAATGTGGAATTGTTCGTGACAGAGAGCACTCACCATCGGGAAGGTGGAAGGTGGAAACCAGCTCCATCTTTAAGGCATAGCATTCCGCAGCTCTCTACAGTTCCCCCTTTTTGTTTTAGACGCATCAGGCAAGAGTAGAGGTCTGATCTCTGATATTAGAAATAAATTGGGACTTTGTACTGATGTTCATTTAGGTGTCATCCACCCAAAGAGCATCAGACCCGTCCGATACCTTTAACATAGAGAAATGATTCTGCTAAAGGAGGACAGATTTCTGACATTGGATGGTTTGCTTTCGAGGAACTCATTAAGTATCACATTGCCCTGACTAGCGGGGCTTAAATGGGGTTCCTAAGGGAGGAGAATGGAAGGAACTGGGAAGGAGGAACAAGAAGCGCAAGGAAGAAAGCCAAGTCTGTTTCTCTGATCAAGGCTTCATTTATTAGAAATTTTTACCCAACTTATAAAGGGAGAAGGCAGGAAAAGGGGACAGTAATTAGCTGCAGTAGGAGACAGGAAGAGTGCTTTCATGTGTTAAATAGGGTACCTGCAAGATACCATAGGGATGTATTCTCATGGATGCTCTAACAAATGGATTTCCTCACAGTCTATCACCCATGAATTAGGGTCCTAGATAGCTTTCACTAAATAGCTTTAGGTCTCCCTAAATGACCTTTGCTCATTATTTGGCTTTGGCCTAGTAAACAGCTTTTGTAAACATTTTCCACTAGATAGCTTTGACTCACTAATTGACTTAGGGTTCAGTAGATAGCTTTGGCTCCCAGCACCACAGACTACTGTATATGAACTAGTGGTTACCCATCTACCTCTGACCCCATGACCTCAGGTGGCAACTCTGATCAAGCATTTCTGGCACTAACAATACTTTTAGAGATTTTGTATGAAGGACGCAGATGCTAATGTATCCTAGGCATATAAAACGGACCAATTTCTCTGCCCTGAAGGCCCAGTTTTAACTGTAAATTCCAGAAACAGGAGGGTTCCTCAGTGACCAATCAGGAGGACACAGTTCCTGATCCAGCCAGGTCAGTCAATACAAGCCTGATTATAGAGGGTTGACAAAACTATTGTGGAAGAGCACCAGCTGTCAAAAAAGTGTATTGATGATCAGTTCTCCATTTACATACACCAATCATACTCTATATTAGCAAAACCAGTCCCAGCAATTCTCTGGTTTCCTTTTCATTATCCTGCTCATAATGACTTAATACCCCAAGGATCCCTTCACCCTCCTAGACTATTATATCAGTAAAAATGTGAAGGTTAATATAGTGAGTACGTGAGGAATTGCTCAGTTCAAAGTCACAACCTAGGAAATTTCAGATCCAAGACCTCAATATGAGACCATCTTGTCATTCAATATATTCCCCTTAATCCCTCACCACTTTAAAGATTCCTTTATTAGGAATCTGTCCTGTTAAATAAACATTAAATATTCATTTCCTATATGACATTGTCACAGAAGTAAACAGGAGTAAAGGTATGGGATCTGCATAAAGGGATGAGATAATGGCTTGTTAGGTTTCACAAGAAAAAGTCACATATGCACAGGATCAGAGATAATGAACACAGAAGAAAGTTTGTTTACTCATCTCCATGGAAACCTCAATATTCTCTCAGGTGCTGAATCCCTGAGAGGGAGAATGATGTCATGAAAGGGGTGAAAGCCAAAAAGAGTTTCAGGAGCCATGTATTAAAAGGGCCAAGTGGACAGCATGCATAAGAGAAACTGTGGTCAGCCCTACATGCCTCATTCTGGGCAGCTGAAAGCACACAACACAAGAGATGTCATTTCCTGTGTCTAAGACTCTTAGTTCAGGAAAAGTATCACATATTTCTTTCTGGTGGTCATTAATAAAGTCTATTGTCCTTGACATGTGAGTTTTACATTAAGCAGATTCCATTTTTATTTGTTAAATGCACATATAAGACCTCAGTCAGTGAATTACTTAGTGTGAAAATGCTCCCTGACAAAGGCAACTCTTTGAACTAAGAGCATTTAATTGGTACCTTGCTTATATTTTTATGGAGACCATCAATGATGTCACATCATCAAGCAGTTATCTGGTTGTACTCCTTCAGCAAAACTGAGGGCTTTTCATACTGAACCACAAGCAGCAGGCAGAGAGAGGGAAACAGACTGAGACAGAGAGAGAAAGAGCAAGAGAGAGACAGATTCAGAAATAGAGACTGAGACCAACAGAAACAAAGATGAAATGTGACAAAGACCTAGAGAGAAAGAATACATTCTGTCCGGTCATTTTCATTGGCATATCAACATCACAGTACACCCTCTTGTAATATAATTAAAATTATATTATCTAACAAGGCCATACCTCCTAGGCGTTACCAGGCATTTCCTCACTGGGGACTAAACATAAATAGATGAGCTTCAAGTGGATATTGTAATTTAAATCACCAGAAATTAGAAATAGGTGGAGGAACTTCTAGGCTAAAAGAACAAAGTTATCCTGATAGTTTTTCATTCAATACAATGATTAAAGTCCCATCAACTCCTAAGTTCTAAAGAACAGGACTGAGAATCTCCATTGGGGAAAATGTACAATATTTCCATAACAGAGTATTATTCAGATAAGAAAATGACATCATGATATTTTCAGGCAAATGGATGGAACAAGGAAAAATCATCCTTGGTGAAGTAACTAAAATCCAGAAAAACAAATATGGTATGTATTCTCTTATTAGGAGGTCTCCAAATAGTGGTGGATAAATTCCAATAGGGCATTTAATTGTGAATAAACTAGTCTTCCACTAGGGGAATTGGGTAGCAGTTATTTGAGTTGTTGGGCAGCACATCCTATGGAAATTTTAAAGGAATTCACGCTGTTGTTGTAAAATATATTGCCCTATACACTCAACTGATAGATCAGTAACATCCTCTTGGATCCACAGAGATCCTTCCTTCTGCATCAAATTGGAACGGATGCATACAGGCACAGTCCAATATTATTCAGAGAGAGATCTTAAAACACCCAGCTCTAAATGGGATTTCCCTTTGAAATTCTACCTTCCCTCAATTCTCTGCTAAGCCTGCTTGAGAGGAGGTAGGAAGAGTGTCCTAAGTATAGGGAATTGAGGACAGAAGGAAAACAATGCCCTGAAGTTCAGGCCATGGAGGAAGATGATGCAGAGAGCCTTGATGAGACCTCATAAGCTAGGGTCAGATAGAAGGACAAGGACAACCTCCCCTATCAGGGAAATAAGAATGGAAGAGTACAAGAAGAAGAGTTTGTAGGACTGAGAACAGAGTACATAGCAGAGGGCATACAAAATGAACAAATAGTAATAAATAAATACATAAGAAAATCTGTGATGAAGGTGATGATGTATAGAGCTCTTCAGGACTGATGGCTTCTTTTTGGGGTTGATGCCAGGGTGCCACAAGGATTAACTCAGTTTTCTTTTAGGGACTTTGCACTGAGACTCTGATCTTGTTCCAGTGAAGATATGAACAACACATACTGCAAATGATGTATTTTAAAGAAAAAAAGTCTTTTAGTGTGACACATGTGTAGGAATATGAATCTGGGATCAATGGAAAAGGAGTGTAATGTACAATATATGAAATTCCACATAAGCAATAAAAATAATATGTTGACAACTTTTACAATGACTCTTAACATGGAAAAAAGATTCTGAAAATGGAGGGCACATTTTGACGTTGAAAGGCATGGTTTCCAGGAACTCATTATATAGCCGGGAATCCTAGTCATGAACTAGATTTTACCCAGTCATGTCAGATCCCATGAGCTCAGGTGGCACCACTAAACAAGCATTCCTGACACTAGCACTATGTTTAGAGGGTTCACCTGGAGGACCACAGCAGGAAACACTGTTGCTCTTGTGTACTAGGCATATAACATGGATGCATTCTTCTGTCCTGATGGACCACTTTTAACTGTAATCCCTAGGACCAGGAGGATTATGCACTGACCACTGGGAAGGAGACAGCAGAAGGTGAGCTGGACAAGTCAGTTATAGAGGGTTACCAACCAAAGTGTGGAACAGCTGGAGATGTCAAATAGTTGCCCCTCAGTTCTCCTTTTACACTCATCCATCTTTCTCTATTTCAGCCCAAGCACTCCCAGAAATTATGTGGTACTTAGGAAGCTGTCCAATTAAATGAACATTAAATTTTTTTTTTCCTACCTGACACTATCACAGAGAGAAAAAAAGGAGTAAGGATGTGGGGTCTGGATAAATGGATGAGATAAAGGCTTGTTAGGTTTCACAAGAAAAACTCACATGTGCACAGGATCAGAGATCTTGGACACTGAGGAAAGTTTGTTTCCTAATATCCTTGGTAACCACAAGATTCTTTCAGGTGCTGATTGGCTGAGTTGGAGAAAGATATCACACAAGAGGTGAAAGCAAGGGAGGAAGGGTGGAATCGGGAGGGGAGGAAGGAGGGGCTTATGGGGGAATACAAAATGAATAAAGTGTAATTAATATTAAAAAATGTTTAAAATATTTTTTTAAAAAAGGTGAAAGCAAGTAACATTTTCAGAAAGGCAGTTATTAAAAGGCCAAGTGGACAGTGTACTTTAGAAAAAGGGTGGAAATTCCTAATTGCCTCAATCTGGGCAGCTGAAAGCACACAACCCAGAGATGACAGTTCCTGTGTTCCAAAGTCTTAGTTCAGGAAAAGTGTCACATCTTTCTTTCAAGTGGTCTTTAATAAAGTCAATTGTTCTTGACATGTGAGTTTCACATTATCAGAGATTCAATTATTATTTGTTAAATGCCTAGATCTGTCCACAGGCAGTGCATTATTAAGTGGAAAAACACTCCCTGACCAAGGCAATTATTTGAACAAATAGTTTTTAATTGGGACCTATCTTGTATTTTTACAGAGACCACCATGATATCAGGTCAGCAAGCATTCTGCTTGCTGTACTCCTTCAGCAGAAGTGAGAGCTTTTCATACTGAACAACAAGAAGCAGGCAGAGAGAATATCGACAGAGACACAGAGAGAGAGTGCTAGAGAGACAGGTTCAGAAATAGACCAAGGCCAAGAGAACAATGATTAAATGAGACATAGACTGAGTGACAATGACTCCATTCAGTCCTGTCATTTTCATTGGAATATCAACCTCACAGCACACTCTCCTGTAATATAATTCCAATTATATTATCTAACAAGACCATACCTCCTAGGCCTTTTCTGACATTTCCTCACTGGGGACAAAACACGTAAATAGATGAGCTTCAAGGGGACATTGGAATTCAAATCACCAGGAAGTGAAAGAAGATGGAGGAACTTCTAGGATAAAAGAACACAGTTATGCTGATAGCCTGTCATTCATTACAATGATTAAAGTCCCAGCAACTTCTAAGATCTAAAGAAGAGGACTGATAATCTCTTTTGGGGAAAATATGGATTAATCCATAATGAAGTATTATTCTGCTAAAAGAAAAAATGACATCATATTATTTTCAGGCAAATGGATGATGGAACCAGAAAAAAAAAAATCATACTGGGTGAAGTAACTGAAATTCACAAAGACAAATATGGTGTGTATTCACTTATTAGGAGGTTTCCTGACAGAGGGGTATAAAGCTCCAAAAGGCTGTTTTTTGTACCCAAACCAGTCTTCAAAATAGTGGGATTGGATGGCAGTTATTTGAGTTGTTGGGTCTGAAGGATATTTTAAAGCAACACCTGCTATTGTTATTAAAATATGTTTCTCCCTGCTCTCAAGTGATAGATTAGTACCATCTTCTTGGATCCACAGAGATGCTTTCTTCTGCATCAAATGGTATAACATACATAGACCCACAGTCTGTTATTATGCAAAGAGAAAGGTTAAAACACCCAGTTTTAAATGGGATATCCCAATGAAATTCTCTCACACCTCAGTCCTCTGGAAAGCCTACAGGAGAGGAGGCAGGAAGAGTGTCATAAGTAGAGGAAATTGAGGACACAAGGAAACAATGCTCTGAGAATCAGGTCACTTAGGAAGATGATGCCGCCAGACTTGATGAAACCAGATAAGCTTGGGTCAGATAGACAGGCAAGGAGGACCTATCCTATGCAGGAAATAGAGAAAGGGCATACAAGAAGAAGAAGGAGGGTGGGTGGGACTGGAAGGAGAAGAGGGAGGGAGCAGCAAAGGGGAAACACAGTGAACAAATCATAATAAATAAATAAAAGTGTGATCAAGGTGATGAAGTATAGAGCTCTTCAGGAAGGATGGCTTTCTCTTGTGTTTGGTGACAGGGTGCTGCAAGGATGAACTCAGTTTGCTTTAAGTGACTTGGCACTGAGTTTCTGATCATGTGTCAATAATAATATGAACAACACATTCTTCAATTGATGTATTTTAAATATACAAAGATTTTAGTGTGTCATATTGGAAGGAATTTGAACCTGGGAGCAAAAGAAAAGCAGTATAAAGTATATTATATGAAATTACATAATCAATAAAAATAATATGTTTGCGACGTTTACAATGAATTTAACATAGAGAAATGATTCTGCTGAAGGAGGACAGATTTCAGACATTGTACGGCATGTTTTTCAGAAACTCATTATGAAACAGAGAATCCTGGCCATGAACAAGTGGTTACCCAGCTACCTCAGACACCATGACCTAATGTGACACCTCTAAACAAGCATTCCTGGAATTTACAATACTTTTACAAGGCTTGTCTGGAGGACAAATGTGCTTTTCTGTAGTAGACATATAACAGAGAATAATTTCTCTGTCCTGAAGACAAAGTTTTAGCTGTAAACTTCAAGAACAGGAGGATTCCTCACTGACTACTCAGAAGGACACAACTGCTGCTCCAGCCAGGTGAGCCAAGACAAGCCAGGATATATAAATAGTGAAAGAAGTTAAACAAGCAACAAAACAAGTAATCCAAATTAAAAAAAAAAAATGGATCACAAAGCTAAACAGAGAATTCTCAATAGAGGAATATTGAATGGCAGAGAAACACTTGAAGAAATGCCCAATGTCCTTAGTCATACGGGCAATGTAAATCAAAATGATCCTATGATTTCACCTTATACCCATTAGAATGGCAAAGATCAAATACTCAAGTGACAACACATGATGGAAAGGTTGTGGAGAATGGGGACCCTCCTCCACTGCTGATGAAAATATAAACTTGTACAACCACTCTGCAAAGCAATCTGGTGTTTTATCATAAAACTAGGAATATCACTTCCTCAAGATCCAGCTACACCACTCCTCCGCATATACCCAAAAAAGTCTCAAGTACACAACAAGGACATTTGCTCAACCAAGTTTGTAGAAGCCTTACTTGTAATAGCCAGAAGGTGAAAACAGCCCAGCTGTTCCTCAGTGGAGGAATGGAAACAAATTTTATACATATACAAAATGGAATATTACTCAGCAATAAAAAAAAAGCAAGGAAATGAAATTTCCAGGTAAATGGTGGGATTTGGAAAAGATCATCCTGAATGAGCTATCCCAGAAGCAGAAAGACACACATGGTATATACTCACTAATATAGACATATAATATAGGATAAACCTAAAAAAATCTGTACACATAATGAAACTACTCAAGAGGGAGGACTCTTGCTAAAATGCTCAATTCCAATCCAGAAAGGCAAAGAGGATGGACATCAGAAGAAGTAGAAAAGAGGGAACAAGTCAGGAGCCTGACACAGAGGACCTCTGAAAGGCTCTGTCCTGCACACTATCAATGTAGATGCTGAGACTTATGGCCAACTTTGGGCAGAGTGTAGGGAATCATAGGAAAGAAGTGAGAAACAGTAAGTTCTGGAGAGGACAGGAACTCCACAAGAAAAACAACAAAACCAAAAAATTTGAGCACAGGGGTCTTTCCTGAGACTGATACCCCAAACAAGGTCATGAATGGAGATAACCTAAGACCCCTGCACAGATGTAGCCCATGGTAGTTCAGTATCCAAGTGGGTTCCATTGGAATAGGAACAGGGACTGTCACTGACATGAACTGATTGGCCTGCTCTTTAATTACCTCCCCCTGAGGGGAAAGCAACATTACCAGGCCACAGAAGAGGTCAAAGCAGCCACTCCTGATGAGACCTAATTACCTAGGATCAGAAGGAAGGAAAAGAAGACCTCCCCCTATCAGTGGACTTGGGGAGTTGCATGCATGCTGAGGATGGAGAAAGGAAGAGATTGGGAAGGGACGCAGGAGGAAACCACAGGGAGAAACATATTGAATAAAGTGTAATTAATAAAAAAAAAGGAAAAAAAGAATGTGAAGGTTCATATAGTGAGTACACCAGGAACTGCTCAGTTCAAAGTCAAAACCTAGGATATTTCATATCCAAGACAACAGTAGGAGATCAACTCACTCGTCATAGGGTACATTCCCCTTAATCCCACATCCCTTTGAAGCTTCCCTACTTAGGAAGCTGTCCTAATAAATAAACATTAAAGTTTCATTTTTTTTATATCACCTTGTCAGAGTGGTAAACAGGAATAAAGGTGTGGGGTCTGGATAAAGGGATGAGATAAAGGCTTGTTGGGTTTCTAAGAAATGGTCCCGAGTGTATAGTATCAGAAGTACGGGACAGTGAGGAATGTTTATTTACTCATCTCCATGGAAACCTCAAGATTCTCTAAAGTGCTTATTGGTTGAGCTGAAGAATGAAGTCATGATACAGGTGGGAGCCAGTATGAGTTTTAGGAGCCAGCTACTAAATGGGCAAAGTGGACAACGTGCTTGAGAGAAAGGGTGGTCAGCAATAAATGCCTTAATATGGGCAGCTGAAAGCACACAACTCAGACATGACAGTTCCTGTGTCCAAGACTCTTATTTCAATAAAAGTGTCCCATATTTCTTTCAAATGGTCGTTAACAAATACACATGTCCTTGACATGTGAGTTTCACATTATCACAGATCCCATTATTATTTGTTAAATGAACAGATATGTCCACAGTCAATCAATTACTTACTGTGAAAATGCTATCTGACCAAGGAAACTCTTTGAACAAAAAGCATTTAATTTGGACCTTGCTCATATTTTTACAAAAACCATCCTGGTTATCAAGTCAGCAAACAGTTTTCTTGTCTTGTTGTAGTCCTTCCGCAGAACCGATGACTTTTCAAACTTAACCACAAGCAGCAGGAACAGAAATGGAGACTGACAGATACAGATAGAGAAAGTCCTAGAGAGACAGATTAAAAATATATATATACAGACAGAGACCAACAAAATCAAAGATAAAAAGTGACAGATACTGAGAGACAGAGACTCCAATCTGTCTAGTCACTTTCATTGGTATGTCAAATGAAAGCAGACTTCCCTATGATTCCTTTTCCAAAAAGAATTATATATTTTCAGTAATTTCATTTTAATTTTTTATTAATTACATTTTATTCACTTTGAATTCTCTCATACATCCCTCCCCATCTCACTTTCCTTCCCCTTTCTTCACATATGCCCCTACCCAAATCCACTGATAGGAGAATCTTTCCTCTTTGTGATCCTACTCTATCAGATCTCATCAGAAGTGGCTGCACTGTAGCCTCATCGGGGTGCGATGATTAAAGAGAAGGCCAATCAGTTCATGTCAGATGTGGTCCCTGTACCCATTTCTATGGAACCCATTGGACACTGAACTAAATCAGTGCAGGGGTTCTAGGTTATCTCCATGCATGGCACTTACTTACAGTATGAGTATCAAGAAAGACTCCTGTGCTCAGATATTTTTGAATCTGTTGCTCTCCTTATGGAGCTCCTGTCCTTTCCAAATCTTACTATTTCCCATTTCTTTCATTAGATTCCTTGCACTCTGCCCAACAGTTGGCCAAAAGTCTCAGCATGTGCTTTGAAAGTCTGCAGGGCAGAGCCTTTCAGAGGAAATCTGTGGCAGGCTCCCAATTTGTTCTGTTTTCTCCTTCTTCTGATGTCCTTCCTCTTTTTCTTTCTGGATGGAGATTGAGCCATTTAGCCAAAGTCTTCCCTCTTGATTAGATTTTTTAGGTATACAGATTTTAGTAGGTTTTTCCTATATTATATGTCTATATGAGTGATAGTATACAGTGTGTGTCTTCCTGCTTCTGGGATAACTCACAGTTTCCACCATTTACCTGCAAATTTCATGATTTCCTTGTGTTTTATTTTTATTTTATTTTATTTTACTTTTATTGCTGAGTAGTATTCCATTGTGTAGATGCACCACAATTTCTGTATCTATTCTTCAGTTGGGGGTCATCTGGATTATTTCCAAGCTGTGGCTATTAAAAATAAAGCTGCTACAAACATGGTTGAGCAAATGTCTTTATTTTGTACTTGAGCCTCTTTTGGGTATATGATTAGGGGATATAGCTGAATCTTGAAGAAGCACTATTCCTAGTTGTCTGAGAAAGCACCAGACTGATTCCCAGAGTGGTTGTATAAGTTTACATTCCCACCAGCATTGGTACAAGTTTACATTCCCACCAGCAGTGCAAGAGGGTTCTCCTTTCTCCACAACCTTTCCAGCCTCTGCTGTCACTTGAGATTTGATCTTGAGCATTCTGATGGGTGTAAGGTGAAATCTCAGGATCATTTTGATTTGCATTTCCCTGATGGTTAATGACATTGAGCATTTCTTTAAGTGTGTCTCTGCCATCCAGAATTCTATCCAGAATTCTCTGTTGTGCTCTGTTCCCCCCCCCCTTTTTTTTTAATTTGGATTACTCGATTTGTTTCTTTTCATCTTCTTTAGTTCTTTATTTGTACTGGGTATTATTCCTCTGTTACATAGAAGCTTGGTGAAGATTTTTCACAATCTCTCGGAAATTATGTTGTTTTCTTCACAGTGTTCTTTGCTTTACAGAAGCTTTTCAGTTTCATGATGTCGCATTTAACAGATTATTGCTCTTAGAACCTGTGCTGTTGGTGTTGTGTTCAGGAAGTTGTCTCCTGTGCCACTAAGTTCAAGGCTCTTCCCCATGTTTTCTTCAAAAGATTTAATGTGTCTAGTTTTATGTTGAGGTCTTTGGTCCACTTGGCCTTTAGTTTTCTGCAGGGTGATAAGTATGGATTTATTTGCTTTCTTCTACATGTAGACATCCAACTAGACGAGCACCATTTGTTGAAGATACTATCTTTTTCCCATTGAATGGTTTTGGCATCTTTTTCAAAACTCAGGTGTACATAAGTATATGGGTTTATTTCAGTTTCTTCTCTTTTGGTCCATTGACCCACCTTTCTGTTTCTTTGCTAGTACGATACAGTTTTCATTACTGTTATTCTATAATACACCTTGAGATCATGGATGGCGATACCTCACTAAAGTCTTTATTATAGAAGATTGTTTCAAAAATTGTTGGGTTCTTATTTTTCCAAGTGAAGTTGAGAATTTTTCTTTCAAGTTCCTTAAAGAATTGTGTTGGTAATTTGATGGGATTTGCATTGAGTCTGTAGATTGATTTTGATAAGATCACCATTTTTACATTGTTAATCATGCAAAGCCATGAGCATGGGAGATATTACCATCTTCTGGTATCTTCTTTAATTCTTTCTTCAGAGACTTGAATTTTTTTTCACACAAGTCTTTGACTTGCTTGTCTAGGGTCATCCCAAGGTACTTTAGGTTTTTGACCAAATACAAGAACACATTAAAGGTACCATCCAATAAGACTAAGTAGGCTTCATCCCAGGTGGTACAATATATGGAAAGACTTCAATGTGATCCGCCATATTACAAAAAATAAAAAAAATAAAACCACATGAAAATCTCCTTTGGTGCTGAAGAAGAATTTAATGAAATCCAATATGCAATCATGTTTAAAGTATTTTAGAGATCAGGATACAATGCAAATAACTAAATATAATTAATGCAATATACAGTAAGCCTATAGCCAACATCAAACTAAATGGAGAGAAATGTAAAGCAATCCCACTGAAATCAGGGACAAGTCAAGGCTGCCCACTCTCTCCAAATCTCTTCAACATAGTTCTGGAAAACCTTACCAGAGCAATAAGAAAATTGAAGGAGATCAAAATAATATGAATCAGAAATGAACAAGTCAAAGTATCACTATTTGCTGATGATATTATGCTATACCTGAGTGAACCCAAAATTCTACCATGCTATTCCTTCAACTGATAAACACCTTCAGCAAAGTGGCTAGATACAAAATTAACTAAAAAAAAAAAAAATAAGTAGCCCTCCTGTATATAAAAGATAAAAGGGCTGAGAAAGAAATTAGGGAAACAAAAATAATTATATTATTTAAGAAGGCCATACTTCCTAACACTTTCCAGACATTTCCTCAATATGTAAACAGAAGAGCTTCACATGGACATTGCAATTCAAATTACTAGGAAGTGGAAGAAAATGGAGGGACTTCTAAGCTAACACAACATAGTTATCCTGATAGTTTGTTATTCAATAAAATGATTAAAGTCCCAGCAAATTCCATGGACTAAATAACAGGACTGAAAAACTCTGTGCAGAAAATATGGAACATTTCCATAACGGAGTATTATTCATCTAAAAAAATGACATCATGACATTTTCAGGCAAATAGATGTAACCAGGAAAAAATCACCTAGGTGAAGTAACTAAAATGCTGAAAAACAAATATGGTATGTATTCACTTATTATGAGGTATCCGCACAGTGGCAGATAAAGTTCCAATAGTCCACCTATTTTCACAAAACCTGTCTTCCACTAGTGTGATTGGGTGGCAGTTAAATATGTTGGTGCCAGGGCATCGTACCAACATTTTAAAGTAACACATGCTGTTATTAAAATATATGCTCTCTGCCCTCAACTGATAGATCAGTGCCAAGTTCTTGCATCCATAGAGATACTTCGTTCTGCATCAAATGGGAATGCATACAGAGATACATAGTCAGATATTGTGCAGAGAGAGACCTTAAAATACCCAGCACAAAATTGGATTTCAGAAGAAGTTCTCCCTCCCCTCAGACTCAGCGAAAACTGCAGGAGAGGAGGCATGAAGGCTGTCATAAATAGAAGGAATTGAAGACACAAGGAGAACAATACCCTGAGAATCAGGACACAGAAGATGATAATGCAGATGTCCTTGGTGAGACCTGATAAGCTAGTGTCAGATAGAAGGTGTAATAGGCCCTCCCCTCTCAGGGAACTAGATGAAGGCCATAGTGATAGAAGAAGGAGGATGGTTAGGACTGGAATGAGAAAAGGCAGGGAGCAGCAGAGGAGATACAATGTAAAAAAAAATCCCAATAAATAAATACATAAGAAAAACTGTGATCAAGGAGATGAAGTATAGACCTCTACAGGACTGATGGCTTCGTCATGGGGGTGGTGTCAGTGTGGTGGTAATGATGAACTCAGTTTTATTCAAGGGACTTGGCAATGAGTCTGTAATCATGTTCCCATGAGTATATAAACAACACATTTGAACTGATGTATTTTAAAGAAAAAAAAAGTTGAATGTGACACATGTGTAGGAATTTGAACCTGGGAGCAATGGAATAGGAGTGTAAGGTATATTATATGCAATTACCACATAATAACAAAAATAATATGTTGACAGCTTTTATAATGACTTTAACATCAAGAAAAGACTACGCTAAAGTAGGTCAGAGTTTGACTGTGTAAGGCATGCTTTTGAGAATTCTCATTATGTATCAGAGAAGGCTAGCCATGAATTAGTAATTATCCACCTACCTTAGACACCAAGAGTTCATGTGGCACATCTGAACAAGCAGTCCTAGCACTAACACTACATTTAAGTGTTAGTATGGAGCACCTTAGCAGGAAACACAGCTGCTCTTTTGTCCTTGTCATATAAAACAGATCCATTTCACTGTTCTGAAGACCCAGTTTTAAATGTAATCACCAGAACTAGGAGGATTCCTCATTGGTCTATAGATTTGGTTCAGCCAAAATAGTATATTTTGGCTAAGGGCTACAGGCTAAATTTAGTTCTCTGTTTAAAGTTAAATAAAACTTTTGTCCTTTAATTTTTTGCTATGATTTTAATACAATATGATAGGATTAATAATAGTTGCTAGTCCCATTATAAATTAGGTTTAATTAAAAGTTTTGCTTTGATTTCAGTTTCAAAAGAGCAGGTTTAAAGTTATGCTAATTATTATAGTTGAGTACAAAATTGAGTTTTACCTAGTCTCTTTCTTTAGGTTCTTTTGTTTAAGGTTAAATCTAAAATTGGTAACCATAAAGTTTGCCTATATAGATCTACCTAAAATTTTGTTGTAAAACATACATTTGAAACATATGCCAAAATTGAGATTATAACATAGTGCTTTATAGGATGAGGTTTAGAGCAGATTATAAAGGTAGACAAAGACGAACAAAAATGCTGGACCCCAGACTTGTCAGAGATCTAATAAATATGGCATTTTAACATATGTAAGCTTATTACAACTGAGTCCAACATGTTTAGGCACAAAAAAAAATACAAATAATTCAGTTTTTATAGGTCCAACTTACAGTTTTTTCCATTTAAATAGAAGCCAGCCCAATTGTTGATACTTTAACAGTATTTGCTGATGGTTCATTATCTGGTGTTGCTGCCTAAGCTTATAAAAGAAAAACATTATCTTTTCAAGTGTCTAACATATCTGCACAAAGAGCAGAGTTATCTGCAGTATTGGCTGTGTTTCAAAGTTTTAATAAGTAGTCTTTGAACATTTTTACAGAGAGTGGAGACAGATAGTGCTCAGTCTTTGCCGAGGTTAGAGATGGCAGGTCAAATTCAGACATCTTCTCTTGCTGGAATTTTATTTTTACAAATTCAAAATTTGATACAAAAAAACACAACTTTCCCTTTTTTTATAGGTCATATTAGAGCTCATTCTAATTTGCCAGGACCACTGTGTAAAGGAAATGCATTTGCAGATAAAGTCCTTTAAGTTTATTGTTCACATTTAAAAAGATTCCAGGATGCCTGTAAAATACATCATTTTAATAGTCAAACCTTGAGATTTAAATGGATTTACTAAGGAACAGACCTGTAGTATAGTCAAGGCTTGTGGTACTTGTCCTCAATTTCTGCCTGTTCCTCATTTGGAAGTCAGTCCTGGAGGATTGGCTCAAAATCAAATTTGGCAAATGGATATTCCTCATATTCCTAAATTTAAACAATTATAATATGAATATCTTTGCATACATACCTACTCTGGATTTATTTATGCTTTTCCTCAACCAGGAAATGCTGCAAAGTATGCTATTGGTCCTTGTCTACAGGGTTTTCATGTTCTGGGAGTTCCTAAGCAATTAAAAACTGGCAATGGAACAGGATATACTAGCAAAACTTTTAAAAGATTTTGTCAATAGTTTCAAGTTTCACATATGAGTAAAGTACCTTACAATCCTCAAGGTAAAGGCATGGTAGAGCATGCCCACTACACAATTAAGATTCATTTGTAAACAAACAAACAAACAAACAAACAAAGAAAAAACAAAGACAGGGAGGATAATTCCCTGGACACCTAAGAATCATCTTAATCATGTAATTTTCATTCACAATATTTTTAAATTTGGATGAGCATGGTTAATCTGCAGCAGGTAGATTTTGGAATACAGAAACCAAGAAAGCTTTTGCTAAAGTAAAAATAAGGGATCCTTTAACAAGTTAATCTCATGGACCTGACACTGTACTCATAAGGATCAAGGATCTGACTGTGTTTTTCTGCAGGAAAATGATGCAGCTTGATGGCTACTGGAACATCTGGTGTGACAAGTGGATGAGGAGTTTTCACCTGACAATGATAATGATGTCAATGAAGATCCCTTCAGTCAATATGACTGTTTATTGGGTATATGTTCCTAAATCCACCTCTACTATATCCAGTTTCCTACAATGATCCAGAAGTCCTTGTTTATGTCAACAACATTTGGTTGTTGAGTTTTCCTGCTTTTGAATGAACACAAGTAAAACAGGCATATTTCAGGAATTGAAAGAGGTCATCCTCTTTGCTTTGCCAGAGAGGGTATTCATCAGGACAGCTTACCAGTCTCCCTTTTCTATTTCATAGGTCAAAATGCCTATTACTCTAAAGTTGGAGTATCAGCTCAAGCCTCCCTTTGCAACCAGACAATGTAGAACATTAGAGGGATATTATTGTCCCTTCCTACAGGGGTTAATTATGACAGTCTTACATCTCCAATGAGTTAAGTACCCTGTGAGAAAGGGGAACAACACACTTTTCCTTAACTGATGGTTTATTGGACAAGATGCTTTGGAAAAATTTCCACCATCTACTCCTGGGAAAATGACACTTCATTTATAGTCGTGGACTGGACTGGTCTATTGTTAAAGGTATTAAAAACTTGGTTCCTGTTATAGGCAGTCAAAATTCCTTTGTTTTAGAAAAAGCTGTTAGTGCTGGTCTTTGGAAAATTTCAAATAAAAACTGGTTAACCTATGTATGGAAATTAGTGGCTGCCTTGGGATATAATATAGGCATTCTTTCTGAGAATGCAAGTAGCTTTGCAAAATTATTCAAGTATACCTCTGTTTTGGCACATGTTAATCCTCTTTATTTACTACTAATTGGAAACATCATAGTGAGACATTATAAGAACAAAGATACCTATTCAATTGAATGTGTAGATTACAATTTGCTAACTGTATTAGTGCTAATAATAATGCTCCTTCAGTGTTAGTTGTTAAGCAACCTGCTTTTGTTATGATTCCTGTTAGGGTTTCTGACTCTATATGATGAAACAGAATTTAATTGGACTCAGGTTCAGAGTCACCATGCTGGTATTTGGTCTAGCAAAAAATTCTCATTGGACATGTTAATGATGAGAAATATGATACATGGTATAGAATCTCCCAAGAAATCTAGGTTAGAATTGGCCAATACAGCCTGGGATATATTTACTAGCCTCAGGAGACAATTTCCAACCTTTGACTCTGTGCTTAATTTCGGACTGAAACTTGCAGGTCTGGCAGGTATGGGTTGGTTGTCCAGTGCTTGCCTTCCTTGTGTGTTACAATCCCTTGTTCAACAACTTCAATGCATGCAAGTGCAGTTATGTAAATTTCAAATAAAGATCTCTAACAACCCCATTTGATATGGAGGAGGTAAGTAAATGATGGGTAAGAGTAAAATTGTGTTTTTTTTTTCAACCTAAGAGAGAGTCTCATTAAAATCGCATTTGAGACCTAGATGACAAATAAGGAAAAGTGCACATTTTGCCAATCTAAGACAGGCTCTTCATAAAACAAAGAAAGGGGAACTGAAGGAGTCTGGTAATTGGAATTCTGTCTCATGGCCATGGCAGATGTGGGTCTTATTAAAGTTCCATGTATCAGAGACTGTCCATGCAGGTCTCTGCAAGCAAGGTATTCTGAGCCTGAGAAGAAGAAAGCAAGCTCCCTGTAATCTTTGGAACCAGACAGCAAACTTTGTGTAACCTTGAGTGAATTCCTGGATACCTTGCCAGGTGGAACAGTTATGTTGCTTATTTGAAAAAAAAAAATTTTACTTGTAACCTTCGCTTTATAAATGTTGTTTGCATGTTCAGTAAACTGAGACTTGAACAGAAAACTGTCTTCTATCCATTCTTCCCATGTCTCTCCCAGGATTTACACTCCCTCTTTTTAGTGCACCTTGGTAGACTATAGGGTAGGACTTTCAGGTTCCCTTTCCTTTTCCCTACTCTTAAAGATTCAACACCACAGGGAAACCTAGAGCATGCCATCCTATTATATCAATAAGAAAGTGAAGGTACATTTATTCAGTATGCAGTAATTGCTCAGATCAAAGTCACAACCTAGTAAAATTGAGATTGAAGACCACAATAATTGAGTATATTATCCTAAATCTCACATCACTATTAAGCTTCCCTACTTAGGAAACTGTCCAATTAAATAAACATTAAAGTTTCATTTCCTACGTAGTATTGTCACAGAGCTAAACAGGAGTAAAGGTGTGGCATCTGGATAAAGGGACGAAATAAAGGCTTGTTGGGTTTCAAATAAAAATTCACATGCACAGGATCAGAGATCTTGGAAACTGAGAAAAAACTCATCATCATGGAAACATCAAGATTCTCTCAGGTGATGATTGGCTGAGAGGGAGAATGATGTCATGAAACAAGTAAAAGCCAGTAAGAGTGTCAGAATCCAATTATTAAAAGGGCCAAGTAGACATCCTGCTTGAGAGAAATGCTGAGCAGCCCTATAAACCTCAATCTGTGCAACTGGAAGCACACAACCCAGAGATGACTGTTCCTGTATCCAAGACGCTTACTTCAGGAAAAGTGTCATATATTTCTTCAAGTGGTCTTTATGAAAGTCAGCAGTCCTTGACATGTGAGTTTTACATTATCACAGATTCCATTATTATTTGTTAAATACACAGATATGTCCTCAGTCAGTGAATTACTTATTGGTAAAATCCTCCCTTACATAGGCAAATCTTTGAACAAAAAAATGTTTATTTGGGATCTTGCTTTTAGTTTTACAGATACCGCCTAGGATATCATGTCAGCAGCAAGCAGTTTTAGTCATTCAGGAGAAGTGAGAGCTTTTCAAACTTAACCACAAACAGCAGGAAGACAGACAGTGACAGAGAGCAAGAGAGAGAAAGAGACAGAGAAACAGATTCAGAAATATTAACACAGAGACTGACAGAAACAAAGATATAAAATGACAGAGATAGAGAGACAGAGACTCCATTTTCTCTAGTCACTTTTATTGGCAGATCAAACTCAAAGCACACCCTCCTATATTATAGCACCTAAAGGAATTGCATTTTTTAATATTTTTCAAATTAATTATTATTAATTACACTTTAATCACTTTGTATACCCCATAAACTCCTCCCAACCAATCCCAACATCTCTTCTGCTCGTCCACTCCTGCCCCTACTTAATAACACTGATAGGATAGGGGAGGACTTCCTCTTCTTCCTTCTGATACAAGTCTATCAGATCTCATCAGGAGTGGCTGCACTTTCTTCCTCTGTGGCCTGGTAAGGCTGTTCCATGCATGTTACTTGGTTGGAGTATGAGTCTCAGGAAAGACCCCTGTGCTCTAGTTTTTTGTTTCCATTGCTTTCCTTGTGGAGCTCCTGTCCTCTTCACATCTTACTATTTCCCACATCATTCATTAGATTCCATGCATTCTTCCCAACAGTTGCCCATAAGTCTCAGCATCTGCTTTGAGAGTCTGCAGGACAGAGCCTTTCAGAGGCACTCTGTGGCAGGCTCCTAATTTGTTCCATAGTTTCTCCCATTTCTGATATCATCCTCTTTGCCTTTAGGGATTGGGATTGAGCATTTTAGTCAGAATCCTCCCTATTGATTATTTTATTTAGGTGTATAGATTTTAGTAGGTGTATTCTATATTATATGTCAATATGAGTGAGTCTATACAGTGTCTGTCTTTCTGCTTTTGTGATAGCGCACTCCCCGTTCCAAACATTTACCTTCAAATTTTATGATTTCCTGGTTTTTATTCCTGAGTAATATTCTATTGTAATATACCAGAAGCAGTAGGCTGAAAGAGAGAAAGACTGAAAGAGACAGAGAGAGAAAGTGCTAGAGTGACCGATTCAGAAATAGAAATATTGAGACTGACAAAAAGCAAGTTAGAAAGTAAGAGAATGAGAGACACAGACTCTATTGTTTCTGGTCCCTTTCATTGGCATATCAACCTCAAAGCACACCCTCCTATACTATCACTCCAATATGAATTATATTATCTAACAAGGCCATACCTCCTCACCCTTCCCAGGCATTTCGTCACTGGTGCCTAAACATGTAAATAGATGGGCTTCAAGGGGACATTGCAATTCAAATCACCAGGAAGTGGAAGAAGGTGGAGGAACTTCTAGACCAAAAGAACATATTTATCCTGATAGTTTGTCATTCAATAAAATGATCAAAGTTCCAGCAACTTCCAAGGACTAAAGAACATGACTGACCATCTCCTTTGGGGAAAATGTGAAATATTTTTATAATGGAGTATTATTCAGCTTAGAAAATGACATCATGATATTTTCAGGCAAATGGATGAAACCAGGAAAAATCATCCTGGGTGAAGTAAGTAAAATGCAGAAAGACAAATGTGGTATGTATTCACTTATTAATATGTCTCCTAATAGTGGGGGATTATGTTCCAATAGGAGATCTATGTGACCATACCAGTCTTCTACTAAAAGGATTGGGTGGTAGTGAATTATGCAAGGGCATCCCACAGAAGTTTTCAAGCAACCCAGGCTGTGGTTATTAATATACATTGTTCTCTGCCTTCAACTGGGACATCAGTGCCATGTTTTTGAGGGCACAGAGATGCTTCTTTCTGTATCAAAAGTTATTGCTTATAGAGACCCAGAATCCGATATTATACAAAGAGAGACCTTAAAACACTAGTTCTAAATTGGATTTCTTTATGAAATTGTCCCTCCTCTCAGAGCTCTGGGAAAACTTCATGCGTGGAGGCATGAAGAGTGTCATAATTAGAGGGAATTGAGGACACAAGGAGAACAATGCCCTAAGAATCAGGCCACAGAAAAAGATGATACAGCCAGCCTTGATGAGACCTGATAAGCTAGGGTCAGATAGAATGGGAAAGAGTACCTGCACTATCAGGGGAATTTTAGAAATTATAAAGGTGGGAGGAACAAGATGGTGGCGCCAGGAGAATACTGCGTCTGAGGGGTAGAACAACAGTTCCAGTACAGTGACCAAGAGACTGAACTCTGGGACCTAAAACAACAGCTCTCATGTTTCCTTGGTGAGAGAAAACACAGCATGGGAATCAGTCGGGTCCACTCTCAGGTCACCCAGCCAAAATTGGAAAGAGATCCTGGGTCACCCAGGCACTAGGTCACCAGACCAGAACCACATGCCCATGGGTCCTGATCACCTTCCCAGGCTGAACAGTGGTTACAAAAACACTAGCGACTTCGAGTCCCAGTTGCTAGAAAAACCCACAGGGAAGGAAGGAAGCGGGACTGGCCAAGGGTCACCCAGTCTTTACCTGGAAATGATCTCACAAACTGGATGGTATGAGCCACCATCACTGAATTGGACTCCTGCCACAAGCAGAGAGATTTGTTGGGCTCTCAGGCACAGACAGAGGTGTGTGCCCCAGTCCAACAGAGTCTGGGAGTCCTTGTCAGGAGTAAACCCCACAGGAAAAAAAGGAAACGGGGACCCATTAGGTTATCGATTATATCCCTGGAAAGGAACCCTCAGACCAGAGTGCGGGCAGGAGACCTGCTCTGTACCAATTATTCCTCACAGACAGAACTGTGTGCCCCAGGACACCAGAGGCTTGGAGTCACTGTTGGGAGAAATCCTCACAGGAAATGAAGCAAAGGAGATGGATTTGTCTACCCGTATATCCCTGGAAAAGGTGCCACAGACTGACTGGCCCAACCCAGTGACCTGCTGTGCACCAGATAGCCTGCTGTTAACAAGATGGCGGTACTGACCCACCACAGATTACTGCTTGGGTACTGGGGCACAGAGCCCCAATCTCAGACCTACAAATGCCCTGGATCTCCAAGATCAACCCCCAGATACTGCTCCAAGGGGCAACCATTTATCCCTAACAAAACTGACCAAACCACAGAATACACAAGTTTCAGCAGCAGCTTACTAAATTTACAGCAAGAAATCCAGAAGCAGGGTAGCATACTCCAAGACTTCTCTGGGTGAGAGGAGAGCACTCTTGACTAACAAGGATCAGAGTTACCACTCAGGTCTCTATGACTGAGGTGAGCTCTGGAAACTCCTGAAAAAACACCGGCCATACAATGACTATACCCAAAAAGCTGAGGAGGCTTCTTTCAGGAAAAACCATCTTACTGCCAAGGGGATTCTCTCCACCACAGGATTCCAGGAACCACCAGAAAGTAACTCCAAACACCTAAGATAGTGCAATGCTAGAGGCCAGGGTAAGAGAACAACCAACAAAAGACACAGCAATATGGCATCTCCAGAACCCAGTTATCCAGGGTTAGGTAGCCCTCCACATGTAGCATAATTGAAATTCAAGAAGATAACCTAATATCTATGCTCATGAAGAGGTAAAAGAGAAAACAAATAAAATGTGTAAATATTAGAGGTAGATAAACTCAAAGGCCAAGTAACATATAATGGCAAACCCATTAGAATCACACCTGACTTTTCAACAGAGACTAGGAAAGCAAGAAGGGCCTGGATGGATATCATGCAGACCCTAAGAGAACAGAGAAGTCAACCTAGCCTACTATACCCAGCAAAACTCTCAGTCCTCAGTCCTCATAGATGGAGAAAACAAGATATTCAATGACAAAAAAAAAGAAAGAAAGAAAGAAAGAAAAGAAAAAATTCAACAATAGATATACACAAATCCAGGGTTACAAAAGACACTAGAAGGGAAACTACAACACAAGAAAACTAGCTACTTTCCATAAAATAAGTGAAATAATTAACCTCATAACAGTAAAACAAAAAAGCAACCCAGCACAAAAACTTGCTGTCACAGCCAACATCAAACACAAACGATCTAAGGGCCACTGGTCATTAATCTCTCTCAACATCAATGGAATCAATTCTCCAATAAAAAGACACAGACTAACAGCAATCTCTTGCATACAAGAAACACACCTAAGTCACAGAGATAGACATTACCTGAGGATAAAGGGTTGGAAGACGGCTTTCCTAGCAAATGGACCCAAGAAGAAAACAGGAGTAGGCATTCTAATGTCTAATAACATAGACTTTCAACCAAAATTAATCAAAAGAGATAGAGAAGGACACTTCATACTCATCAAGGGAAAACTCCACCAGGAAAACATCACAATCCTAAACATCTATGCCCCAAATACAAGGGCACCCACATTTGTAAATAAAACATTGATAAAACTTAAACCACACATACATATCCACACATTAATAGTGGGAGACTTCAGCACCCCACTCTCAACAAAGGCAGGTCAACAAAAGAGAAATTAAACAAAGAAACAATGTCTCTAACAGAGGTCATAAATTAGATGGACCTGACAGACATTTACAGAATCTTACACCCAAATACAAAAGAATTTACGTTCTTCCCTGCACCTCAAGGAACCTTCTCCAAAATAGAGCATATAGTCATTCACAATGTGATCCTCAACAGATATGAGAAGATTGAAATAATCCCTTTTATCCTAACTAATCTAAATAGAATAAAGCTGGACCTCAACAAGAACAAAAAAGTAAAAAGGCTACACACACATGGAAACTGGATAACATGCTATTAAATGACAGCTGGGTTAGGAAAGAAATAAAGAAAGAATTTAATGTCTTCCTAGATTTCAATGAAAAGTAAGGAACATTATACCCAAACTTGTGGGACAAAATGAAAGCAGTGTTAAGAGGAAAGTACATAGCACTAGGTGTCTTAAAGAAGAAATTCGAGACAGCACATTCAAGCAACTTAATGGCTCACCTAAAAATACTAGAAAAAAGAAGCAGACACACACAAAAAAAGGAGTAGATGGCTAGAAATAATCAAACTCAGGGCTGAAATAAAAAAAAATAGAAACAGATAAAACAATTCAAAGAATCAATGAAACCAAGAGCTGGTTCTTTGAGAAAATCAACAAGATAGACAAACCATTAACCAAGTGAACTAAAAGGCAGTGAGACACCATCAAAATCAACAAACTCTGAAATGAAAACTACAGACACTGAGGAAATCCAAACAATCATTAGGACTTACTTCAAAAGTCTATAGGCTGCAAAATTTGAAAATTTAAATGAAATGGACAATTTTCTTGATCGATTCCAAATAACAAAACTGAATCAAGACCAGATAAATTAATAAAATAGTCCTATATCCCCCAGGGAAATAGAAGCAGTTATTGAAAGTCTCCCATGGAAAAAGAAATAACTAAAAAAAAAATTTAAAAAAAGCCCAGAACCAGATGGATTCGTTGCACAATTCTTCCAGACCTTCAAAGAAGAACTAACTCCTGTTCTCCTCAAACTATTCCAGAAGATAGAAACAGAAGGAACACTAGCGAACTCATTCTATGAAGCCGCAGTCACCTTGGTACATAAACCACACAAAGACTCAACAAAGAAAGAGAATTTCAGGCCAATCTCCCTTATGAACATTGATGCAAAAATACTCAACAAAATACTTGCAAAATGAATACAAGATCACATCAAAGAGCTCATCCAATTCAAGCAAGTAGGCTTCATTGCAGGTATGAAGGGATGGTTCATTATATGAAAATCCATCAGTGTTATTCACCATATAAACAAACTGAAAGAAAAAAAAAACATGATAATCTCCTTAGATGCAGAAAAAGCATTTGACAAAATCAAACATCCATTCATGTTTAAATTAGTGGAGAGATCATGGATAAAATGCACATATCGAAATATAGTAAAGGCCATATACAGTGAGCCTACAGCCAACATCAAACTAAATGGAGAGAAACTTAAAGAAATCTCATTGAAATGAGGCAGAATGCATGGATACCCACTCTCTCCATATCTCTTCAACATAATTCTGGAAGTCCTTGCTATAGCAATAAGACAGTTGAAGGAGATCAAGGGGATACAAATTGGAAAGAAAGAAGTCAAATTATCACTATTTACAGATGATATGATAGTACATATGAGTGACCCCAAAAATTCTACCAAGGAACACCTACAGCTGAAAAACAACTTCAGCAAAGTGGCCATACACAAAATTAACTCAAAAAATTCAGTAGCCCTCTGGTATACAAAAGAAAAAAGGGCTGAGAAAAAAATTAGGAAAACAAAATCCATCACAATAGCCAAAAAATGACATAAAGTACTATGGTGTAACCCCAACTAAGCAAGTCAGAGACTTGTACATAAAAAAATTCAAGTCTCTGAAGAAAACTTAGAAGATATAAGAAGATGGAAAGATCTTCCATACTCATGGTTAGACAGGATTAGCATTGTAAAAATGGCCATCTAACCAAAAGCAATCTACAAATTCAATGCAATTCCCATTAAAATACCAACACAGTTCTTTACAGATCTGGAAAGAAAAATTCTCAACTTTATATGGAATAAAAAAAAAAAACAACCCAAGATAGTTAAAGCAATCCTCTACAATAAAAGATCTTCAGGAGGTATCTTCATCACTGATCTTAAGTTGTAATATAGAGCAATAATAATAAAAAAATGCATATTCTGGCATAGAAACAGAATGGTGGATCAATGTAACCAAACAGAAGACCCAGAAATAAAGCCACAAACTTATGGACACCTGATCTTTGACAAAGATGCCAAAACCATGCAATGGAAAAAAAGTATCTTCAACTAATGGAGCTGGTCTAACTGGATGTCTACATGTAGAAAAAGGCAAATAGATCTATACTTATCACCATGCACAAAACTAATGTCCAAATGAATCAAAGACCTCAATATTACCCACAAGACATTAAATCAGTTAGAAGAAAAATTGGGGAAGACCTTAGAACTCATTGGTATAAGAGACGGCTTCCTGAACAGAATACCAACAGCACAGGCTCTAAGAGCAACAATCAATAAGTGGGACCTCATGAAACTGAAAAGCTTCTGTAAAGGAAAGGACACAGTCATGAAAACAAAATGATTGCCTACAGATTCGGAAAGAATCTTCACCAACCCTTTTTCTGACAGAGTGATAATAATCCAGAATATAAAGAACTAAAGAAGGTGAAAAGCAACAAACCAAGTAATAATTAAGAAATAGGGAACAGAGCTAAACAGAGAATTGCCAATAGAGGAATATTGAATGGCAGAGAAACACTTGAATGCTCAACATCATTAGCCATTAGGGAAATGCAAATCAAAACAACCCTGAGATTTCACCTTACATCCATCAGAATGGCTTAGATGAAAAACTCAAGTGACAACACATTGTGGAGAAGCTGTGGAGAAAGGGGAACCCTCCTCCACTGCTGTACATAAGCTGAATATAAGCTTGTACAACCACTCTGGTAATCAATCTGGTGCTTTCTCAGACAACCAGAAATAATGCTTCCTCAAAATCCAGCCATACCACTCCTAGGCATATATGCAAAAGAGGCTCAAGTACACAGTAAGGATATTTGCTCAGCCATGTTTGTAGCAGGTTTATTTGTAATAGCCAGAAGCTGGAAACAACCCAGATGCCCTTCAACTGAAGAATGGATGCAGACATTTTGGTACATCTAAGCAATGGAATATAACTTAACAATGAAAAATAAAGAAATCATGAAATTTGCAGGTAAATGGTGGGACCTAGAAAATATCATCCTCAGTGAGCTGTCCCAGAAGCATAAAGACACATACGGTATATCACTCATATAGACATGTCATATAGGATACATCTACTAAAATCTGTACATCTAAAGAAACTAATCTAGAGAGAGTACCCTGACTAAATGCTCAATCATCCTGATAGGCAAAGATGTTGGACATCAGAAAGAGGCGGAAACATAGATCATGTTGGGAGCCTGCTTCAGAGGGCCTCTGAAAGGCTATGCCCTGCAGAGTATCAAAGCAGATGCTGTGACTTATGGCCAACTGTTGGGCAGTGTGCATGGAATCTTTTGTAAGAAATGGGAAATAGTAAGATCTGGAGAGGACTGGAACTCTACAAGGAGAGTAACAGAACCAGAAAATTTGAACACAGGGGTCTTCCCACATATTCATACTCCAACCAAGTACCATGCATGGAGAAACTTAGAACCCATGCACATATATAGACCACGGCATTTTAGTGTCCAAGTGGGTTATGTAGTAATAGGTAGAGGCCTCTGATGTAATCTGTTTAGCCTGCTCTTTGATTGCACCTAGGAGCAATGGAAAAGGAGTGTAATGTACATTTTTTAATTTATTTTATTTTATTTTTCTTTATTAATTACACTTTAATCACTTTGTATTCCCTCCCATGGTTCCCTCTCTCCTCCCATCCCATTCCTCCCTTCCTCCACCCTCTGCATCCATGTCCCTCCCCAAGTCCACTGATAGGGGAGGACTTCTTTTCCTTCCTTCTGATCCTAGTCAAATAGGTCTCATCAGGAGTGGCTGCCTTGTCCTCTTCTCTGGCCTGGTAATGCTGCTTCCCCCTCAGAGGGAGGTAATTAAAGAACAGGCCAATCAGTTCACGTCAGAGACAGTCCCTGTTCATATCCCAATGGAACCCACTTGGATACTGAACTGCCATGGGCTACATATGTGCAGGGGTCTTAGGTTATCTCCATGCATAGTCCTTGGTTGGAATAGCAGTCTCAGAAAAGACCCCTGAGCTCAGATTTTTTGGTTCTTTTGCTTTCCTTATGGAGTTCCTGTCCTCTCCAGAGCTTACTGTTTCCCAATGCTTTCCTAAGCTTCCCTGCACTCTGCTCAAAGGTTGCCCATAAATCTCAGTATCTACATTGATAGTCTGCAAGGCAGAGCTTTTCAGAGGTCCTCTGTGTCAGGCTCCTGACTTTTTTGCTCTTTTCTCCTCCTTCTGATGTCCAGCCTCTTTGCCTTTCTGAATAGGAATTGAGCATTTTAGCATGAGACCTCTCTCTTCATTAGTTTCTTTAGATGTACTGATTTTAGTAGGTTTATCCTATTTTATATGTTGATATGAGTGACTATATTCCGTGTGCATTCTTCTGCTGCTGGGATAGCTCACTCTGGATTATCTTTTCCAGATCCCACCATTTATCTGCAAATTTCATGATTTCCTTGATTTTATTGCTGAGTAATATTACATTGTGTAGATATACAACAATTTGTGATCAATTCATCCATTGAGGGGCATCTGGGATGTTTCCAGATTCTGGCTATTACAAATAAGGCTGCTACAAACATGGTTGAGCAAATGTCCTTATTGTGTACTTGAGAATATTTTTGATATATGCCTAGGAGTGGTATAGCTGGATCTTGAGTAAACGCTATTCCTAGTTGTCTGAGAAAGCACCAGATTGCTTTGCAGAGTGGCTGTACAAGTTTACCATACCACCAGCAGTGGAGGAGGGTTCCTCTTTTTCCACAACCTCTCCAGCATGTGTTGTCTCTTGAGGTTTTGATCTTAGCCATTTTGATGGGTGTAAGGTGAAATCTTCGGGTCGTTTTGATTTGCATTTCTCTGATGGCTAATGAAGTTGAGCATTTCTGTAAGTGTTTCTCTGCCATTTGATATTCCTCTGCAGAGAATTCTCTGTTTAGCTCTGTACACCATTTTTTAATTGGATTATTTGGATTGCTTTTTTCAGCTTCTTTAGTTCTTTATATATACTGTTTATTAGCCCTTTGTCAGATACAGTGTTGGTGAAGATCTTTTCACAATCTGTAGACTGTTGTTTTGTTCTGATGACAGTATCCTTTTCAATTTCATAAGGTCTCATTTATAAGTTGTTAGTCTTAGAGCCTGTGCTGTACAAATTTTGTTCAGGATGTTGTCTCTTGTGCCTATGAGTTCAAGGTTATTCCCTCCTTTTTCTTCTAAGTGGTTTAGTGTGTCTAGTTTTATGTTGAGGTCTTTGATCCACTTGGACTTTAGTTTTGTGCAGGGTGATACGTATGGATCTATTTGCATTTTTCTACAGGTAGACATACAGTTAGACCAGCACCATTTGTTGAAGAAGCTGTCTTTTTCCATTGAATAGATTTGCCATCTTTGTCAAAAATCAGGTGTCCATAAGTGTGTGGGTTTATGTCAGGGTCTTCTATTCGATCCTATTCACCCACCAGTCTGTTTCTATGCCAGTACATTGCAATTTTTAGTATTGTTGCTCTATAGTAGAGCTTGAGATCAGGGATGGAGATACCTCCTGAAGATGTTTTACTGTAGAGAATTGTTTTAGCAAATCTGGGTTTCTTGTTCCATAGGAAGGTGAGAATTTTTCTTTCAAGGTCTGTAAAGAATTGTGTTGGTAATTTGATGGGAATTGCATTGAATCTGTAGATTGCTTTTGGTAAGAAGGCCATCTTTATTTTGTTAATTGTGCCAAGCCATGAGCATGGGAGGTCTTTCCATCTTTGGTATCTTCTTCTAATTCTTTCTTCAGAGACTGGGAATTTTTTTTTTTTTTTTCATACAAGTCTTTGACTTGCTTGGTTAGGTTCACACCAAGGCACTTTATGTCATTTGTGGCTATTGTGAAGGGTGTTGTTTTGCTAATTTCTTTCTCAGCCCTTTTGTCCTTTGAATACAGGATGGCTACTGATATTTTTGAGTTAATTTCGTACCGAGCCACTTTGCTGAAGTTGTTATTCAGCTGTAGAAGTTCCCTGGTAGGGTTTTTGTGGTCACTCAGGTATAATATCCTATCATCTGTAAATAGTGATACTTTGACTTCTTCCTTTCCAATTTGTATTCACTTGATCTCCTTCAATTGTCTTATTGCTCTAGCTAGGTCTTCAAGAACAATGTTGAAAAAATATGGAGAGAGTGGACAACCTTGCCTTGTCCCTGATTTCAGTGGGAATGATTTCAGTTTCTCTCCATTGATTTTGATGGCTATAGGCTTGCTGAATATTGCCTTTACTATGTTCAGGTATGTGCCTTGTATCCCTGATCTCTCCAATACTTTAAACATGAATGGATGTTGGATTTTGTTAAATGTCTTTTCAGCATCTAAGGAGATGATTATGTGGTTTTTCTCCTTCAGTTTTTTTTTTTTTATGTGGTTAATCACATTGATGTATTTCCTTATATTGAACCATCCCTGCATACCTGGGATGAAGCCTACTTGGTCATAGTGGATGATAACTTTGATGTGTTCTTGGATTTTGTTTGCAAGTATTTTGTTGAGTCTTTTTGCATCAATATTCATGAAGGAGGTTGGCCTGAAATTCTCTTTCTTTGTTGGGCCTTTGTGAGGTTTAGGTACCAAGGTGACTATGGCTTCATTGAAGGAGTTTGTTAGTGTTCCTTCTGTTTCTATCTCATGGAATAGTTTGAAGAGTATTGGTGTTAGCTCATCTTTGAAGGTCTGGTAGAATTCGGCACTAACACCATCTGGGCCTGGGCGTTTTTTGCATGGTAGAATTTTGATGACAGCTTCTAATTCCTTAGGGGATATAGGACTATTTAATTGTTTTACCTGGTCTTGATTCAGCTTTGGCATGTAGAATCTGTCAAGAAAATTGTCCCTTTCATTTAGATTTTTAAATTTTGTGGCATATAGAGTTTGGAAGTAAGACCTCATTATTGTTTGGATATCTTCACTGTCTGTGGTTATGTCCCCCTTTTTGTTTCGGATTTTGTGGATTTGGATAGTTTCTCTCTGCCTTTTAGTTCTTGTGGCTAAGGGTTTGTCTATCCTGTTGATTTTCTCAAAGAGCAGGCTCTTGGTTTCATTGATTCTTTGAATTGTTTTATTTGTTTCTAATTTATTGATTTCAGCCCTGAGTTTGATTATTTCCAGCCGTCTATTCCTCTTTGGTGTGTCTGATTTTTTTTTTCCTAGGGGGTTTAAGTGAGCCATTAAGTTGCTTGTATGAGATGTTTCAAATTTCTTTTTGAAGGCACTTAGTGCTATGAACTTTCCTCTCAGCACTGCTTTCATTGTGTCCCATAAGTTTGGGTATGTTGTGCTTTCATTTTCATTGAATTCTTGGAAGTCATTAATTTCTTCTCTGACCCAGCTGTCCTTTAGAAGCAAGTTGTTCAGTTTCCATCTGTGTGTTGGCCTTTTGCTATTTTTGTCATTGAGGTCCAGTTTTAGTCCATGGTGATCACATAGGATACAAGGGATTATTTTAATCTTCTTGTGCATGTTTAGGCTTGCTTTCTGACCAACTATATGATCTATTTTGGAGAAATTTCCATGAGGTGCTGAGAAGAAGGTAAATTCTTTTGAGTTTGGGTGAAAGGTTCTATAGATGTCTGTGAGGTCCATTTGATTCATGACCTCTGTCAGATTTATTGTTTCTTTGTTTAATTTCTGTTTAGTTGACCTGTCCTTTTTGAGAGTGGTGTGTTGAAGTCTCCCAGTATTAATGTGTGTGGGTCTATGTGTGGTTTAAGTTTTATTAAAGTTTCTTTTACAAATGTGGGTGCCCTCGTATTTGGGGCATAGAGGTTCAGGATTGTGATATCTTCCTGGTGGAGTTTTCCCTTGACGAGTATGAAGTGTCCTTCTCTATCACTTTTGATTGATTTTGGTTGAAAATCTACTTTATTAGATATTAGGATGGCTACTCCTGCTTCCTTCTTGGATCCATTTGCGTGGAAAACCATCTTCCAGCCCTTTACTCTCAGGTAATGTCTATCTTTGTGATTTAAGTGTGTTTCTTGTATGCAACGGATTGTTGGGTCTTGTTTATGCACCCATTCTGTTAGTCTGTGTCTTTTTATTGGGGAATTGCTTCCATTGATGTTGAGGGAGATTAATGACCAATGGCTCTTGGATCCTTTGATATTGATGTTGGCCATGATAGTGTGTTTGTGTGTTTGGCTACTTTTGTTTTGCTGTAGTGAGGTTATTTATTTCCTATGATTTCTTGAAAGTAGTTAGTTTTTCTTGGTTTGTATTTTTCCTTCTAGTATCTTCTGTAATGCTGGATATGTGTGTAGGTATTGTTGCATGATATTCGTCCAGTCTCTCCTGGCTTTCATACTTTCTGTTGAGAAGTCAGGTGTGATTCTGATGGGTTTGCCATTAGATGTTACTTGGCCTTTTTCCCTTGCAGCTTTTTGCATTTTTTTCTTTGTTCTGTATACTTACTGTTTTGATTACTACGTGACCAGAGGATTTTCTTTTCTGGTCTACTTTATTAGGTGTTCTATAGGCCTCTTGTATACTTATAAGCATCCCCCTTAAGTTGGGGGAATTTTCTTCAATGATTTTGTTGAAAATATTTTCTGGGCCTTGGAGTAGGGAATCTTCTTTTTCCTCTATTCCTATTATTCTTAGGTTTTGTCTTTTTATGTTGTCTTGGATTTCTTATATGGTTTGTGTCAGGAATTTTTTAGATTTATTATTTTCTTTGCTGGATACATCGATTTCTTCCATTGTATCTTCCACACCTGAGATTCTTTCTTCCATCTCTTGTAGTCTGTTGGTTATGGCTACCTCTGTCATTCTTGTTTTCTTTCCTAAGTTCTCCCTCGCCGTGATTGCCTCCATTTGTGTTTTCTTTAATTCTCCCAATTCTGTCTTCAGATCTTGAACCATTTTGTTGATTTCCTTCACCTGTCTGACTGTATTTTCCTGTTTTTCCTTCAATGCCTTCAGCTGTTTGTTTGAATGTTCCTCTGTTTCTTTTATTTCTTTCAGTGACACAGACTGTTTGGCTGCATCTTTCTGTATTTCTTCATGGATGGTTATATTCTGTTTTATAATATCTTCCTTTAATTCTTTACGCATTTTGTTTACTTCCTCCATTAACCTCTTCATTACATAGATGAAAGTTCATCTTCTTGAATTTCATTTATGTTAGGGTATCGAGGGCTATTTATTACCCCTGGATAACTGGGTTCTGGGGATGCCATGTTGTTTTGCCTTTTTTGGTTGTGCTTTTCACTGGCCTCTACCCATCTCTCTGTCTCAGGTGTTGTCTGTTAATTTGTGGTGCCTGCTGAGTCCTGGGGCAGGAAGAATCCACTTGGCGAGGTTCTAAATTTCTCCTTTGCTTTTTGGGTATGGTCAACTGAATAGTGGTGCTTCTCAGGAATTGTCGCAGTTCACTTCAGGTGTATGGACCTGTCTGATAACTGTGGTATTCAGGAAGGCTCTCCTCTCATCAGGAGAGGTCCTGGTGATGGCTGCCCTGCTGCTGGGTTTCTTGCTCTGAATTTAGTGAGCAGCAGCTGTTGTTCTTAAGGTGTAATTGTTGGGTGCAGCCCTCTTGAAGGACCAGGGATTCCCACATTTTTGTCAGTCTAGCTAGGGATAACTGGTTGATCCTTGGCACAGTAATTGAGGGCTGCTGTCTTTTCCAGGGGATGTCTTGATGACCTAAGTTCGGTCCCAATTGTTTCCTGCATCGTGGGGTTCTCTCTCAAATGGAAATTCCAGTCTTGATGTTGTGGTGCCCACAGTTCAGTCTGGGATAGTGACCTGTGCACACTGGTGTGTGGCTCTGGGCTGGAGACCAAGGGCCTGGCAGAACCGTGATCTCTTCTGTGGTTTAGCTGGGTGAGTTAAAGCTGACTGAATCCCCCAGCGTGGGGTATCCTCTCACCTGGGAAACACAATCACTTGTGTTTTATGGCCGTGAGTTCTGATTGCTGGTCACTGTGCTGATTCTGCTTTGCTGCTGGTCAGAATGAGAGTCATCCCGGCCCTGCCATCTTGCCCTCTGAAATTCTCATATAAGCAATAAAAATAATATGTTGACAACTTCTACAATGACTTTTGAAATGGAGAAGAGATTACGCTAAGGAGGGAGATTTTGACTTTCTGAGTCATGCTTTCCGGGAACTCATTATGCAGCAGAAAATCCTAGCCATGAACTAATCCTAGTGATTAGCCAGCTACCTCAGACCCCATGAGATCAAGTGGCACCTCTAAACAACCAGTCCTGTTACTAACAGTACATTTATAGAGTTTGTCTGGAGGACTGCAGCAGGAAACACAGCTGCTCTTTTGACCTAGGTATATAACACGGCCCATTTCTCTGTCAGGAAGGCCCAGTTTTTATGGTAAACCCCAGGAGCAGGAGGGTTCCTCACTGACTGCTGAGTAGGACACAGCTGTGGATCCAGCAAGGTAAGCCAAGGCAATCCTGCTCATAGAGTGTTGCCAAAACTAGTGTGGAATAACACCACCCTAGTGATGTTATTCCTGTGAAATTATATCTTGCCCCTCAGATCACCTTTATACTCACCTATCCCTCTCTGTTTCAGCCAAATCAGTCCAAGGAATTGTCTGGTTTTCTTACACCCTGCCAGCCTCTGATATCAATAAGAATGTGAAGGTACATTTAGTGAGTACACAAGTAACTGCTACATTCAAATTCACAACCTAGGAAATTTCCAAGACCAGGTTAAGAGACCACCTTGTCATTTGGTACATTCCCCTTAATCCCATATCAAATTGAAGCTTTCCTACTTAGGAAGCTGTCCAAATTAATAACCATTAAAGTTTCATTTCTTAGGTGACATTGTCACAGAGGTAAACAGGAGTTAATCTGAATAAAAGGATGAGATAAAGGCTTGTTTGCCTTCACCAGAACAAGTCATGTGCACAGGATCAGAGATATTGGACAATGAGGAAATTTTTTTTTTACTAATCTCCAGGGAAATCTCAGGATTCTCTCAGGTGCTGATAGGCTGAGAGCGAAATGATGTCATGAAACAGGTGAGGGCCAGTAAGAATTTTAGGAGCCAGTTATTAAAAGGGCCAAGTGGATAGCCTGCTTTTGAGATAGGCTGTGCAGCACTGCATGCCTCTATCTGGGCAGCTGAAAACACAGAACTCAGATATGACAGTTCCTGTTTCAAGACTCTTAGTTCAGGTGAAGCATCACATATTTCTTTCAAGTGATTTTTAATAAAGTCACGGATTCTTGACATGTTACACTCACATTATCACTGATTTCATTATTATTTGTTAAATGCAGAGATATTGATCCACCATTCTGTCTCTATGCCAGTAGCATGCAGTTTTTCCCCTACCTCTTCTCCTTCCAGTCACAACCAGGCTCCTCCTTCTACCCCTATGCTATTTCTCTAGTTCCATGATAGATGAGATCCCCCTCCCCATTTTCTCTGACACTAGTTTATCAGGTCTCTCAAGGCTGGCTGCATCATCTTCTTCTGTGGCCTGATGCTCAGGGCATTGTTCTCCTGTGTCCTTAATTTCCTCTTCTTATGACACTCTTCCTGCCTCCTCTCCTGCAGGGTTAGCAGAGAACTGAGGGGAGCTAGAATTTCATAGGGAAATTTCATTCAGTGTTGGGTGTTTAAGGGTTTCTCTCTGCATAGTATCTGACTGTGCATCTCTGTATCCAATTCCATTTGAGTAGAATAAAGCATCTCTGTGGATCCAAGAACATGGCACTGATGTATCAGTGGGGGGCAGGAAGCAACACATTTTAATTGGACAGTTGCCTAAATAAGGAAGCTTCAAAGGGATGTAGGATTAAGGAGAATGTACTGAATGATAAGGTGATCTCTTACTGTGGTCCTGGCTCTGAAATTTCCTAGGTTGTAACTTTGAACTGAGCAGTTACTGGCATACTCACTAAATCTACCTTCACATTCTTATTGATATAATAGGCTGGCAGGGTCTAGGGCTCACTGGTGTATTGAGTCTTTAAAAGCTGGTAAAAGACAAGGCAACCTGATAGTCCTGCTGGCTAGTTTATCAGGGTCTACCTGAAAGAGGGAGTGTAAACTGGGGACAGAGACAGAAAGAATGGAGACAAGACAGTTTCCTGTTCAAGTCTCATTTTACTGAATGTGCAAACAACACTTACAAATCAAAGGGTACAAGCAAATATTTTTTTTTACATTAGCAACACATTTGTGCCACCTGGCATGGCATCCAGGAATTTACTCAAGGTTAGCAAGTTTGCGCTCTTTTCCCATGGTTGCAGGGAGCTTGCTATCTACTTCTCAGGCTCAGAACATCCCACTTGCAGAGAGATGGCCAAAGACATTTTCTGAGACATGGAACTTAGATAAGACCTGCATCTGCCATGGCTAAGAGACAGAATTCCAATTACCAAATTGCTTCAATCAATGGATTGCCTGTCTTATTTTGGCAAATTGGGCATTTTTCCTTATTCATCATGTAGGTTGCATCTGACTTTTATGACCCTTTGTCTTAGGTTGGAAAAACCACAACTTTACTCTGACCCATCATTGACTTACCTCCATATCAAATGGGGTTGTTAGAGATCTTTAATTTAAATTCATGCAACTCTACTTGCATGCACTGAAGTTGTTGAAGAAGGAACTGTAATACACAAGGAAGGCAGGCACAGGCCCATACTTGCCAGGCCCCCAAGTGTCAGTCCCCACTTAAGCACAGAGTCGAAAGATGGAAAGCGCCTCCTGAGGCTACTAAATCTATCCCAAGATGTATTGGACAATTCTAACCTAGGTTTCTTGGCAGATTCTATGTCGTGGATCTTACCTTCTCATCATTAACATGTCCAATGAGAAGTTTTTGCTAGACCAAAAACCAGCAAGGTGATTCTGAACCTGAGTCAAATTAAATTCCGTTTCATCATACCAAGAATCAGAAATCCTAACAGGAATCATAACAAAAGCAGGTTGCTTAACAACTCATACTGAAGAAGCATTATTATCAACACTAATACAGTTAGTAAGATTGTAATATACACATTCATTTGAATAGGTATCATTGTTCTAAAATGTCTTACTACAATGTTTCCAATGAGCAGTAAATAAGGAGGATCAACACATGCCAAAACAGAAGTATAGTTGATTAATTTAGCAAAGCTACTTGCATTCCCAGAGAGAATGCCTGTATATCTCTACATAGCCCCCAATTTCCAGACATAGGTTATTTTTATTTGAAGTCCTCCATAGGGCAGCCCTTACAGCTTTTTTCTAAAACAAAGGAACTTTGACTGCCTTTACCAGAAGCCAAGTTCTTAATACCCTTAATGATAGACCAGTCTAGTCCATGATTGTAAATGCATGGTCATTGTCCTAGAAGTACACGGTGGGCAGTTCCCCATAGCACCTTTTTGGAGAGCCAGGGTTTGGTTGCCATGGCGCTGGCTTCCACCCTCCATCGCTGGTGTCGAGGAGACCCCTCGTTCGCGGGGAGGATTCAGAACTGCAGCAGCAGATAAGTTCAGAGAAGCATGTTTGGTCTTGATTTATCTCATCTTTCACTTCAGCTAGCAGAAGCCTTTATTGCTTTCTCTGCTGTGACCGTTGCCCTCATCCTCTTTCTTTTGGTTTCGTACAAGCTTAAGGGTGACCTCAAAAGGAAAGAGATTAACGGAAAGCTAAGAGTAGGCACTAAGGGAGTGTTAGAGGAGATACAAGACAGCATGTCAGAAACAGAACGTGACAAAAGATTAGGGGCCCCAATGGATAGAAATAAAGACGTCTCTAAGAAAAAAAGGCCCTTCTGCGGATGTTAAAGCCACAGGAGCGAGAGATAAGGGAAAGAACGCCCTGGGAGAGAAACATGATAAGGAGAAGAAAAAATCTAAAAAGGAGCCTCTCTATCCGACAAAAAAACTAGAGGCTTTAGAAATTGGCAGTTCTGAGTCAGAGGAGTTAAGTCCCTCCGAGGGGTCAGAGGAAGAAGCAGCCCGCTATGAGGAAGAACGATAGCACCCAGATGAGCGGCCATTACTGTTGTATTGGAAGCAAGGTAGTATGAGGAACAGGAAGGGCGCACTTTCTCAGTCAGCCACTCCCGTTGTCTCTAGTGCTCCTCCACCCTACACCGGGAGGCACTGTCCTGATTCCTTCTTTTCAACAAAAGATAGACACAAAACTTTTCAGACTTTTCCAGTATTTGAAGATGTGGAGGGAGGCCGTGTCCACGTACCTGTAGATTACCCTCTAGTCAAGGAACTGGCAGAGTCAGTTAATAAGTACGGGATGGATGCTAATTTTACAATTATGCAGCTTGAGAGTCTAGGCTCTACAGCAATGACCCCAAATGATTGGAAGACTGTAGTGAAAGCTGCCTTCCCTAATATGGGAGTGTATTTAGAATGGAAAGCCTTATGGCATGATGCCTGTCAATCCCAAGCTAGGGCTAATGCCAATGCAGAAGACAATCAATGATGCTGGACATTTGAGCTACTAACAGGATAAGGTCCACATGTTCAGCAACAGACAGATTATGATTGGGGAGCGTACAGCCAAATATCTGCTGCTGCAATTAAAGCATGGAAGGCCCTTTCGAAAAAGGGCGGGACCGAGAGCCATTTAACAAAAATTATCCAGGGTCCTCAGGAGTCATTCCCAGAATTTGTGGCCAGAATGACAGACGCAGCAGGCAGAATATTTGGAGACCCGGAAAGGGTCCGACCAATGATAGAGCAACTGGTGTATGAGAATGCTTCACCAGAATGCAAGGCAGTCATTACCCCCAGAAAGAGCAAAGGACTGACAGATTGGATAAAAGTTTGCCGAGGGCTCGGAGGCCCGCTTACCAACGCTGGCCTGGCAGCAGCCATATTACAAAACAATAACCAGCCAAGTTCTGGAAACAATAAAGTTTGTTTTAATTGTGGCAAAATGGGTCATTTAAAAAGAGACTGTCATATGTCTGCGCAAAAGAAAGTTCCTGGACTTTGCCCTAAGTGTAGAAAAGGCAATCACTGGGCTAATGAATGCCGCTCAGTCAGAGATATTCAGGGAGAACTTATACAGCACGATACCCCCTCTGAGGAGAGAGATAAAAATGTTCCAAAAAACGGACTTCAGGGCCCCAGATCTCAGGGCCCCAAAAGATATGGGACACAGGCAGACAACGGGAGCGTTTATCCAGTTGTAGAGCAACAAGAGGATCAGCAGGGTTGGACCTCCATTCCACCTCCCAATTCTTATTAATGCCACACATGGGTGTGCAACCTGTCCCAGTGGAGTTTGAAGGCCCCCTGCCTGAAGGAAGTGTTGGTCTTATGTTGGGTCGCTCCTCTCTCACTCTAAAAGGACTTATGGTCCATCCTGGAGTATTAGATCAAGATTTTACAGGACAGCTCCAGGTGCTTTGTTCCTGCCCTGAAGGCATATTTTCTATTTCTCCTGGAGATAGGATTGCTCAATTGGTCCTCCTCCCAAGCCTTCATGATTGCTTTCCATTTACCGAAACATCAAGGGGTGCAAGAGGGCTTGGTTCCACAGGAACAGATTTTGCTCATTTGGTAGTTGATCTTAAAACTAGACCTACTCTACAATTACAGATAGAAGGGAAAAGTTTTACTGGTATTTTGGACACAGGGGCTGATAAAAGCATTATCTCTTCCACCTGGTGGCCTAAGGCGTGGCCTGTTGGGATATGAGGCCAGCCCTGCGATTAGTTCACGTTCTTTGATGTGGCAGGCACCAGAAGGTCAAACAGGAAGCTTCATACCATATGTTCTTCCTCTCCCTGTCAATCTCTGGGGAAGAGATATTTTGCAGGATTTAAGATTAGCATTGACCAATGAATATTCGCAACAAGAGGTTGGTATAATGAAAAGGATGGGTTATAAGGAAGGAAAAGGCCTTGGTAAACAGGAACAAGGGAGATTACACCCGATTTCACAGGAAAGTAATACAGGGAAACAAGGCTTGGGTTTTCATTAGCTGCCATTGAGGGTTCCATGCCCATATCTTGGCTCACAGAGCAGGCTGTATGGGTTCCTCAATGGCCCCTTTTCCTCTGAAAAGCTGGAAGCCACTACAAGGCTGGTTAAAGAACAGGTACAGCTTGGTCATTTGGAACCATCTACTTCCCCCTGGAACACACCTATTTTTGTTATTAAAAAGAAGTCTGGAAAATGGAGACTTCTTCATGATTTAAGGGCCATTAATGCACAGATGTGGCTCTTTGGCTCTGTTCAGCGAGGCCTACCTTTACTTTCTGCTTTGCCTAAACAATGGAGAGTCATATTATAGATATCAAGAATTGCTTCTTCTCCGTTCCTCTGTGCCCACGAGACAGACAGAGATTTGCCTTTACCCTACCTGCTGTTAATCACCACGAGCCAGACAAAAGATATCAATGGAGAGTTTTACCTCAAGGCATGGCTAATAGCCCCACTATGTGTCAATTGTATGTGCAGATGGCTCTTGAACCAGTTAGATAGCAATTTCCTTCCTTGTTGCTGATTCATTATATGGATGATATTCTCTTGTGCCATGAGGAGTTAGCCATTTTGCAAGATGCGTATCCTTTGTTGCAAAAAACCCTGCAGCAATGGGGATTGCATATTGCCACTGAAAAGGTCCAGATTTCTGAGGTAGGTTCCTTTTTGGGAACGGTCATTTACCCGGACAAAATAGTTCCTCAAAAAATAGAAATTTGCAGGGACCATTTGCATACCTTAAATGATTTTCAAAAACTATTAGGTGATATAAATTGGCTTAGGCCGTTTTTAAAGTTTCCTTCTGCTGAATTAAAACCCCATATTCGATATTTTGGAAGGGGATGCTCATATTTCTTCACCCAGAGCCTTAACACCAGCTGCAAGGCGCGCCCTGCAAGTGGTAGAAAACGCTTTACAAGATGCCCAATTAAAACGTGTAGATAAAACTAAGACCTTTGACCTGTGTGTTATTAAAACTAAACATTTACCAACTGCTGTATTATGGCAAGATGGACCCTTATTGTGGGTTCATCCCAATGCTTCTCCTGCAAAAATTATTGAATGGTATCCAGATACAGTTGCTCAACTTGCACTACGAGGGTTAAAAGCCGCCATTACACACTTTGGGAAGGAGCCAAAGTTCTTAATAGTGCCTTATACATGAGCTCATGAGGTTCAGGTATTGACTGCTACCTCTGATACTTGGGCAGTGCTAGTTACCTCCTTTAGTGGCTTGATTGATAATCATTATCCTCGACACCCTGTTTTGCAATTTGCTTTAACTCAAGAGGTAGTCTTCCCGCATGTAACGTCCCAGAAACCATTTCGGGATGGACTGGTAGTTTATACAGATGGGTCAAAAACAGGAGTAGGAGCTTATGTGGTTAATAATAAAGTTGTTTCTAAGCAATATCATGACACTTCGCCTCAAATTGTGGAATGTTTAGTAGTGTTAGAAGTTTTGACAAAATTTCCAGGTCCTTTAAATATTGTTTCTGATTCTAGTTATGTGGTAAATGCAACCAAAATTTTAGAGGCTGCTGGATTGATCAAGGCATCTAGCAAGCTTGCAAAAATTTTTCAAAAAATTCAGTTTGTCTTAATTATCAGAATATCCCCTGTTTTTATTACACATATTAGGGCTCACTCAGGTCTACCGGGACCTATGTCCCATGGAAATGACCTGGCAGATCGAGCCACAAAGATGATTGCATTTGCCCTCTTCTCAAATTTGGAATTGGCTAAAGAGTTTCATAAGAAATTTCATGTGACAGCTGAAACAGTGCGTCATCGATTTGACATAACTAGATAAATTTGGACAGTCAGGGCCACTCGGTGGCTGATCGCCACTGCTTAGAGCCTGGTAGGCCTAAGGAAATGGTCAAATGGAAGGATGTCTTGACTGGTCAATGGAAAGGCCCGGATCCAATCTTAATAAGATCCAGGGGAGCTGTCTGTGTTTTCCCACAGGAAGAAAACAATCCATTCTGGGGACCGGAGCGCCTCACGCGAAAGCTCGCGGCAGCTGAAGATGATCTTTCAACGAATATACCTGCAACTAATTCCAGTTCTTGCTTGGATCCTTCTAAATCGGGTTCCTAGTATTGTGGCGGTACAATGTTGGGCCATTTTGTCTGCATTCCCAAAGCCTATGCCGGTCAGACATAATTCATTGGTTTTTCCTAAATTTTTCTCGTCCAATACAAATCAGACGTTTTTTTCCGCCTAGTCCTGTCTGTGTTTATTCCCCTTTTTTACTTGTTTTGTCCAATAATTCTTTTAGAAATTGTACCAATGAGACATGCTGGATGTCGCAATGTTGGAATGCCAGGCGTTACGCTCGTGCCCTGGTTGTTAGAGTCCCGCAGTGGATCCCAATCCCTGTGGAGACTCCATCCACCCTCTCCCTGTTTAGACAGAAGAAAGATTTTGGCATCACCACAGCCAGCCGTTGTTACTGCCATCGCTGACTGCAGTCGGCTTGGCAATGGCAAATTCAGTCCAAACAAGCACAACAGTAAATCAATTGTCGGCAGGTGTGGCTGAAGCCATAAACCTTCATGTATCTGCTAGTGCACAATTAAAAGGCGGATTGGTGGTTCTTAACCAGCGTCTGGATCTTGTGGTAGAAAGAATAGATATTTTATCTCAATTGGCTCAATTAGGGTGTGAAAGAAAAATAGGAGCACTCTGTATTACCAGTGTACAATATGAAAATCTTACCCGAGCCGCTAATTTGTCCAGGAAATTGTCCCTATATCTTGCAGGAAATTGGTCAGAAGGATTTGAAGAAACGAAGAGCTAAGGGCGGCGGTGGCGACCATTCTACTCGAGTGGATTTATCGCTCACAGATGGCTTATTATCTTGGGCTTCTTCTGCCTTTTCTTATTTTAAGGAATGGGTGGGCGTTGGGATGTTTGGCGCTGCCCTGTGCTGTGGTTTAATATTTGTCCTCTGGTTATTCTGCAAACTCAAAACCCAACAAAAACGTGACAAGGTGGTGATCGTACAGGCGCTAGCCGCTCTGGAGCAAGGCACCTCCCCCGATATTTGCTTATCCATGCTGAAAAATTAATGTTTGACAAGGTTGCCTCTGTCTTTGCAAGCACATGCCACAATCTGGATTTACAGCCCTTGAACTCCCTGGGGATCTGTTTCCCATTACACGGGGATGGGTGTAAATCACAATTTTTCTCTTGCCAAACGATCTGGAAAGTCAGTGACGGAAGAGTGCAAATAAGTCTTCACCGACCTAAGACAGGACAGCCTCACAGTGAGGAGGTTGCTCCAATGACGGGCAACGGCTGAAGCATTGCCTTCCACCAGGCTCAGATGTTGGCTTTCTGGCATAATGCTGTATTGACAGTAGGAAGCTTACTGTTCAAACAAAATAAAAAAGGGGGAGATGTGGAGACCCGGGGTTTGGTTGCCATGGCACTGGCTTCCACCCTCAAAACCATTATGACCATTATGACCGTTGGGCAACCGTCGTCATGAGCCCAGCCCGGGGCGTCATATGGGGTGATGGGTGAGCAGCCAATCAGGTGATGATATGTCATCTCACACCACTTTGGTGCGAGCAGGGCTTATATAAACAGCGCCACTTCGGGGACTCGGGGTCTTCCTCCTTTCATTGTTTGACTGCAATAAAGCTTGCTGCAGAAGGATCCTGTTGTCCGCGTGCGTTCTTGCTGATGAGACGACCACGCGGCTCGCAACACACCTTGTCTAAGGAACCACCAGTAGAGGACAAGTATGTTGATCCCCTTTCTCACATGGCAGAAACTCATAATAGCATAATAGCTTTGTGATGTCAGCATAGCTTTGAGATGTTTTAATATCATTGTAAAGTCATATTGTTGTGAATTCATAATAGCATTGTAATGTCATAATTCCATTGTGATATCATAACACAATCATGTCTTAAGAGCATTGTGATGTCATCATAATATTGTGATGTTATGACAGCTTTGTTATGTCATAATGGAATTGTGCTGTCATAACTACATTGTGATGTATCATAATATTGTGATGTTATAACAGCTTTGTGATGTCATAATATAATTATGGTGTCATAATTAAATTGTGATGTCATAATAGCATTGGAATGTCATTATATTTGTGAGATCATAACACCATTGTAATAGCATAATAGCATTGTGATATCATCATAGCACTGTGATGCCATCATAGCATTGTGAAGTCATACCATTGTGAGGCCCTAATAACATTTTGTTGTCATAATAGTATCGTGATGTCAAAATTACCATTGTGATGTCATATCATTGTGTTGTCTTAATAGAATTTAGATATCATATCACTGTGATCTCATACTTTTTGTTGTCATAATAGTATTGTAAGGTCATAATATGGTTGTGATGTCACAATATAATTTTGAGGTCATGATTGTCATAATAACATTGTGATGTCATAATAGATTTGTGATGTCATAATATAATTTTGATAGCATAATTCCTTTTTTCAGTCATAATAGCACTGTGATATCATAAAACACTTTTGAGGTCATAATAGCATTGTGAGGTTAAAATACCTTCATGATATCATAACAGCATTTTGATATCATATCATTGTGATATCCTAACAGCATTGAGATATGATAATAGCAATGTAAATTCGTAATAGGACTGTTATGTCATTATACCATTGTGATGCAATAACGCTATTGTGATGTCATATCATTGTGATGTCATAATATCATAATGATTTCATAAAGGCATTGTGATGTCCTAATACAACTTTGTGGTCATACTAGCATTTTTATATCATAATAATCTAGTGATGTCATAATAGCATTTTAATGTCAAAATAGCCTTATGAAATTTAATAGCATTGTGATGTCCTAATACCATTGCAATATGATAATAGCTTTGTGACATCATAATGGCATTGTGTTGTCATAATGCATTGTGATGTCAACATAATGATGTTATAACACAATCATGTCATAATATCATTGTGATATCATAATAGCAATTGTATGTCATGATGAATTTTGTTGTCATAATAGCATTTTGATGTCAAAATTCCGTTAGTTGTCATAACACAATCATGTCTTTTTACCATTGTGATGTCATAATACCATTGTGAAGTCATAATAAGATGTGATGTCATAATAGCATTGTAATGTCATAATAGCATTGGGAAGTCATAACACCATTGTGATAGCATAATAGCATTATGATATCATCATAGCATTGAGAAGTCCTAAATATCTTTGTAAAGTCATATTTTTCAAAGTCATATTAGCATTGTAATGTCATAATACCATTGTGATGTCATAATAGCATAGTGATATCATAATACCGTTTTGATGTCAGAATTCCATTGTAATATCATACCACAATCATGTTGTAATACGATTCTGATGCCATAATAGTATGGTGATGTCATAATACCATTGTTAAATCAGAATACCATTGCAGTGTCATACCATATTTATGCCATAATACCACTGTGATGTCATATTATGTTTTTAAGGTAAATATAGCATTGTGAAGTCATAACACCATTGTGATGTTATTATAGCATTGAGAGTTCATACTATTGCCATGCCATGTTAGCTTTGTGATATCATAATATCATAGTGATATCATCATTGCATTGTGATGTCCTAATTGTGATGTGATAATAGCTTTGTGATGTCATAAAATCATTTTAATGTCATAATATCATTGGAATATAATGAGGAATTTTGATGTCATGATGCCAGTGTGAAGTCATAATAGCATTGTGATCTCAAAATTATATTGTGATGTCATACAACAATCATATCACAATACAACATTGATATAAAGCATTGTGATGTCGTCCTAGCATTGAGATGTCCTAATATCATTTTAAAGACATACTGTCCTTAATTTTAATAATCTTATCAGGTCGGAATTCCATTGTGATATCATAACAAAATTATGTTGTAATAGTATTATGATGTCATCATAACCTTGTGATGTCCTCATAGCATTGTGATGTCATAATATATTGTGATGTCATAATAGCGTTGTGATGTCATAATAACATTGTGATGTCATATAATTATAGAGTCATGGTAGTATTTAGGTATCATACCATTGTGATGTCATAATACCTTTTTTAAGTTTAACAATATTTTGATATCATAATACCATTCTGATCTCATAATAGCATTTTAGGATCATAATAGATTTGTGAAGTCATAACACCATTGTGTTCTCATAATCACATTGTGATGTCCTAATATCACTGTGAAGTCACAATACCATTGTGATATCAGAACAGCATTTTGATATCATAATACCATCTTGAAATCTTAATACTATAGTGATGTCATAATAACATTTTATTGTCATAGTAGCATTGTGATGTCATAATAGTAGTGTCTTGTCATAATAACATTGTGAAATTATAACACCATTGGGATGTCATAATATTTTGATGTCATAATAGCCTTGTGATAACAAAATACCTTTCTGATCTCATAAAAGCATTGTGATTTCATATCATTGTCATGGCATTATAGCATTGAGATATAATAGCATTTTGTTGTCATCATACCATTGTGTAGTCATATCATTGTAAAGTTATAATAACATTTTGATGTCAAATTTCCATTGTGATGTCATACCACAATCATGTAGTGTTACCTTTGTGATGTCATAATAGCAGGGTGAAATCATAATTCCATTGTGAAATTATAAGAATAAGGTGATATCATAAAATCTTTGTAATGCCATAAAAGCATTTTGATGTAATAACATCATTGTGATGTCATAATGCTATTTCTAGGTCATAATAGTATTTTGATGTCATAATTCCATTGTGATATGATAATACCTTTGTGATGTGATAATAGCATTGCGATGTCACAAGAGCATCATTGTATCATCAAAGCATTGCAATGTGTTAACACCATGGTGATGCTATAATAGAATTGATATGCCATATAAGCACTGTGATGTCTAATAGCATTTTTTTAAGTCATAATGCTATGGTGATGTCAATGTTCCATTGTGATGTCAAACCACAATCATATCGTAATAGCATCATGATGTCATAATAAAATTGTAATGTCATAATAGAATTGTAATGTCATTAAGTCATTGTGATGACATTTTGATGTCATATCATTGTTTTCATAATAGCATTGAGACAACATACAATTATGATGTCATGATAGCTTTGTGAAGTCATAATAGAATTGTGATATCATAATACCATTGTGATGTCATAATAACATTTTTGAGGTCAAATTAGCTTTGTGAGTTCATAATAACATTATAATGTCATAATAGGTTTGTGATGTCATAATATCATTGTGATTACAAAATTCCAGTGTGATGTCATACCACAGTGTCATAGTAGCATTGTGAGGTCATCATAAAATTTTGATGTCATAATAACATTATGAAGTCATAAAACCATTCGGATGTCATATACTTGTGATGTAATAATAGCATTCTGATGTCAAAACACATTTTTGATATCCTAATAGCACTGTGGTTTTATATCATTGAGATATCATAGTTGCATAGAGATATCATAATTACATTGTAAATTCATAATAGCATTGTGCTGTCATAATATCATTGTGATGTCATAACGCTATTGTGAAGTTAAAATACCATTGTGCGTCATAATAGAATTTAATGTCATAATTACCTTGTGAAGTCATAACACCACTTAGATATCATAATAGCATTGCAAAGTCATAATATGATTATGATGTCATAATATTAAGATGTCATAATAGGTTTGTGATGTCGTAATAGACTTGTGAATTTATAACAGCATTGTGTTGTCATGATATCATTGTGATGTCAGAATTCTATTGTGATGTCATATCACCATCATGTCATAATATCATTCCTGTGCCATAATATTAGACTGATGATGTCATAATAGCTCTGTGATGTCATAATAGCAGTGTGTTCTCAAAATAGCATTGTGATGTCATAATACCATTGTGAACTCATACTGTTACGAAGTCATAATAGCATTGTGACATCTTAATATCATTCTGATATCAAAATACCATTTTGATGTCATAATAGCATCTTCAGGTCATATGCCATTGATATGTCAAAATTACATTGTGATGTCATACCACAATCATGTTGTAATAGCATTGTGATGTCATAATAGCATTGTAAGTCATAAAACCACTGTGATGTCATAATACCATTCTATTTTTATGTTTTTTATACTTTATTAATTACACTTTATTTATTTTGTATCCCCCCTGTGATTCCCTCCCTCCTCCCTTCCCAATCTCTCCCTTCCTCCACCTTCTGCATCCATGTGCTCCCCAAGTCCACTCATAGGGGAGGTCTTCTTCTTTTTTTTTTTTCTTCTGATCCTAGACAATTACGTCTCATCAGGAATGTCTGCATTGTCTTCTTCTGTGGCCTGGTAATGCTGCTTACCCCTCAGAGGGAGGTAATTAAAGAGCAGGCCAATCAGTTCATAGCAGAGACAGTCTCGGATTTTATTACAATGGAACCCACTTGGATACTGAAATGCCATCTGTGCAGGGGTCTTAGGTTATCTCGATGCATAGTCCTTGGTTGGAGCATCAGTCTCAGAAAAGAAACATGTGCTCAGATTTTTTTGGTTCTTTTATTCTCCTTGTGGAATTCCTGTCCTCTTCAGATCTTACAGTTTCCCACTTCTTTCCTAAGATTACCTGTACTCTGCCCAAAGGTTGCCTCTAAGTCTCAGCATCTGCATTGATAGTCTGCAAGGCAGAGCCTTTCAGAGGTCCTCTGTGTCAGGCTCCTGACTTATTTCCACACTTTGCCTTCTTCTGATGCCCTCCTCTTTGACTTTCTAGATAGGAATTGAGCATTTTAGCAAGAGTCCTCCCTCTTGATTAGTTTCTTTAGGTGTACAGATTTTAGTAGAGTTATCCTGTATTATATGTTTATATGAGTGAGTATATACCGTATATGTCTTTCTGCTCACTCAGGATGATTTTTTTCAGATTCCACCATTTACCTGGAAATTTCATGAATTCCTTTTTTCCCCTTTATGTATTTATTTATATTTATTTTTTCTTATTAATTATGCTTTACTCACTTTGTATCCCCTCCCATGGTTCTCTCCCTCTTCCCATCCCAATCCCTCCCTTCCTCCACCCTCTGCATCCATGCTTCTCCCCGAATCCATGAATAGGGGAGGACTTCTTTTCCTTCCTTCTGATCCTAGTCAAATAGGTCTCATCAGGAGTGGCTGCCTTGTCCTCTTCTCTGGCCTGGTAATGCTGCTTCCCCTTCAGAGGGAGGTAATTAAAGAGCAGGTCAATTAGTTCATGTCAGAGACAGTCCATGTTCTTATCCCAATGGAACCCACTTAGATACTGAACTGCCATGGGCTACATCTGTGCAGGGGTCTTAGGTTATCTCCATGCATAGTCCTTGGTTGGAATAGCAGTCTCAGAAAAGACCCCTGAGCTCAGATTTTTTGGTTCTTTTGCTTTCCTTATGGAGTTCCTGTCCTTTTCAGATCTTATGTTTCCCACTTCTTTCCTAAGCTTCCCTGCACTCTGCTCAAAGGTTGCCCATAATTCCCAGTATCTACATTGATAGTCTGCAGGGCAGAACCTTTCAGAGGTCCTCTGTGTCAGGCTCCTGACTTGTTCCCTCTTTTCTCCTTCTTCTGATGTCCAGCCTCTTTGCCTTTCTGAATACCTCACTCTGGATGATCTTTTCCAGATCCCACCATTTACCTGCAAATTTCATGATTTCCTTGTTTGTTATTGCTGAATAATATTCCATTGTGTAGATAAACCACAATTTGTGCATCCATTCCTCCACTCAGGAGCATCTGACTGTTTCCAGCTCCTGGCTATTACAAATAAGCTGTTACAAACATGGTTGAGCAAATGTCCTTATTGTGTACTTGAGAATCTTTTGGATATATGTCTAGGAGTGGTATAGCTCTATCTTGAGGTAGTGCTATTCCTAGTTGTCTGAGAAAGGGCAAGATTGCTTTCCAGAGTCGTTTTACAAGTTTACATTCCCACCCGCAGTGGAGGAGGGCTCCCCTTTGTCCAGAATCTCTCCAGCATGTGGTTTCACTTGACTTTTTGAACTTAGCCATTCTGATGGGTCATTTTGATTTGCATTTTCCTTGTGACTAAAATGTTGAACATTTCTTTAAGTGTTTCTCTGCCATTCTATATTCTTCTCTTGGGAATTCTCTGTTTAGTTTTGTACTCCATTTTTTAACTGGTATACTTGGTTTGTGGCTTATATATATAAAGAACTAAAGAAGCTTATATATAAAGAACTTTTTGAGTTCTTTATATATAATGGATAGTAGTGTTCTGTCAGGTATAGAGTTGGTAAAGATCCTTTCTCAGTCTGTAGGCTGTGGTTTTATTGTGACAACACTCTCCTTTGCTTTACAGAAGCTTTTCAGTTTCGTGAGGTTCCATTTATTGATTGTTGCTCTTAGAGCCTGTGCTGTTGGTGTTCTGTTTGGGAATTTTTTCTGGTACCAATGAGATCAAGGCTCTCCCCCCCTTTTTCTTCTAAGCGGTTTAGTTTGTCTGGTTTTATATTGAGGTTTTTGATCCACTAGGACCTTAGTTTTCTGCAGGCTGATAAATATGGATCTATTTACATTTTTCTACATGTATACATCTTTGATCCACTTGGACTTTAGTTTTGTGCAGGTTGATAAGTATGGATTTATTTGCATTTTTCTGCACGTAGACGTCCAGTTAGACCAGCACCATTTGTTGAAGTTGCTGTCTTTTTTCCATTGAATGGTGTCTTTATAAAAGATCAGATGTCCATAAGTGTGTGGATTTACATCAGGGTCTTCTATTTGATTCCAATGATCCACCATTTTTTCTCTATGTCAGTACCACACAGGTTTTAGTATTGTTGTTCTATCTACAGCTTGAGATTAGGGATAGAGATACCTCCTGAAGATCTTTAATGTAGAATTTTTTTTTTTTAATCAATTCTGGGTTTCTTGTTTTTCCATATGAAGGTGAGAATTTTTCTTTCAAGTCCTGTAAAGAATTGTGTTGTTAATTTGATGGGAATTGCATTGATTCTCTATATTGCTTTACATAAGGTGGTCATTTTTACTATATTAATCGTGCCAAGTCATGAGCATGGGAGATCTTTCCATTTTCTGATATCTTCTTCTATTCTTTCTTCAGAGACTGGAAATCTTTGTCATACAAGTCTTTGACTTGCTGGGATAGGTTCACACCAGGGTACAATTGTAAAATAAATTTAATTAAAATTAAACCACACATAGACCCCACACATTAATTCTGGGAGAACTCAATACCCCATTCTGAACAAAGAACCTACCCACAAAACAGAAATTAAACAAAGAAACATTAACTCTGACAGAGGTCATGAATCAAATGGATTTCAAGGAAATCTACAGAACATTTCACCCAAACACAAAAGAATTTACCTTCTTCTTAGCACCTCATAGAACCTTCTCCAAAATAGATGATATAGTTGTTCACAAAACAAAACTCAACATATACAAGAAGATTGAAATAATCCCTGGTATTCTATCTGATCACCATGGACCAAAGCTGGAACTCAATGACAGAAATTGCAAAAGGCCTACATAAACATTGAAACTGATCAACATGCTTCTAAATGACAGCCGGGTCAGAGAAGAAAAAAGAAATTAAAGACTTTCTAGAATTCAATGAAAATGAAGGCACAACATACCCAAACTTATGGGACACAATATAAGAAGAGCTAGGATGAAAGTTCATAGCACTAAGTGTCTTCAAGAAGAAATTCGAAACATCTCATGCAAGCAACTTAACGGTTCACTTAAAAGCCCTAGGGGGAAAAAAAATAAGAAGCAGACACACCAAAAAGGAGTGGACAGCTGGAAATAATCAAACTCAGGGCTGAAATCAATAAATTAGAAACAAATAAAACAATTTAAAGAATCAAAGAAACCAAGAGGTGGTTCTTTGAGAAAATCAACAAGATAGACAAACCCTTAGACAAACTAACTTAAAGGCAGAGAGACACTATCCAAATCAATGAAATCAGAAATGAAAAGGGGGATATAACCACAGACACTGAAGAAATCCAAACAACAATTAGGACTTACTTTAAAAGACTATCTGCCACAAAATTTGAAAATTAAATGAAATGGACAAATTTCTTGACCAATTCTACATTCCAAAGCTGCATCAAGACCAGGTAAATCAATTAAATAGTCCTATATCCCCTAAGGAAAATAGAAGATCTCCTCAAAAGCCTACCATATAAAAAAAAAGCCCAGGACCAGTTGGTTTCAGCACAGAATTCTACCAGACCTTCAAAGAAGAGCTAACACCAATACTCTTCAAACTATTCCACAAAATAGAAAGAGAAGGAACACTACCCATTCTATAAAGCCACAATCACCTTGGTACCTAAACCTCACAAAGACCTAACAAAGAAAGAGAATTTCAGGCCAATCTCTCCTATGAATATTGATGCAAAAATACACAACAAAATACTTGCAAACTGAATCTAAGTACACATCAAAGATATGACAAAGTAGGGTTCATCCAATGCATGCAGGGATGGTTCAATATACGGAAATCCATCAATGTGAACCACCCATAAACAAAGTAAAGGAGAAAAACCACATGATCATCTCCTTAGATGCTGAAAAGGCATTTGACAAAATCCTACAACCATTCATGTTTAAAGTCTTGGAGCTATCATGGATACAAGGTACATACCTGAACATAGTAAAGGCAATATACAGCAAGCCTATAGCCAATATCAAACTCATAGGAGAGAAACTTAAATCAATCCCACTGAAATCAGAGACAAGGCAAGACTGCCTCTTCTCTTTATCTCTTCAACATTGTTCTTGAAATCCTTGCTAGAGAAATAAGAACATTCTGGGGGATACAAACTGAAAAGGAAGAAGTCAAAGTAACACTATTTGCAGATGATATTATAGTATACCTGAGTGACCCTCAAAATTCTCTCCTACAGCTGATAAAAACCTTCAGCAAAGTAGCTGGATACAAAAAATAACTAAAAAATATCAGTAGCCCTCCTCTATACAAAAGGGTTGAGAAGGAAATTAGGGAAACAACCCTTTATAATAGCCACAAATTACATAAATTACCTTGGTGTAACCCTAAACAAACAAGTCAAAGACTTTCATAATACCATTCTTAGGTCGGAAAACCATTGTGAAGTCATAATTCCATAGGGATGTCATACCATTGTGAAGTCATAATAACATTGTGTGGTCATATCATTGTGATGTAATTATAGCATTGTGATGTCATAATACCATTGTGATGTGACAATAACATTGGGATGTTCTATTATTGTGAAGTCACCAAACTATTGTCATATCATAACATTATGATGTAATAATAGCATGAAATGTCATTAGAGTATTTTAATGTCATACTACTGTGATATTTTAATAATATTGTGATGTCAAAGCAGCCTTGTGATGTCGTAATACCATTTTGACATGATAATACTCATGTAATGTCAGGATAGTATCGTGATGTCATAATTGCATTGTTCCATAATATTATTATTATTGTGATGTTATAATTCCATTGTGATATCATACCATATGATGTCTTAAGAGCAGATATCCTAATAGCATTGTGAAGTCATAATAGCTCTGAGATGTCATGACTCAAATGAGATAACATAACTGAGATATCCTAAAGAAATAGTGATATCATAATACAATTGCGATAACATATTTGAGATATCATATAAGTATTATGATGTCATATCATTGTGTTGTTATACCTTTGATATATTATACACATTTACTCTTGTTTATCTTTCTGACAATGTCAGTTGGGAAATGAAACTTTAATGTGTATTTAATTGGACAGCTTACTAAGTAGGGAAGCTTCAAAGTGATATCAGATTAAAGGGAATGTACCAAATGACAAGGGGTCTCCTACTGTGGTCTTGGATCTGAAATATCCTTGGTTGTGACTTTGAACTGAGCAGCTACTCATGGTCTCACTAAATGTGAATTTACTTTCTTATTGAAATAATAGCCTGTCAAGTTCTTGGGTTCCCTGGAATATTGAATCTTTAAGAGCAGGAAAAGAGAAGCAAACCAGAACATACCTGGGAATTGTTAGATGAAACAGAAAAGATCAGAGTATATAAAAAGAGAACTAAGGGGCCATAAACTATTTGACAGCTGGTGATGTTCCACAATATTGTTGACAACCCCTTATGAGCGTGGTTGCCTTGGCTGACCTGGCTGTATTGGCAGGTTTGTCCTACTCAGTAGTCAGTGAGCAATCATCCTGATCCAGGGGTTTAAAGTTAAAACTGGGCCTTTAGTATAGAGAAATGTGTCAATGTTATGTCTTGGATACAAGAACAGAGGTGTTTATTAATGTTGTCCTCCACACAAGCAATCTAAACATAGTTTTAGTGCTAGGAATGCTTGATCTGAGATGCTTCCTATACACATGAGGTTTGAGGTAGCTGGGTAACACTAGTTCATGGCTAGTATTCTCTGCTACATAATGAGTTCTTGGAAAGCATGCCTTACAAAGTCAAACACAGCACTCCTTTAGAGGAATCTTTACTCCTTTTTAAAAGTTATTATAAAAGTTGTTAACCTGTTATTTTTACTGATTATGTGGGAGATTCATATAATATATTAGTTTTCCATGCTCCCAGTTTCAAATTCCTTCCCACGTGTTTCTTTAAAATATGTCAATTCAAGTATGTGTTTTTCATCTACTCATTGGAAAATGATCAGAGTGTCAGTGCCAAGTCCCTTAAAGAAACCTGAGTTCATCCTTGCCACCTCCAGGAAGCCATTAGTCTTGAAGAGTTCTATACTTCATCCCCTTGATCACAGTTTTTCTTATATTATGATTTGTTCACATTGTATCCCCTCTGCTGCCCCTTCCCTCTTCTTCCAGTACCAACCTACCATCCTTCTTTTAACAATATACTTTTTCTCTAGTTCCCTGATGAGGGAGGTCCTCCCCCCCTTCTACCAGACCCTAGCTTATCAGTTGTCATCAACACTGGCTGCATCATCTTCCTCTGTGGCCTGATTCTCAGGGCATTGTTCTTGTGTTCTCAATTCCCTATGCTTATGAAAGTCTTCCTTCCTCCTTCCTGCAGGCTTCCCAGAGCTCTGAGGGGAGGGAGAATTTCATAGGGAAATCCTATTTAGACCTGGTTATTTTAAGGTCTCCCTCTGAATAATGTCAGACTGTGGAGTCTCTGTATGCAATCTGATTTGATGTAGAAGGAAACATCTCTATGGATTCAAGAACATGACACTCATTTATCAGTTGAGGAAAGACAGTAACCTATTTTAATAACAACAGCTGAGTTTGCTTGAAAAAAATTTCTGTAGGATGCCCTGGCACAATAACTCAATTCACTGCCACCTAATCCCCTTAGTGGAAGACTGCTTTCTTCACAATAGATGGCCTACGTGAAATTATCCCCCACTATTCGGAGACATCCTAATTAGTGAGTGCATATCATATTTGTCTTTCTACATTTATTTACTTCACCCAGAATGATTTTTTCTGGTCCCATCCATTTGCCTGAAAATATCATGATGTCATTTTTTTAGCTGAATAATAATCTGTTATGCAAATATTCCACATTTTCTCCAAAGAATATGGTCAGTCCTGTTCTTTAATGCTTTGAAATTGCTCACACTTTAGTCATAGTCTTGAATGACAAACTATCAGGATAACTATGTTCTGTTAGCTTATATGTCTCTCCAACTTTCTTCCATTTCCTGGTGATTTGAATATCAATGTCCCTTTGAAGCTCATCTATTTACATGTGTAATCCCCAGTGAGGAAATGTCTGGGAAATGTTAAAAGGTATAAAGTTGTTAGATAATATAATTCCTATTTGAGTTATATTATAGGGGGGTGTGCTTTGAGGTTGATATGCCAATGAAAGTTACCAGATAGAATGGAGTCTTTGTCTCTAGGTCTAGATCAGTTTATATCTTTGTTTCTGTTGGTTTTGGTCTCTCTGTTTCTGAATCTGTCTCTCTAGCTATTTCTCTCTCTGTCTCTCTCAGTCTGCCTCTCTGTCTGCCGCTTGTGGTTCAGTATGAAAAGCTCTCAGTTTTGATGAAGGACTACAACAAGATAACTGCTTGCTAATGTGAAGTCCTGGATGGTCTCTGTAAAAAATATAAGCAAGATCCCAGTTTTACATTTTTTTCAAATATTTGCCTTGGTAAGGGAGCATTTTCATAGTAATTCACTGACTGATGCCTTATCTCTACATTTAACAAATAATGGAATCAGTGATAATGTGAATGTAACAGGTCAAGGGATGTGACTTTATTAATGAACACTTGAAAGAAATATGTGACACTTTTCCTGAACTAAGAGTTTTGGACACAGAAATTGTCATCTCTGGGTTGTGTGCTTTCAGCTGCTTAGATTGATTCATGTAGGGCTGCTCAGCCTTTTCTCAAGCAGGCTGCCCACTTGGATTTTAATAACATCCTCGTGAAACTCTCACAGACTTTCACATGTTTCATGACATCATTCTCCCTCTCAGCCAGTCAGCAACTGAGAGAATCTTGAGGTTTCCATGGAGATGAGTAAGCAAACTTTCCTCAGTGTCCAGTATCTCTAATACGATGCATACCTCACATTGTCTTATGAAACTCAATGAGCCTTTATCTCATCCCTTTATGCACATCCCACAACTTTACTCCTGTTTACCTCTGTGACAATCTCAAGTAGGAAATGAAACTTTAATATTTATTGGACATCTTCTTAAGTAGGGAAGCCTCAAAGTGATGAGGGACTATTGGGAATCTAATGAATGACAAGGTGGTCTTCAAGTGTCCTCTTGGATTTGAAATTTCCTAGGTTGTGACTTAGAACTGAGCAGTTACTTGCATACAAACTAAATGGACCTTCACATTCTTATTGATATAGTAGGCTGTGGTGATGCCAAAATCTTTCTTCTGTCTAAACAGGGAGAGGGTGGATGGAGTCTCCACAGGGATTGGGATCCACTGCGGGACTCTAACAACCAGGGCACGAGCGTAACGCCTGGCATTCCAACATTGCGACATCCAGCATGTCTCATTGGTACAATTTCTAAAAGAATTATTGGACAAAACAAGTAAAAAAGGGGAATAAACACAGACAGGACTAGGCGGAAAAAAACGTCTGATTTGTATTGGACGAGAAAAATTTAGGAAAAACCAATGAATTATGTCTGACCGGCATAGGCTTTGGGAATGCAGACAAAATGGCCCAACATTGTACCGCCACAATACTAGGAACCCGATTTAGAAGGATCCAAGCAAGAACTGGAATTAGTTGCAGGTATATTCGTTGAAAGATCATCTTCAGCTGCCGCGAGCTTTCGCGTGAGGCGCTCCGGTCCCCAGAATGGATTGTTTTCTTCCTGTGGGAAAACACAGACAGCTCCCCTGGATCTTATTAAGATTGGATCCGGGCCTTTCCATTGACCAGTCAAGACATCCTTCCATTTGACCATTTCCTTAGGCCTACCAGGCTCTAAGCAGTGGCGATCAGCCACCGAGTGGCCCTGACTGTCCAAATTTATCTAGTTATGTCAAATCGATGACGCACTGTTTCAGCTGTCACATGAAATTTCTTATGAAACTCTTTAGCCAATTCCAAATTTGAGAAGAGGGCAAATGCAATCATCTTTGTGGCTCGATCTGCCAGGTCATTTCCATGGGACATAGGTCCCGGTAGACCTGAGTGAGCCCTAATATGTGTAATAAAAACAGGGGATATTCTGATAATTAAGACAAACTGAATTTTTTGAAAAATTTTTGCAAGCTTGCTAGATGCCTTGATCAATCCAGCAGCCTCTAAAATTTTGGTTGCATTTACCACATAACTAGAATCAGAAACAATATTTAAAGGACCTGGAAATTTTGTCAAAACTTCTAACACTACTAAACATTCCACAATTTGAGGCGAAGTGTCATGATATTGCTTAGAAACAACTTTATTATTAACCACATAAGCTCCTACTCCTGTTTTTGACCCATCTGTATAAACTACCAGTCCATCCCGAAATGGTTTCTGGGACGTTACATGCGGGAAGACTACCTCTTGAGTTAAAGCAAATTGCAAAACAGGGTGTCGAGGATAATGATTATCAATCAAGCCACTAAAGGAGGTAACTAGCACTGCCCAAGTATCAGAGGTAGCAGTCAATACCTGAACCTCATGAGCTGTATAAGGCACTATTAAGAACTTTGGCTCCTTCCCAAAGTGTGTAATGGCGGCTTTTAACCCTCGTAGTGCAAGTTGAGCAACTGTATCTGGATACCATTCAATAATTTTTGCAGGAGAAGCATTGGGATGAACCCACAATAAGGGTCCATCTTGCCATAATACAGCAGTTGGTAAATGTTTAGTTTTAATAACACACAGGTCAAAGGTCTTAGTTTTATCTACACGTTTTAATTGGGCATCTTGTAAAGCGTTTTCTACCACTTGCAGGGCGCGCCTTGCAGCTGGTGTTAAGGCTCTGGGTGAAGAAATATGAGCATCCCCTTCCAAAATATCGAATATGGGGTTTTAATTCAGCAGAAGGAAACTTTAAAAACGGCCTAAGCCAATTTATATCACCTAATAGTTTTTGAAAATCATTTAAGGTATGCAAATGGTCCCTGCAAATTTCTATTTTTTGAGGAACTATTTTGTCCGGGTAAATGACCGTTCCCAAAAAGGAACCTACCTCAGAAATCTGGACCTTTTCAGTGGCAATATGCAATCCCCATTGCTGCAGGGTTTTTTGCAACAAAGGATACGCATCTTGCAAAATGACTAACTCCTCATGGCACAAGAGAATATCATCCATATAATGAATCAGCAACAAGGAAGGAAATTGCTATCTAACTGGTTCAAGAGCCATCTGCACATACAATTGACACATAGTGGGGCTATTAGCCATGCCTTGAGGTAAAACTCTCCATTGATATCTTTTGTCTGGCTCGTGGTGATTAACAGCAGGTAGGGTAAAGGCAAATCTCTGTCTGTCTCGTGGGCACAGAGGAACGGAGAAGAAGCAATTCTTGATATCTATAATATGACTCTCCATTGTTTAGGCAAAGCAGAAAGTAAAGGTAGGCCTCGCTGAACAGAGCCAAAGAGCCACATCTGTGCATTAATGGCCCTTAAATCATGAAGAAGTCTCCATTTTCCAGACTTCTTTTTAATAACAAAAATAGGTGTGTTCCAGGGGGAAGTAGATGGTTCCAAATGACCAAGCTGTACCTGTTCTTTAACCAGCCTTGTAGTGGCTTCCAGCTTTTCAGAGGAAAAGGGGCCATTGAGGAACCCATACAGCCTGCTCTGTGAGCCAAGATATGGGCATGGAACCCTCAATGGCAGCTAATGAAAACCCAAGCCTTGTTTCCCTGTATTACTTTCCTGTGAAATCGGGTGTAATCTCCCTTGTTCCTGTTTACCAAGGCCTTTTCCCTCCTTATAACCCATCCTTTTCATTATACCAACCTCTTGTTGCGAATATTCATTGGTCAATGCTAATCTTAAATCCTGCAAAATATCTCTTCCCCAGAGATTGACAGGGAGAGGAAGAACATATGGTATGAAGCTTCCTGTTTGACCTTCTGGTGCCTGCCACATCAAAGAACGTGAACTAATCGCAGGGCTGGCCTCATATCCCAACAGGCCACGCCTTAGGCCACCAGGTGGAAGAGATAATGCTTTTATCAGCCCCTGTGTCCAAAATACCAGTAAAACTTTTCCCTTCTATCTGTAATTGTAGAGTAGGTCTAGTTTTAAGATCAACTACCAAATGAGCAAAATCTGTTCCTGTGGAACCAAGCCCTCTTGCACCCCTTGATGTTTCGGTAAATGGAAAGCAATCATGAAGGCTTGGGAGGAGGACCAATTGAGCAATCCTATCTCCAGGAGAAATAGAAAATATGCCTTCAGGGCAGGAACAAAGCACCTGGAGCTGTCCTGTAAAATCTTGATCTAATACTCCAGGATGGACCATAAGTCCTTTTAGAGTGAGAGAGGAGCGACCCAACATAAGACCAACACTTCCTTCAGGCAGGGGGCCTTCAAACTCCACTGGGACAGGTTGCACACCCATGTGTGGCATTAATAAGAATTGGGAGGTGGAATGGAGGTCCAACCCTGCTGATCCTCTTGTTGCTCTACAACTGGATAAACGCTCCCGTTGTCTGCCTGTGTCCCATATCTTTTGGGGCCCTGAGATCTGGGGCCCTGAAGTCCGTTTTTTGGAACATTTTTATCTCTCTCCTCAGAGGGGGTATCGTGCTGTATAAGTTCTCCCTGAATATCTCTGACTGAGCGGCATTCATTAGCCCAGTGATTGCCTTTTCTACACTTAGGGCAAAGTCCAGGAACTTTCTTTTGCGCAGACATATGACAGTCTCTTTTTAAATGACCCATTTTGCCACAATTAAAACAAACTTTATTGTTTCCAGAACTTGGCTGGTTATTGTTTTGTAATATGGCTGCTGCCAGGCCAGCGTTGGTAAGCGGGCCTCCGAGCCCTCGGCAAACTTTTATCCAATCTGTCAGTCCTTTGCTCTTTCTGGGGGTAATGACTGCCTTGCATTCTGGTGAAGCATTCTCATACACCAGTTGCTCTATCATTGGTCGGACCCTTTCCGGGTCTCCAAATATTCTGCCTGCTGCGTCTGTCATTCTGGCCACAAATTCTGGGAATGACTCCTGAGGACCCTGGATAATTTTTGTTAAATGGCTCTCGGTCCCGCCCTTTTTCGAAAGGGCCTTCCATGCTTTAATTGCAGCAGCAGATATTTGGCTGTACGCTCCCCAATCATAATCTGTCTGTTGCTGAACATGTGGACCTTATCCTGTTAGTAGCTCAAATGTCCAGCATCATTGATTGTCTTCTGCATTGGCATTAGCCCTAGCTTGGGATTGACAGGCATCATGCCATAAGGCTTTCCATTCTAAATACACTCCCATATTAGGGAAGGCAGCTTTCACTACAGTCTTCCAATCATTTGGGGTCATTGCTGTAGAGCCTAGACTCTCAAGCTGCATAATTGTAAAATTAGCATCCATCCCGTACTTATTAACTGACTCTGCCAGTTCCTTGACTAGAGGGTAATCTACAGGTACGTGGACACGGCCTCCCTCCACATCTTCAAATACTGGAAAAGTCTGAAAAGTTTTGTGTCTATCTTTTGTTGAAAAGAAGGAATCAGGACAGTGCCTCCCGGTGTAGGGTGGAGGAGCACTAGAGACAACGGGAGTGGCTGACTGAGAAAGTGCGCCCTTCCTGTTCCTCATACTACCTTGCTTCCAATACAACAGTAATGGCCGCTCATCTGGGTGCTATCGTTCTTCCTCATAGTGGGCTGCTTCTTCCTCTGACCCCTCGGAGGGACTTAACTCCTCTGACTCAGAACTGCCAATTTCTAAAGCCTCTAGTTTTTTTGTCGGATAGAGAGGCTCCTTTTTAGATTTTTTCTTCTCCTTATCATGTTTCTCTCCCAGGGCGTTCTTTCCCTTATCTCTCGCTCCTGTGGCTTTAACATCCGCAGAAGGGCCTTTTTTCTTAGAGACGTCTTTATTTCTATCCATTGGGGCCCCTAATCTTTTGTCACGTTCTGTTTCTGACATGCTGTCTTGTATCTCCTCTAACACTCCCTTAGTGCCTACTCTTAGCTTTCCGTTAATCTCTTTCCTTTTGAGGTCACCCTTAAGCTTGTACGAAACCAAAAGAAAGAGGATGAGGGCAACGGTCACAGCAGAGAAAGCAATAAAGGCTTCTGCTAGCTGAAGTGAAAGATGAGATAAATCAAGACCAAACATGCTTCTCTGAACTTATCTGCTGCTGCAGTTCTGAATCCTCCCCGCGAACGAGGGGTCTCCTCGACACCAGCGATGGAGGGTGGAAGCCAGCGCCATGGCAACCAAACCCTGGCTCTCCAAAAAGGTGCTATGGGGAACTGCCCACCGTGTACTTCTAGGACAATGACCATGCATTTACAATCATGGACTAGACTGGTCTATCATTAAGGGTATTAAGAACTTGGCTTCTGGTAAAGGCAGTCAAAGTTCCTTTGTTTTAGAAAAAAGCTGTAAGGGCTGCCCTATGGAGGACTTCAAATAAAAATAACCTATGTCTGGAAATTGGGGGCTATGTAGAGATATACAGGCATTCTCTCTGGGAATGCAAGTAGCTTTGCTAAATTAATCAACTATACTTCTGTTTTGGCATGTGTTGATCCTCCTTATTTACTGCTCATTGGAAACATTGTAGTAAGACATTTTAGAACAATGATACCTATTCAAATGAATGTGTATATTACAATCTTACTAACTGTATTAGTGTTGATAATAATGCTTCTTCAGTATGAGTTGTTAAGCAACCTGCTTTTGTTATGATTCCTGTTAGGATTTCTGATTCTTGGTATGATGAAACGGAATTTAATTTGACTCAGGTTCAGAATCACCTTGCTGGTTTTTGGTCTAGCAAAAACTTCTCATTGGACATGTTAATGATGAGAAGGTAAGATCCACGACATAGAATCTGCCAAGAAACCTAGGTTAGAATTGTCCAATACATCTTGGGATAGATTTAGTAGCCTCAGGAGGCGCTTTCCATCTTTCGACTCTGTGCTTAAGTGGGGACTGACACTTGGGGGCCTGGCAAGTATGGGCCTGTGCCTGCCTTCCTTGTGTATTACAGTTCCTTCTTCAACAACTTCAGTGCATGCAAGTAGAGTTGCATGAATTTAAATTAAAGATCTCTAACAACCCCATTTGATATGGAGGTAAGTCAATGATGGGTCAGAGTAAAGTTGTGGTTTTTCCAACCTAAGACAAAGGGTCATAAAAGTCAGATGCAACCTACATGATGAATAAGGAAAAATGCCCAATTTGCCAAAATAAGACAGGCAATCCATTGATTGAAGCAATTTGGTAATTGGAATTCTGTCTCTTAGCCATGGCAGATGCAGGTCTTATCTAAGTTCCATGTCTCAGAAAATGTCTTTGGCCATCTCTCTGCAAGTGGGATGTTCTGAGCCTGAGAAGTAGATAGCAAGCTCCCTGCAACCATGGGAAAAGAGCGCAAACTTGCTAACCTTGAGTAAATTCCTGGATGCCATGCCAGGTGGCACAAATGTGTTGCTAATGTAAAAAAAAATATTTGCTTGTACCCTTTGATTTGTAAGTGTTGTTTGCACATTCAGTAAAATGAGACTTGAACAGGAAACTGTCTTGTCTCCATTCTTTCTGTCTCTGTCCCCAGTTTACACTCCCTCTTTCAGGTAGACCCTGATAAACTAGCCAGCAGGACTATCAGGTTGCCTTGTCTTTTACCAGCTTTTAAAGACTCAATACACCAGTGAGCCCTAGACCCTGCCAGCCTATTATATCAATAAGAATGTGAAGGTAGATTTAGTGAGTATGCCAGTAACTGCTCAGTTCAAAGTTACAACCTAGGAAATTTCAGAGCCAGGACCACAGTAAGAGATCACCTTATCATTCAGTACATTCTCCTTAATCCTACATCCCTTTGAAGCTTCCTTATTTAGGCAACTGTCCAATTAAAATGTGTTGCTTCCTGCCCCCCACTGATACATCAGTGCCATGTTCTTGGATCCACAGAGATGCTTTATTCTACTCAAATGGAATTGGATACAGAGATGCACAGTCAGATACTATGCAGAGAGAAACCCTTAAACACCCAACACTGAATGAAATTTCCCTATGAAATTCTAGCTCCCCTCAGTTCTCTGCTAACCCTGCAGGAGAGGAGGCAGGAAGAGTGTCATAAGAAGAGGAAATTAAGGACACAGGAGAACAATGCCCTGAGCATCAGGCCACAGAAGAAGATGATGCAGCCAGCCTTGAGAGACCTGATAAACTAGTGTCAGAGAAAATGGGGAGGGGGATCTCACCTATCATGGAACTAGAGAAATAGCATAGGGGTAGAAGGAGGAGCCTGGTTGTGACTGGAAGGAGAAGAGGTAGGGGAAAAACTGCATGCTACTGGCATAGAGACAGAATGGTGGATCAATATCTCTGCATTTAACAAATAATAATGAAATCAGTGATAATGTGAGTGTAACATGTCAAGAATCCGTGACTTTATTAAAAATCACTTGAAAGAAATATGTGACGCTTCACCTGAACTAAGAGTCTTGAAACAGGAACTGTCATATCTGAGTTCTGTGTTTTCAGCTGCCCAGATAGAGGCATGCAGTGCTGCACAGCCTATCTCAAAAGCAGGCTATCCACTTGGCCCTTTTAATAACTGGCTCCTAAAATTCTTACTGGCCCTCACCTGTTTCATGACATCATTTCGCTCTCAGCCTATCAGCACCTGAGAGAATCCTGAGATTTCCCTGGAGATTAGTAAAAAAAAAATTTCCTCATTGTCCAATATCTCTGATCCTGTGCACATGACTTGTTCTGGTGAAGGCAAACAAGCCTTTATCTCATCCTTTTATTCAGATTAACTCCTGTTTACCTCTGTGACAATGTCACCTAAGAAATGAAACTTTAATGGTTATTAATTTGGACAGCTTCCTAAGTAGGAAAGCTTCAATTTGATATGGGATTAAGGGGAATGTACCAAATGACAAGGTGGTCTCTTAACCTGGTCTTGGAAATTTCCTAGGTTGTGAATTTGAATGTAGCAGTTACTTGTGTACTCACTAAATGTACCTTCACATTCTTATTGATATCAGAGGCTGGCAGGGTGTAGTGTTCCCTGGGGTACTGGCTCTTGAAGAGAAGGAAAAAAAGAAGAAAACCAGACAATTCCTTGGACTGATTTGGCTGAAACAGAGAGGGATAGGTGAGTATAAAGGTGATCTGAGGGGCAAGATATAATTTCACAGGAATAACATCACTAGGGTGGTGTTATTCCACACTAGTTTTGGCAACACTCTATGAGCAGGATTGCCTTGGCTTACCTTGCTGGATCCACAGCTGTGTCCTACTCAGCAGTCAGTGAGGAACCCTCCTGCTCCTGGGGTTTACCATAAAAACTGGGCCTTCCTGACAGAGAAATGGGCCGTGTTATATACCTAGGTCAAAAGAGCAGCTGTGTTTCCTGCTGCAGTCCTCCAGACAAACTCTATAAATGTACTGTTAGTAACAGGACTGGTTGTTTAGAGGTGCCACTTGATCTCATGGGGTCTGAGGTAGCTGGCTAATCACTAGGATTAGTTCATGGCTAGGATTTTCTGCTGCATAATGAGTTCCCGGAAAGCATGACTCAGAAAGTCAAAATCTCCCTCCTTAGCGTAATCTCTTCTCCATTTCAAAAGTCATTGTAGAAGTTGTCAACATATTATTTTTATTGCTTATATGAGAATTTCAGAGGGCAAGATGGCAGGGCCGGGATGACTCTCATTCTGACCAGCAGCAAAGCAGAATCAGCACAGTGACCAGCAATCAGAACTCACGGCCATAAAACACAAGTGATTGTGTTTCCCAGGTGAGAGGATACCCCACGCTGGGGGATTCAGTCAGCTTTAACTCACCCAGCTAAACCACAGAAGAGATCACGGTTCTGCCAGGCCCTTGGTCTCCAGCCCAGAGCCACACACCAGTGTGCACAGGTCACTATCCCAGACTGAACTGTGGGCACCACAACATCAAGACTGGAATTTCCATTTGAGAGAGAACCCCACGATGCAGGAAACAATTGGGACCGAACTTAGGTCATCAAGACATCCCCTGGAAAAGACAGCAGCCCTCAATTACTGTGCCAAGGATCAACCAGTTATCCCTAGCTAGACTGACAAAAATGTGGGAATCCCTGGTCCTTCAAGAGGGCTGCACCCAACAATTACACCTTAAGAACAACAGCTGCTGCTCACTAAATTCAGAGCAAGAAACCCAGCAGCAGGGCAGCCATCACCAGGACCTCTCCTGATGAGAGGAGAGCCTTCCTGAATACCACAGTTATCAGACAGGTCCATACACCTGAAGTGAACTGCGACAATTCCTGAGAAGCACCACTATTCAGTTGACCATACCCAAAAAGCAAAGGAGAAATTTAGAACCTCGCCAAGTGGATTCTTCCTGCCCCAGGACTCAGCAGGCACCACAAATTAACAGACAACACCTGAGACAGAGAGATGGGTAGAGGCCAGTGAAAAGCACAACCAAAAAAGGCAAAACAACATGGCATCCCCAGAACCCAGTTATCCAGGGGTAATAAATAGCCCTCGATACCCTAACATAAATGAAATTCAAGAAGATGAACTTTCATCTATGTAATGAAGAGGTTAATGGAGGAAGTAAACAAAATGCGTAAAGAATTAAAGGAAGATATTATAAAACAGAATATAACCATCCATGAAGAAATACAGAAAGATGCAGCCAAACAGTCTGTGTCACTGAAAGAAATAAAAGAAACAGAGGAACATTCAAACAAACAGCTGAAGGCATTGAAGGAAAAACAGGAAAATACAGTCAGACAGGTGAAGGAAATCAACAAAATGGTTCAAGATCTGAAGACAGAATTGGGAGAATTAAAGAAAACACAAATGGAGGCAATCACGGCGAGGGAGAACTTAGGAAAGAAAACAAGAATGACAGAGGTAGCCATAACCAACAGACTACAAGAGATGGAAGAAAGAATCTCAGGTGTGGAAGATACAATGGAAGAAATCGATGTATCCAGCAAAGAAAATAATAAATCTAAAAAATTCCTGACACAAACCATATAAGAAATCCAAGACAACATAAAAAGACAAAACCTAAGAATAATAGGAATAGAGGAAAAAGAAGATTCCCTACTCCAAGGCCCAGAAAATATTTTCAACAAAATCATTGAAGAAAATTCCCCCAACTTAAGGGGGATGCTTATAAGTATACAAGAGGCCTATAGAACACCTAATAAAGTAGACCAGAAAAGAAAATCCTCTGGTCATGTAGTAATCAAAACAGTAAGTATACAGAACAAAGAAAAAAATGCAAAAAGCTGCAAGGGAAAAAGGCCAAGTAACATCTAATGGCAAACCCATCAGAATCACACCTGACTTCTCAACAGAAAGTATGAAAGCCAGGAGAGACTGGACGAATATCATGCAACAATACCTACACACATATCCAGCATTACAGAAGATACTAGAAGGAAAAATACAAACCAAGAAAAACTAACTACTTTCAAGAAATCATAGGAAATAAATAACCTCACTACAGCAAAACAAAAGTAGCCAAACACACAAACACACTATCATGGCCAACATCAATATCAAAGGATCCAAGAGCCATTGGTCATTAATCTCCCTCAACATCAATGGAAGCAATTCCCCAATAAAAAGACACAGACTAACAGAATGGGTGCATAAACAAGACCCAACAATCCGTTGCATACAAGAAACACACTTAAATCACAAAGATAGACATTACCTGAGAGTAAAGGGCTGGAAGATGGTTTTCCACGCAAATGGATCCAAGAAGGAAGCAGGAGTAGCCATCCTAATATCTAATAAAGTAGATTTTCAACCAAAATCAATCAAAAGTGATAGAGAAGGACACTTCATACTCGTCAAGGGAAAACTCCACCAGGAAGATATCACAATCCTGAACCTCTATGCCCCAAATACGAGGGCACCCACATTTGTAAAAGAAACTTTAATAAAACTTAAACCACACATAGACCCACACACATTAATAATGGGAGACTTCAACACACCACTCTCAAAAAGGACAGGTCAACTAAACAGAAATTAAACAAAGAAACAATAAATCTGACAGAGGTCATGAATCAAATGGACCTCACAGACATCTATAGAACCTTTCACCCAAACTCAAAAGAATTTACCTTCTTCTCAGCACCTCATGGAAATTTCTCCAAAATAGATCATATAGTTGGTCAGAAAGCAAGCCTAAACATGCACAAGAAGATTAAAATAATCCCTTGTATCCTATGTGATCACCATGGACTAAAACTGGACCTCAATGACAAAAATAGCAAAAGGCCAACACACAGATGGAAACTGAACAACTTGCTTCTAAAGGACAGCTGGGTCAGAGAAGAAATTAATGACTTCCAAGAATTCAATGAAAATGAAAGCACAACATACCCAAACTTATGGGACACAATGAAAGCAGTGCTGAGAGGAAAGTTCATAGCACTAAGTGCCTTCAAAAAGAAATTTGAAACATCTCATACAAGCAACTTAATGGCTCACTTAAACCCCCTAGGAAAAAAAAAATCAGACACACCAAAGAGGAATAGACGGCTGGAAATAATCAAACTCAGGGCTGAAATCAATAAATTAGAAACAAATAAAACAATTCAAAGAATCAATGAAACCAAGAGCCTGCTCTTTGAGAAAATCAACAGGATAGACAAACCCTTAGCCACAAGAACTAAAAGGCAGAGAGAAACTATCCAAATCCACAAAATCCGAAACAAAAAGGGGGACATAACCACAGACAGTGAAGATATCCAAACAATAATGAGGTCTTACTTCCAAACTCTATATGCCACAAAATTTAAAAATCTAAATGAAAGGGACAATTTTCTTGACAGATTCTACATGCCAAAGCTGAATCAAGACCAGGTAAAACAATTAAATAGTCCTATATCCCCTAAGGAATTAGAAGCTGTCATCAAAATTCTACCATGCAAAAAACGCCCAGGCCCAGATGGTGTTAGTGCCGAATTCTACCAGACCTTCAAAGATGAGCTAACACCAATACTCTTCAAACTATTCCATGAGATAGAAACAGAAGGAACACTAACAAACTCCTTCAATGAAGCCATAGTCACCTTGGTACCTAAACCTCACAAAGGCCCAACAAAGAAAGAGAATTTCAGGCCAACCTCCTTCATGAATATTGATGCAAAAAGACTCAACAAAATACTTGCAAACAAAATCCAAGAACACATCAAAGTTATCATCCACTATGACCAAGTAGGCTTCATCCCAGGTATGCAGGGATGGTTCAATATAAGGAAATACATCAATGTGATTAACCACATAAAAAAAAAAAAAAAAAAAAAAAAAAAACTGAAGGAGAAAAACCACATAATCATCTCCTTAGATGCTGAAAAGACATTTAACAAAATCCAACATCCATTCATGTTTAAAGTATTGGAGAGATCAGGGATACAAGGCACATACCTGAACATAGTAAAGGCAATATTCAGCAAGCCTATAGCCATCAAAATCAATGGAGAGAAACTGAAATCATTCCCACTGAAATCAGGGACAAGGCAAGGTTGTCCACTCTCTCCATATTTTTTCAACATTGTTCTTGAAGACCTAGCTAGAGCAATAAGACAATTGAAGGAGATCAAGTGAATACAAATTGGAAAGGAAGAAGTCAAAGTATCACTATTTACAGATGATATGATATTATACCTGAGTGACCACAAAAAACCCTACCAGGGAACTTCTACAGCTGAATAACAACTTCAGCAAAGTGGCTCGGTACGAAATTAACTCAAAAATATCAGTAGCCATCCTGTATTCAAAGGACAAAAGGGCTGAGAAAGAAATTAGCAAAACAACACCCTTCACAATAGCCACAAATGACATAAAGTGCCTTGGTGTGAACCTAACCAAGCAAGTCAAAGACTTGTATGAAAAAAAAAAAATTCCCAGTCTCTGAAGAAAGAATTAGAAGAAGATACCAAAGATGGAAAGACCTCCCATGCTCATGGCTTGGCACAATTAACAAAATAAAGATGGCCTTCTTACCAAAAGCAATCTACAGATTCAATGCAATTCCCATCAAATTACCAACACAATTCTTTACAGACCTTGAAAGAAAAATTCTCACCTTCCTATGGAACAAGAAACCCAGATTTGCTAAAACAATTCTCTACAGTAAAACATCTTCAGGAGGTATCTCCATCCCTGATTACTTGTTTGGTTGCTTGTTTAACTTCTTGCACTATTTATATATCCTGGCTTGTCTTGGCTCACCTGGCTGGAGCAGCAGTTGTGTCCTTCTGAGTAGTCAGTGAGGAATCCTCCTGTTCTTGAAGTTTACAGCTAAAACTTTGTCTTCAGGACAGAGAAATTATTCTCTGTTATATGTCTACTACAGAAAAGCACATTTGTACTCCAGACAAGCCTTGTAAAAGTATTATAAATTCCAGGAATGCTTGTTTAGAGGTGCCACATTAGGTCATGGTGTCTGAGGTAGCTGGGTAACCACTTGTTCATGTCCAGGATTCTCTGTTCCATAATGAGTTTCTGAAAAACATGCCGTACAATGTCAGAAATCTGTCCTCCTTTAGCAGAATCATTTCTCTATGTTAAATTCATTGGAAATGTCACAAACATATTATTTTTATTGATTATATAATTTCACATAATATACTTTATACTGCTTTTCTTTTGCTCCCAGGTTCAAATTCCTTCCAATATGACACACTAAAATCTTTGTATCTTTAAAATACATCAATTGAAGAATGTGTTGTTCATATTATTATTGACACATGATCAGAAACTCAGTGCCAAGTCACTTAAAGCAAACTGAGTTCATCCTTGTAGCACCCTGTCACCAAACACAAGAGAAAGCCATCATTCCTGAAGAGCTCTATACTTCATCACCTTGATCACACTTTTATTTATTTATTATGATTTGTTCACTGTGTTTCCCCTTTGCTGCTCCCTCCCTCTTCTCCTTCCAGTCCCACCCACCCTCCTTCTTCTACTTGTATGCCCTTTCTCTATTTCCTGCAAAGGATAGGTCCTCCTTGCCTGTCTATCTGACCCAAGCTTATCTGGTTTCATCAAGTCTGGCTGCATCATCTTCCTAAGTGACCTGATTCTCAGAGCATTGTTTCCTTGTGTCCTCAATTTCCTCTACTTATGACATTCTTCCTGCCTCCTCTCCTGTAGGCTTGCCAGAGGACTGAGGTGTGAGAGAATTTCATTGGGAAATCCCATTTAAAACTGGGTGTTTTAACCTTTCTCTTTGCATAATATCAGAATGTGTGTCTATGTATGTTATACCATTTGATGCAGACGAAAGCATCTCTGTGGATCCAAGAAGATGGTACTAATCTATCACTTGAGAGCAGGGAGAAACATATTTTAATAACAATAGCAGGTGTTGCTTTAAAATATCCTTCAGACCCAACAACTCAAATAACTGCCATCCAATCCCACTATTTTGAAGACTGGTTTGGGTACAAAAAACAGCCTTTTGGAACTTTATCCCCCTCTGTCAGGAAACCTCCTAATAAGTGAATACACACCATATTTGTCTTTGTGAATTTCAGTTACTTCACCCAGTATGATTTTTTTTTTCTGGTTCCATCATCCATTTGCCTGAAAATAATATGATGTCATTTTTTCTTTTAGCAGAATAATACTTCATTATGGATTAATCCATATTTTCCCCAAAAGAGATTATCAGTCCTCTTCTTTAGATCTTAGAAGTTGCTGGGACTTTAATCATTGTAATGAATGACAGGCTATCAGCATAACTGTGTTCTTTTATCCTAGAAGTTCCTCCATCTTCTTTCACTTCCTGGTGATTTGAATTCCAATGTCCCCTTGAAGCTCATCTATTTACGTGTTTTGTCCCCAGTGAGGAAATGTCAGAAAAGGCCTAGGAGGTATGGTCTTGTTAGATAATATAATTGGAATTATATTACAGGAGAGTGTGCTGTGAGGTTGATATTCCAATGAAAGTGACAGGACTGAATGGAGTCACTGTCTCTCGGTCTATGTCATATTTAATCATTGTTCTCTTGGCCTTGGTATATTTCTGAATCTGTCTCTCTAGCACTCTCTCTCTCTCTGTCTCTGTCTATATTCTCTCTGCCTGCTTCTTGTTGTTCAGTATGAAAAGCTCTCACTTCTGCTGAAGGAGTACAGCAAGCAGAATGCTTGCTGACCTGATATCATGGGTGTCTCTGTAAAAATACAAGATAGGTCCTAATTAAACACTATTTGTTCAAATAATTGCCTTGGTCAGGGAGTGTTTTCCCACTTAATAATGCACTGACTGTGGACATATCTGGGCATTTAACAAATAATAATTGAATCTCTGATAATGTGAAACTCACATGTCAAGAACAATTGACTTTATTAAAGACCACTTGAAAGAAAGATGTGACACTTTTCCTGAACTAAGAGTTTGGAACACAGGAACTGTCATCTCTGGGTTGTGTGCTTTCAGCTGCCCAGATTGAGACATGTAGGGATTTCTACCCTTTTTCTCAAGTACACTGTCCACTTGGCCCTTTTAATAACTGCCTTCCCGAAAATGTTACTTGCTTTTACCTCTTTTTAAAAAATATTTTAAACATTTTTTTACTATTAATTATGCTTTATTCATTTTGTATTCCTCCATAAGCCCCTCCCTCTTCCCCTCCCGATTCCAACCTCCCTCCCTTGCTTTCACCTCTTGTGTGATATCTTTCTCCAACTCAGCCAATCAGCACCTGAGAGAATCTTGAGGTTACCAAGGATATTAGGAAACAAACTTTCCTCAGTGTCCAAGATCTCTGATCCTGTGCACATGTGAGTTTTTCTTGTGAAACCTAACAAGCCTTTATCTCATCCATTTATCCAGACCCAACACCCTTACTCCTTTTTTTCTCTCTGTGATAGTGTCAGGTAGGAAAAAAAAAAAACAAACAAACTTTAATGTTCATTTAATTGGACAGCTTCCTAAGTACAATAGCTTCAAAGTGGTGTGTGTTCAAGAGGAATGTAAGGAAAGATAAGGTAATCTCCTGCTGTGATCTTGGATTTGAAATTTCATAGGTTGTTACTTTGAAATGAGTAGTTACTCAGGTACTCACTAAATGTACCTTTACATTCTTATTGATATAATAGCCTGGCATGGTCTAGGGTTCCCTGGGGTATTGAGTCTTTAAGAGCAGGGAAAAGAAAAAGAAAGTAGACAATTTCTGGGACTGGTTAGGCTGAAACAGACAAAGGTCAGTGAGTTTAAAAGGAGAACTGAGAGGCAATAAACTTTTTGATAGCTGGTGATATTCTACACTAGTTTTGCCAATCCTTTATAAGCAAGTTTTCCTTGGATGACATGCCTGAATTGGTACCTGTATCTTACTCAGAGGTCAGTGAGCAAGCCTCCTGGTCCTGGGGTTTAAAGTCAAAACTGGGTCTATTGGAACTTTAACCTCTCTCCCTGCCATTATGAGACCTTCTAATAAGTGGTATGTATTATACCATATGTGTCTTTGTTCATCTTTGTTACCTCACCCAGGATGATTTTTCCTGATTCCATCAATTTGCCTGAAAAAAAGCATGATATCATTTTCTCAGCTGAATAATACTCCCTTTATGAAAATATTCCACATTTTCCTCAAAGGAGATTCAGTCTTGTTCATAGTCTTTGAAAGTTGCTGGGATTTTAATCATTGTATTGAATGACAAACTATCAGGATAACAATGTTATTTTAGCCTAGAATGCCCTTCATCTTCTTCCACTTCCTGGTGATTTTAATTGAACTATACCCTTGAAACTCCTCTATTTACAATTGGAGTCTCTAGTAAGGAAATGTCTGTAAAATTTTAGGATGTATAGCCTTGTTAGATAATATAATTCATATTGGAGTTATATTATAGTAGATTGTTCTTTGAGGTCAATATGCCAATGCAAATGACTAGAGAGGATGGAGTTTCTATCTCTAGATTTCTGTCAATTTCTGTCTTTGTTTGCAATGGACTTGGTCTCTCAATTTCTGAATATCTATCTAGATTTTTGTATCTTTCTCTCAGCGTCCTTGTCTCTTCCTGCCACTTGTGGTTCAGTATGAAAAGCTCTCAGTGCTGCCTAAGGACTACAATAAGATGACTGCTTGCTGACTTGACATCCTGAATGGTCTCTATAAAAATATAAGCAAGGTCCCAATTAAATGCATTTGTTCAAAGAGTAGCCTGGTCAGGAAGCATTTTCACAGGAAGTAATTCACTGACTGGTGACATATCTATGCATTTAACAAATAATAATGGAATCTGTGATAATGTGAAACTCACATGTCAAGGACACATGACTTTATTAATGACTACTTAAAGGAATTTTGGGAAAATATTCCAAAATTAAGAGTCTTGGAGACAGGAACTGCCATCTATGTGTTGTGTGCTTTCAGCTGCCCAGATTGAGGCATGCAGGGCTGCATAGTCTTTCTCTTAAGCAAGTTGTCCACTCGTCATTTTAATAAGTGCCTCTGAAACTCTCAATCTCTTTCATCTGTTTCATGACATCATTCTGCCTCTTAGCCAATCAGTTCCTGAGAGAATCTTGACGTTTCCATGGACATGAGTAAACAAACTTTCCTTAGTGTCCAGGAACTCTTATACTGTGCACATGTGACATTTTCTTGTGAAACCCAACAAGCCTTTATTTCATCCCTTTTTCCAGATCCTACACATTTACTTCTATTTAACTCTGTGACAATGTCAGGTAGGAAATGAAAATTTAATGTTTATTTAATTGGACAGCTTCCTAATTAGGCAAGCTTCAAAATGATGTGGGATTAAGGGTAAGGTACCCAGTGAAAAAGTGTTCTCCTATGTGGTCTTGGATCTGAAATATCCTTGGTTGTGACTTTGAACTGAGAAGTTACTCACATACTTACTAAATGGACCTTCATATCCTTATTGATATAATAGGCTAGCAAGGTCTAGCATTCCCTGGGCTATTGAGATTTTTAAGAGCAGGAAAAGAAAAGCAAACCAGAAAATTCCAGGAATGCTTTAGCTAAAACAGAGAAAGATCTGTGAACATAAAAGGAGAACTAATAGGCAATAAACTCTTTGGCAGCTGGTGCTGTTCCACACTATTGCTGCCAACCCTCCATGAGCACCATTGCCTTGCCTGACCTGGCTG